>NC_051154.1:85016025-85316025 GCF_013339745.2 Dermacentor silvarum | reverse complement strand
AGTTTTATTTTTATTTTTTTCCCCATCGCCCTCTCTGCGTCTCCTGTCGCCAACGCAGTTTCCTACCTTCGTTTTCCCGGTCCTTTTATCTGCTTTTTCGCTGGTAGCGAATACACACACCTGAACATTTGGAGTCTGCCAACCCGCACGTTCTCCCTGCGTAAAATCAGAAAACGATTCCG
This sequence comes from Dermacentor silvarum, assembly GCF_013339745.2. NCBI lineage: Eukaryota > Metazoa > Arthropoda > Arachnida > Ixodida > Ixodidae > Dermacentor > Dermacentor silvarum. The sequence continues at coordinate 85,315,843 of NC_051154.1, read as the reverse complement.
CGACGCAAGTTGGCATCATCCACCCGCGTTTGATAACACGCACAGTATGAATAATGGTGCAAAATGCTTTCCAGAAGGAAAGACGCGCAAAAGCTCCCCGCGCGCCGCGGCGGCGGCGCGCGCGTGGAACGCCTGTTCGCGAGTGCGATTTTGCATCACCAGCCGCGCTTTGTTGTCGCCTGCTCCAAAAGAGGCTTCCGTCCTCTCTCACTCCCCCCATCTGTCTGCGCTCGCTTGTGCGCCAGAATGCGAGAAACGAGCAAAAATAACGCGAAAGTGCAGAAATGGGCAGGGATAAGGGAGAACTTGTGATATTCAATGAAGATATACGACTCGGGTCCAGCGCTGCAGTGCGCGCGCATCGCGCAGCCTGCGGCTGCTCCTGCTGAGTACTGCGGCATATATAGCACGCCCCGCTCAATGGACGGGGCTTCGAAGCGTCCCAGAATGCACGCAGCATCGCGGGTTCTGCGCGCGCTCGCGTAACCACGCTGTCCTTTTTCTCTCGCAAGGGTCATCGAAAGTGCTCGCGATCGGGCCCACAAAACGAGCAGGCAAACTGTCGCGACAGCGTGTTTTTTTTGTTTGTTTTGCGTTTCTCTTTCATGCGCACGTCTGAAATGGACGCCGACCAGGCGGTGCATACCGCACGGCCACGTGAAGAGGAGAACCGTGCTCCGCGTTCCTGGTATTCCCAGCACGCAGGTTGCGTCGATGCTCTGATGCTATTGCACATCTTCGGCGGACGACGCGCAATGCCATGACGCGAATGTGTGTTGCGCTCAATGGGCAGGAAAGCGGGTCTCGACGTTGCATGGAAATGCCACAGACTAGAGAGACAGAAGGGGAAAGGGAAAAGGCAGGGAGGTAAACCAGAGAGGAAAGTCCGGTTTGCTACCCTACGCTGGGAAGAGAAGGGAGGGGGAGGTAAAGCGACAGGGAAGTAGAAAGAGACAGAGAAGGAAAGCGAGCACAAATGCACAATCACAGTCGGTCACTGTCACCGCATACTATAACCGCACAGCACAGTATAGAACTTGTAGGACTATAAACATCGATCAGTTCAGACTACAGCCGCTTGTCCAAGTATGTTGCCCTTAAGAACTGCAACCAAGCCTTCGTTGTCCTCCACTGCGATGCTTTGTGATGTTGGTAATCTGAAAATATTTCCTCAGTTAAAGGTCTTTGGTCAAAGCGCGCAGTCGCGATTGCGAGCGATCACCTCTGTAAATTCTAGTGAGAACAGCCGCAGAGGACGTGTTGAAGATTCTCCTCCCTACCACACTCATCGCACTAGGCGTCGTCGGCCCATCTGATTCGGAAAGCAAAAGGCTTCGTAAGTGCCACTCTTAGCCGTATTCGACTATGCAGGGTAGCATCGTGTCGGCAGCGTCCAGTTGGGATGCGAAGGCGGAGAAAAATGTCTATGAGGTGCAGCCGCTTGCCTTGTAAACTTTGGTTGTTCCACATAGAGGACGTGATATCCCGGGTGAGCATTCGAAGTTTTCTAGCGGCATGTGCCCCTGATAACGGTATCGACTCCTCTTCGTCACCTTGAAGGGCCGACCGAGCAGCCTTATCGGCGTGTTCGTTACCTATGACGCCATAGTGGCTTGAAAGCCACTGAAATGAAATTAAGTCATCGATTCCTCCATATAGTATTTGGCTCGACCTGCAGTGCATCTCACCGTGCCAGGAATCTGAGCTATCATCACCTGCTCTTAAACAACCAACTCTGAGGTACGTCGACCACGTACATATTTATACTGATGGATCAGCAACTTCCCACTGTTCCTCTGCAGCCGTGGTTTTCACAGCATGAGCCACCACCATCAGTTTCAAGACGTGTCACTCAACGTCATCGACGGCTGCGGAACTTGCAGCGCGAACTCGTCAGACAAGAACAACCTCGAAGATGGTCAATATTCAGTGACTGGAAGGCAGCACTGCAGTCTTTACTATCAACTCTGCGGTGCGGACCACACGAACAACTGCTTGCTATTCGAGATTAGAGAGGTAATCCATACCATGGCTGAGCAAGGACACAGACTAATATCGTTACGTAACGTGCAGGGTGAGCTGCCTGAAATTGGTATCGAGTGGGACAAACAAAACCTAGTGACGAATAGTTGAGACTGCAGCGAAGCACGGGCGGCACGAAAACTGCACAGGATGTGTTACAACCTGCCTTATTATCCCTTTCAGGGACGGAAAACGCTGGTTACGGAGTTCTAACATTTCGATTGGCTAAATTGTATGCGCCAAAAGTGAAGACGTAGGGGACAGAGGCGTAGCAGGCTGGGCTTTCTTTCGCACCCAAAAATGTGGTGAACCTTGTAAGATCAGAGGCACAGTTGTGCCGGTATGTAGCAAGAGAAAACTGAGACTGTTTACAGTAAAAAAAAAAACACCGCCATGTTTATCGCATGCTTTCCACGCCGCATTCTAAATTGTCAAGATGTACGGGTTGGGCCAAAATCCAGCTCCCGAAGCCTTCGCCACAAGGCAGCACCATGATTAAAGTGTTCTTCTACCTCGTATACTGTGCACACGATGCCTCTCTGGCTGTCCTTAATTAATAGTGATGGTACTGACTGATTGAATAGATTGTTATTTTAATGCATCAAAGGCGTTTAACGCTGGTGCCGGAGGTACGAGATACACGTATGAATACATGCGTGCGCCTGTTACTTACTTCCATTGAAAAGCCACTATTGTACAGCACCTATGCCTGGAATAGAATCCGTGACCTTGTGCTGGTTAGTTTGTTTCATTCCATTATTTATGTTAGCTTGCCTGTGCCAATTATTCGATTGTTGCACCTGAACACGCCGAAGGAAGGACAAAGGAGACAGGGCAAAAGATGGATAACCTCCTAAAATAAAGAAATATGCTTGCTGTATGAAAAGTATTGATATAGTCTGGCCACAGCGCTAACATGCTATTCTGTGCGATAAATGTAGCAGATCCAAAAAGCAAGCGAGAGAGAGGGCTGAAAGAGACACCAGAGTTAATCTAAATACTCGATGCATGACGTAATCAGCATCGTATACGGTCTCCCTTTCTGGATCAAGATCTCTAATTTATTTATAAAACGCAATAAAACAAGAGACGGCTGGTGACTCCATCGGCGCTTTCGTGAACTGGTACAAGCGCTGAGTCAATAGGACACGTGTGGTTGGTAGATACCTTGATATTTTTGTTATTGATCATGCCGAAATTTAGTGCGATCATATTTCGTTTCACTTTCGCGGAGCGTATTTACGCAGTGATCGTATCTGTGAGGCCTTAAAAGATAGAGAGAGAGAGAGAGAGAACAAGAGCTAACGTGTCGCGGCACCATAGTCCTCTCTCATAACAGGCTAATCAACAAACATTTCCATTGGAAACTCGGCCCGAGCTTCTATCAGTGTAGGTTCTTATGGAATATAATCCGAACTCTAGCTGGCGCCTCGATTACGCGCTGGGAAATTGGAAACCATGTGGCGAGTTCCGACATGGAGGAACGCGCCTATAGGAGCCTGTATTCATAAGCGCTATAATGAAATCGTTCGTGAGCTCGCATCTTTCATGGCATGCAGAAACGATCCCTCCACCTCGAATACTGAGCCCCTGTGTGCACGTAGGAGAAAATTCACGCACGGAAACATCCACACGCCGAGTGCTCCGCGTGCAAGCGTCTCTTCCTCCTCCTCCATTTTGAGCATCGCCAGATAGCTAAGACAAGGTAATGAATCAAGTCTAACTTGACATAGCAAGTCAGAGCGCGCGCTCTCACGCACACAAAGCAACAGACAAGGCGATAAGTTCTGAACCAACTAGGCCCTCGGCAAGTCGTTTTAAGCCAACCTAACGCGAAGTCATCGTACAACTCCGGTATCAATTACTCTAAGAAATATCAGCAGCACCTCAATCGCGATCGCCTTATATTAGTACGTTATCAGGACCTTGGGGACTACAAACGGGCTTGGTAAAAAGGAGAATTAAGAGCACGACACGGGACACATAAAGCACACATAAAGAACGCTCCGACCCGGGCGGAGCGTCGAACGAACGAACGACAAAGGCGCAAAAACGCATTAGCATCTTTAAATGCATCGCTGCAAATTAATATAAGCGGCTGGCTTCTTAAAAACCACGCATTTCGAGAAACAATGAGCGTAACAGACTTCTTAGTACTCTGGTAGAACCTATGAAACGTGGCACAGAGAAGTCCGATTCTAATTTTCGAGAAGAATATTAAGTGTCTTTTTAAAGAGGCATCAAATAGAAATGAACGAGAAGAATCAGGGGAACTAAGGAGCTACACGTTCGCTAACAATCACATCTATCCATGAAAAGCGTAGCGAGAATAAACCGTTTCTTTTTTTTTTAATAAAACGAATCATTCATTATGCATAAGGGATACATTCGCAATACGCTTCCTATTCTTAATGAAGAAAAGCGGGAAATGAAAGAAAACACACCTTGTTGTCGATGGTAGCCGCACCAAAAACCTCCGCATCACATGCAAGGTCGATCCAAGTAGGACGCGAAGCTTCGGGCAAAAACCGGTTCGGAACGAATTGTCACCGACATTAGCAAGGCTGGTTATGGGAGCACGATTGAAGCGCGACTATGTTTGGAGGGAACAAACATTTGGAAAGAAAAAATCGTATTTTAATGAAAGCGAGACACAGATTCATTCAACGAAAACAAAATTCCTAATTGATTTTATATACGCATGGCGAGAAAAGAAGAGACAACTCTATTTTACTTGGTCATTATCAATAAATAGCTTTTTTCAGCGCCCACCGATAACGGCGGGCGTTGACGCCGCTATCACTTGTAATACAATGCAGCTCTTGAAGTATGCAGAAAGGCACGCTCGTAAAGTTCACCTCTTACAATACGCGCCCCGGACATGTGTGTTGTTTTGCTTGTCGACGTTTGTCTGAATTTGGTGACGCGGGTTGCTTCATTGTTTTTAACCTGGGCATTTATGTACAGGTACTAAACCCAGTTACTGAGTGTTAGCCTACGCCATTGGGAGTGTTAGTCAGCGCCGTGTGTTGAGCAACCTTTCAACCGCAGGCGTCACGTAGTACGTGATCTTAGGAATACGCAACTGGCCAACAAATTCTCGTATGTTACTTCAAAGTCATCGATGCTGCTAGAGTCGAGTCCTACGCACCTGGCTATGAAATGCATGCCAATGCGTCACAACGCATTTGTTCTATTTAATGTTTTGTATAGGAGGGGGAAGGAGTTCCTTTAGTCTAGTTCTGCAGACTCGTTCAAGTTCGTCACACATGACTAAATATGTTTTTTTGTCTTTTTTTGTTTTAGGGTGCTTTGTTTGCTGTCTACAGCGGCCGTTCTTGCTTATTTCGCATACAAAATAATGATGGAATTGAAAAAGCAGCGACGCCGTATGGATACACTGTGCCTCTTGTAATGAACTCTGGCTTTTAAAAATAAGCTAAAGTAAAAAATAAAGCGAATCACTATAGAAAGAAGATAAAAGAAGGTACGCCTGACGTTATGAATCCAGCGAGAAGCTTACGTGACGCGTGTACGGAGCGGAAACAAAAAGACAATGGAATCCACAGAGAGGTATGAAAGCGAGAAAGAAGCTGGAAGCTGATCCGAGCAAAAGCGCTATCTGAGCATGATAAATTGATTCCGCCTAAGCGTCCTGGATGCTGGCGCTGCACCAGCAGCGAAGTCAGTGACACCCAGTACACGCACGTTTGCTAAGCAGCGCAGCAGTAAGAGTGCAGTTTTCGGTAGGATCCTCGGGGAAGTTCATCAAAAGGTTCATTAATGCAGGGAACTGCAGCCGAGCCTGGCTCAATTAAAGCGATCCGCCCTGTTCGCACCTTCCTCCCTCCCCGACGCGTTGCTTCTGGCGGCGCGACAAGCCGTTTCCATGCAGAGGCAGCGAGGGGCGCAGAAAAGAGGGCCACAGCCCCGAGCAGCAAGACGGGCGGCAGACAGCAGCCGTGCATGCCCTCTCGCCGCCCAGGGGATAAAGGTCTTCACAAGCAGGGAAAATATGCGAGGTGCCGGCGATTTCATGGAGTGTGTCGCTTTCGAGCGGGCTCTCTATCCTCCGCGCAAAGACAAAAAATAAAAATAAAAATAAATAAATAAATAACCAAACCCGACGCCACCCCTTTGTCGCTGCAACGAAACCCTCCCGCCACCCTTTTTGCTCGGTGGGTACACACACGCGCGCGCACTGGGGCGAGGCAAGACGGGCAGCTCGTCGCGTCCATACAGATTCCGCGCTGTGTCCACAAATGCCGGGCGGCCCAAGTTCAACAAGAAGACTCCCCTCTCCGGCCATGACTCCCCTCTCCGGCCATCACTGCAGCAGCGGGCAGGAAAGAGACGATGTCGGGCGGGCCGGAAGCAGGGCCCTCAAGTCTACCACCGCCATGCAGTGTAGGCGCACTGGCTCGGCAATCACGGCCACTGCATCGCAGAAACCAGGCCTTGTTCGACGCGTCGTGTGTGCGTAGCTAGAGCTGTGCCGAAGAAACCGGGCGCCCGTAAACAGTGACAGGCGCGTCGCACAGTATCCGCGCTCTGGGGAGGAGAGCACGCCGCCGGTTGCTACTGGCCTCACAAAAAAATTTGCAGGCTATTCTATACATTGTAGGACAGAGCACAAACGGCAGGCGGGGGTCAGAGAGGCTCGCGCGTCGAGCGATGATGCCGTGAAAGCTGCCGGTGTGTTCGCATATGTTCCTTAACTCGGTTACAAAAACAGAAGCAAATTCTGCTCACGTTTCAATCAACAGTGAACAGTGGTAGTGAAAAAACGGTGGGAGGAAACCATACGAACACTAGAATATTTGCCGCTGTATTGATCGAGAGGAACAGAATCAGAGCAATATATCCCGAGTCGAGCATGGGATGACAGGAAATAGAGTTTGAACGATCTGATACCTCTCACAAACGTTTTTTTTTTTTGTGCGCATTACCTTGCCATTTACTTTCGAGGAGTGAATGCTTCGGATTCGCTTGCAGGCATCGCTTTCCTGAAGTTCGCCGAATGGATGTGAATATGATCGCGCTTGCCGGCGCGCAGGCAGGATAATCCGACTCCACGTTGGCATGCCATCGTCATGCTATGACAAATGTGACTCCCACTGCTTCAACGTTACGACTAGGGAGACGTCACTGAATGCACTATTCTGCTAGAACAGTGAAGGCCAGTGGACAGAGATTTGAAGCTAGCATTTCATAACATATTTAACTTCCTTCCGTTCAAAACGCACTCAATGCACCAAACATACTTCAGCGCAATGTCGCATAGCACACCATCGTCACTAGTAGATCTCTGCTATAGAAGTGACTAAGACGTGGTCTAAACCGGCTTTAGTGTTGTAGTTGAGTTTGGAGACCAAACAAGATGGAGATTTTATTGTAGCAAGAGACATTCGGTTCCCTTTTTAAAATATTTGCTCATGAAATACCGAGGTGTGTGTTTGTAGATTTTTCTAATTGTTTCGACCGCCTAAATCAAGAGATTCTGCTCAATGGGTTGGTATCTGAGGCATTTTTCTAGGCTTTACCGCATCGGTAACAGTACATTTTGATAGGAACAGACACTTTGACACTTCGTGCTATAAATATAGGAGTGTCGCAAGAAAGTATCGTGGTGCCGTTGTTATTTATCCTGGGCATTAAACGACATAATGCGCGTTAGTGAAAGACCAATACGCGGGACATTACAGCCTCTTTTTTAATAACAGCAACCTTCGTTCTCTGATTCCTGTCACTAATGAACCGAACGCTTTATAAACAAACAGTGCTTATAAATGGAACTAAAACAAAAGCTGTGTTATTTCATACCCAACAAAGGGCGGTTTCAGTTGACACCTAAATAAAAAATAACAAAGAGCCATTATTAAACATGCAAACACAGTAAAACCACTTGGAGATCCTGTTCAACAAAAACGTGAGCTGGAATTTTCAAGTGTGCTCCGTCGTAGAAAATTTGTCATAATGTGTTGGCATGTTCTGTTCCTGACTACAAGCATAAGAATAAAATTACAATTTGTCAACACTTTATTCATATCGCAAGTAAACGACTGTTTTTTTCTGGTTTGGAGCAATGCAACACAGTCGAACAGAAAGAAAATATTCATGCCTAAAAATTAATAAACACAGAAGCAGTTTTTTACATAAGTACCACATATTTCCATGACTCACACAGAGGAGCTCTAAAAGAAGATTAAAATCATGTCTATTTGCAATATCGACGAGTAATACAAGCCTTCATACCCTGGACCCGAATACATATCCTTAAACTGTCCGACCTCCAACAACGTGACTGCACCCTTCTAGTCCGTCTAGGGTTTGGAGCAGCATTGTCAAATGCGCACTACTTTGATTAGTATGGCTATTAGTTCGCTTTGTGACTTGTGCGGGTGCAGTGAGAAAATCGCGCAACTTCTTTGCGAGTGCCCTCGTTTCAACCCACACAGGGCAGCGCTATCAGCCGTGCACGTAGGCCAGCTGGACAAGCGCCTGCTCACGGAAGTTGTTCTTCTTGGACACTGGCCTACACAGACATCAGCGCGAGCCGCTATAAAGGGGCTGCTGCGTTACTTAAGAAATACCAGACTGTGTGACAAGTTGTGCCTTTGCACTGTGTGACGTTGAATGTATCAGTGGGACGGTGACACTGTGTCTGACTATGTGGCACATTCGCAGACTGTGCGACAGCTGCCACAGAGACAGGCCTGTATTGCTTTTGTTTTCATCTTCTTTTTCTCTCATCTTTCGCACACTTTACTCCCTTTCCCAGTACAGGGTAGCAAACCTACCTGCCTTTCCTTCGCTTTTATCCCTCCCTCTCTCAATATTCTGAGGTTGGTTTTCCTTGCATGTCATCCCTAAACAAAATATCGCGATATACTCTTTAAAATACTAAATTATTCTCACGCATTACACTTTACCTTACTCTTCATGGGCGCCAAAGTCTACGTCGTGAAATCCTACTTTGTAATAAACTAATGATAAGAATACATAAGCTGAAAAATGCACAATGCGCGACAGCGGCATTCGCGAGCACTTTCTGAACTAATACTTCTCATATGTATGCTATACAAAATATTTTTTACTTGTCATATTTCTGCAATTCTTTCGTATGTCATTGCAGTCAATCTTGCTGAGAATTTAGGGTAAATTATTCATGTAGTCAGTGAAGAAGCAGAGGGGCTCGGGCGCTTTCAATCGATGATTGCTCAATTTTAGCTTCGGTCTGCCCGCATTATTACGATGTGAATAAGATCAATTGAACTAAGAGATAATATTCTGAACTACGGATACAAGGCATGGCTGAATCGCCTCAAGAACGACATTAGAAGAGAGCAATCAAAATTAGGAAAGGCGATAAGAAATGGGTTGAGCACTCCTGCTGCAATAACTATAGCCGGAGTACGCTCATATCGCCCCAACAACGAGAAGGCCTTGGATGAGACCGAGCTCGGGGCGAGTTATGATCATGGGCTTGCAGTATACGTACCCTTGGCGAGTGTTACGAAACAGGTGAGTCTCTACCTGCCGGCGTGAATGTTGCTAAGCGTTCGATGAGTGCGGGCCGGTGTCCTTTTTCACCAGCGTCGGTATCCAGAAGAAAAATCAGTAGTAGTTTCGTAACGGGTGCTCGCACCTGCGCGAGTTCAAATTGCTCGGGGATTTCGGGGCAGCTTCGGCGGGTGACCATACAAGAATTCCCTCTTCTGTCCAGGCCGATATACATAATCGCCCGCGAGAGAATCAAAATAATACGAGCTTCCATTAAAGTGCGCGTCGCAAATCCGGCCATCGATGAGCCAGTGTTCTGGCAGTCCGAAATGGGACTCCTTCGTTCGTTCCTTTCGGCGCGACGAGTGGGAGCAAAGAAGGGCGCGAGGCGGGCCGCCATGAAGCCGCCGTGCCGAGAAATCCAGCGTCGCGTAAAACTCAAGTGCCTTCCCGCAGACGATGAGGCGGCGCGCAGGGCACAGCTGGCACAGCTGGTGCACTCGTTGCCATGGCGACTGGCTTAGGCAGCATTAACTCATACACGGCTCCCTCCGCTCCCGAAGTCTTAAAACCTAATTGGCAAAGCCTGTACGGCGACGCTTAGCCTCGCTTTCCTCCATTCCGATCCGGAACGCGGCTTCGTTTGTTTCGAGCGTAATTAGGAAGATTAATTCAAAAAAACGCGGTGCGGGGCTGCGGATTGCGCGAAAAACGATGGATTAAGCGACGTCTTGGCGGGAAACAGGGCCTGGTGCCTTTCGGATCCGGTCGTCAAGCCTCGTTCCGGCGCTGCTTCCAGAGAAAGTAAAAGCTGCTGGTCCGCGCATTTGCCGTCCTCTCCCTGTTTTCAGCCTCGTGTTGCACTCACAGGGCAGACCGCTTGTTTTTCTAGACCAAGTCCACTGATTGTGTTACAGAGCAGACACTCTACAGACCATTTTGCGAGTTAAAGCAATCACGGAAAGTGAATCATGTTCACATGACTCACGCATTTTTACGCGAGAGGAGTCAAACAAGCCTACATTGCCTCCCTAACAGAAACAAATAATCACTATCTATAATGTTTAAAACAGAATAGTCCTACAGTTTTGTGCATGATGGCATTGAAAACACCTATGAAACTCGTAAGAAGGCCTAATTCACATGGCCCCATCACACAACCCATTCACAAATTCGAGTCCTCTTGCAGAATGGTTTGCGCCGGACCGATTGTTTTCTCGTCCATAACTCTATATACCATAACTTTTAGAAATTTTGATGTTCCCTTTCTTTTATTTTGCGCTTTATAAGCAGTATTATTAAGAAGCCTGGTTATATAACAATCCATTCGAAGTGTCAGAAAATAACTAATAAATTGCGCGCTTTCGTAAGATTGCCACAAGCTTGCTTGCTTCACCTGTAGTCTTCGCGTTCTATAAGTGCTAATTTCGCACCCAGTAGCTGTCATCGTTATAGTAACAATCATCGAGCACACAACTGTCATATAAAGTTACATTCCCAAGCAATCACCAAGATACCAGCGACGCCATAAATAAGAAACTCTTTATCAGTTGAGGACGCGCGAAGCTTCCTTATTTCCACATAGGAAATGTCACTCCCACTGCTGACACTCTTGTACCGCGGCACTATCTGAACGCGGCTAGCAGAACCGAGAGTGAAGATTGCTATGACAGGAGCATGCGAACCCTTTAAAATGATTAACCATTTGAGCAAATCTCAGCAACCTATTTGTACTGACTGTTCGAAACCTCACCCTTTCAGTGTGTGTTTTCTCCTCCAAATGTTAACTGCGTGTTTCACCAGCGCGAGTATATAAATGCAATGTAGTGGGGCAAGCATGCACGTTCTTGTTATCTGTGTTGCCACAGCAACTCAGGTAAATGAAGTGGTAGAGCTAGGCCTCCGTGGCGCATCGACGTCGGCGTGCCCATTACAAGACGAATCAGAACACTCAGCATGGCCTCGGCAACGTTATTGAGCATGCAGTGAGCGTAGCCTGGCGCTCACAAACGATGGCACGCTCAAAAATAAATACCGCGAGTACTGAATTTAAGTACACACGAGCACATAAAACGATTAAAGCAAAAGACAGAACGCCAAGCCCTTACGTCTCCTACGGTGCATCTTTTTCTTTCCCCGGCAGCTAAAGGGGCAGCGCTGCAAAATTAAGTTAAAAAAAATTGTGGTCAATATTTCTTTTGTCTGCCAGCTCTGGCTCGTGCCAGGCGGCACTGTCCCTCAGAGGTCTTCAGTGGTCATATTAGCGCCGCAGCGAGGAGAACAAAGCGGCTTGCCGCACTCCCCAACCCGTGGACGGGAAAAAGGAAGCCCCGGACAAAGCGCAAGCACCAAATTACCACAGGCAACAGAGCCGAAAGAGAGCGAGGAATGGCGGAACGGCAGACTGGCTTTGAACAATAGAAACTAGTGCTTGACTGTCTTCAGGCCTGCAGAAACAATGAATAGACTCCTGACTAAAACGCTGTTCACACAAGAAAACACATAAAAATAATAAAAAAAGAAGAGCAAGAGAAAAAATAGGGACAGGGATGGATGAGGTTTTAAGGAAAAGGGCTGGGAAGAACGCGCTCGACAAGCAACAGCGCCAAAACGTGACATGCACAACGCGAACGCGAGAGGAGAAGCCCTCTCTCGACGCACACACTCTGTGGCTAGCGCACAAGCGGACACTGGAGAGCAGGAAATAAGCTCCAGTGATCGGATGAAGAGACAACAGCCAGCATAACCTCCCCCCACCTCCCCCGTTCGCCGCTTCCCTCCTTCCCACCATCAACCCTCCTCCGAAACCAAACCGTCCTCCATGGAGAAAATAGAAGAGAGGGAGGGGGGGGGGATCGAACGAAAGCCCAATGGCGCGATACAGCGTGCATGCAGCGTGACTTAGTGAATTAAACTTGATGTGACAGAGCCAGAAAGAAACCCAGTTCCGTTTAAACGTAAAGGACGTTTCCCAGAACGCTAAGTAACCGGCGTTCTATTTATATGTACGAGTCGTAAAACCTGCGCAGAGCTCAACTCAAATTTGTTGCGTCGCGAAGGACATAAGTGAAGGTGGAAGCCATACGAAGTTCTTGGTTCTCAGAACCCGCAGCAAAAATGTTGAAAAAGAAAAAGAAAACAACACTTTGTTGGAGGACAGATGAAAGTGAACGTGCCCAGGCACAGTTGCAAAGCAAAACTAATTTTCCAGGTCTGCGCACAGTTTTAAATCGTGTCCGTTGTTCTAGAAAGTAACAAGAGAAGAATCTAATCAAATCGCATTGTTTTTCTTTTATGCGGATTCCTTCACGGGAAAGAAATCAGTCTGCGATGCCTTCTTGCATCAAAAATTTTATAATTAGGCTTTAGTTTGTCCTCCAGCAATGCAAACGCATGTACGGAACCAGCCCAACTATATGTTGATCCAATAGTCAGAGACACAATCCTACTTCTCCTTCTAAACTGTTTCTTAACAATCACAGCTGGCTATAAACTAGTGTGTTTATTAGGGTATGTAGTATGTTAGTGCGGTATACTGGCACACTTCTTCTTTCTGGTGTTTTACGTGCCAAAACCAGTTCTGATTATGAGGCACGCCGTAGTGGAGGACTCCGGATTAATTTTGACCACCTGGGGTTCTTTAACGTGCACTACAACGCAAGCACACGGGCGTTTTTGCATTTCGCCTCCATCGAAATGCGGCCGCCGCGGCCGGGATTCGATCCCGCAACCTCGTGCTCAGCAGCGCAACGCCTTAGCTGACTGAGCTACCGCGGCGGGTTACTGGCACACTCTGCCGGGTGTTGATACCTAGCACCGTCCATATCACAATTTTTGCTCTGAATAAAGCATCTGCTCTGAACAAAGCATTAGCATGTGTGGGATATCTGGCACCAGATCGCGCTTGTCAGACACAGCATGTGACGTGAGAACATCAGTTACAGTAAAGAGTTAAACAAGAAAAACCTTAACAGGTACATGAAACCTTCCACTAACCATTAATCGCAACCAGCATCATTTGTACCTCCGTTCTACTGTGTTGGCTTCCGAGACGTTCTATCTGGAGCCGTGGACGTCACGTGATTTCATGTGCAACGCTTGCTTCAAGGACTCCGCCAACGCACGTATCATAATAATTTTTGTCAACAATTTGATACTTCTAAATGTGCGAGGTGATTTTCAAAACTCGCTTCGGAACATGAAAAGTTTCAGCCCCATACCTTTTATTCTCCGCCTACAGCGATCGTGTTATACCACGCACATACTTCTTTCACAAATTTTTCTGCATCAATAGCTACAGATGACCTTTTCGATTGCAACAAAATGTCTTTGCAATCCATTTCTCGCTTTCTCACAAAAAGTAGGCTCGCTAAACTTCGAAAAAGAAAAGCATGAGGCGAATTAGCTTTTTAAGGTAACCTGATGCGATATCATTCCAGTATCCTGACGACAGTTTTCTTGAGCCGCGACTGATAATATTCACGTGAAGTTCTTTTTTTTTCATAATGAATACAAAAAAGGCCGTTTAATGCGCATGAATCGAATACAAAACGTTTCTGCCCTACGTAGTTGCGACACGTTGATTTGCAACAGGGAAGAGGTGAAGCTTTCAATTCGTCCACCTTTCTGCCTTTGTTTATCACACGCCCATCAGACTGATTATACGCACAGAGTAAAAACGTCATGCGTCAAATTGAATCGGCGCAGCTGCAAACGATCTGTCAATGTCACACTACAAGCATGGCCAAGCAATCCCACTGCAGTGCTCATTAAACATAATTTCTCCCTCAGTGTCAGGCACACCGAGTCGCTGTACGCCGACTGGTCCTGGGTCACCTTCCATCAACCAAAGCCTGAAAAAAACTTCGTATATTGAGTCACGTCATTAATTTTGCCCCCCCCCCCCCCCCCCCCTTTGCATCTCCCTGCTTCTCTGTCTTCATTTATCCTTGTCAAGTTTTACTACGAGAACGCAATCGTTCACCGTTTTTTATTAAACAGATTCTTATTCGTAGCATGTGACGTTAAAAGACTCGTACAAAGTCTGACGCACCAATCTCAGAGCAACCCGGCATGGAAGCTCAGTAACTATGGAGTTTCGCAGCTCGCCTCGAGGTCACCGGTTCGATCGCGACGGATGCATTTTGATGGGGGCGAGATGCAAAATCGACCACGAAATTATATTTAGGTGCATGTTAAAGAACTCCAGGTGGTCAAACCTAATCCGGAGTGCCCCACCAGGGCATGCCTCATAGCTAGATCGTGTTTTCGGTGCAAAAAAAAATAAATAAAAAATAAAAAACAAACAAACCCAGAATCATTTTTGAATTTCTCAGAGTAAGGCAGCGTGCATCAGTGCTGTGGTAAGGCACTACCTTGGATGGATGGATGGATGGAAAAACTTTATTTTGGTCCATTGGCTCACGCTAGTTTTCTAGCCTGAAGCGGGCCGCTTCCACGTTGGGACCGAAAGGCCTAGCCTATCGGCCGCTTCGCGGGCCCGTTGGACTGCCCATAGCTGTTCATCTAATGTGAGACTGGGTAGAGCTGCGTCCCACCGCTCTTTAGTGTTGTCCTTGTTGCTGCGTAACGCGGAGCAGCGCCAGAGCATATGACTTAGAACTGTGGTGTCGTTACATTTATCGCATGTTTTATTAGTAGAGATCTCTGGATAGATCTTGTTGATTAATAAAGGGTTCGGATAAGTTCTTGTTTGTAAGAGCCTTAGCGTAATGGTCTGAGTTCTATTTAGTTTACTGTGCGGAGGGGGGAAGACCCTGCGTTGTAGGTAGAAGTGCTTGGTTAGCTCGTTGTAAGTGAGGAGGTGGCCCTTGTAATCAGGAACCTCAGCATCTTCTTGCCTTGCGGCTGCATGGTTGGCAAGTCCTCGTGCAGCATTATGGGCAGATTCGTTGAGGTTCACGGGAGCACCGTTGAGTTCTCCCATATGAGCAGGAAACCAGATGATCGTGTGGGGTCTGACGACCTTTCCATCGAGAATTGCCAGGGCCTGTCTAGAGATGACTCCTTTGGCAAATGCTCGGACGGCTGCCCCAGAATCGCTGTGGATCCTGGATCTCTTTTGGTCTAAAAGTGCCAATGCGATGGCTACTAGTTCTGCAATGTCTGGTTGCGTGGTGTACGTGGAAGCCTAGTTGACGACTTCACCTTTGCCGTTCAGAATGACTGCTGTGAAAGCTCGTCTATTGGGCATGAAAGCCATGCCGACGAACGAGCATTCTTCAGCCTGATTTTGAGCTTTCTCTAGCAGGGCTTTGGCTCTGGCTTGCCTTCTGCCCACGTTATGAATCGGGTGAACATTCCTTGGAACAGGCATGACTGTGATATTCATCCGCAGATCTTTAGGAATTTCTCTACGATTATTATCTATTGCAGTAATTGGTATACCAATTCGTTTGAGGATCTGTCTTCCTGATCGCGTGGTAGAGAGTCTAAAGAACTGGGCTCTTGTGCCTCGGCTATTTCCTCCAATGTATTGTGCATTCCTAGTTGCATGAGTCTTTCGGTTTCCGTGTACATAGGTAGCCCAAGAGCTACCTTGATTACCTTCCTTAACAATGCATTGAGTTTGTCTCTTTCGGATATCTGCCAGTCGTGCATGGATGCTACGTAGCCGAAGTGACATAGCACAAAGGCGTGAAGCAGTCTAACGACGTTTTCTTCTTCAAGCTCATGTCGGCGGTTAGTTACTCTTTTGATAAGCCTAATTGCGTTGTCCACTTTCTTAGCGATGCGTAGAATCGTTTGATTATTGGACCCGTTGGCTTCTATCACCAAGTCCAGGACCCGGATGGATTCCACCCTTGGGATGACGCTTCCGCTCCTGGTATAGAGCGGTATATCGTTCTCCCCAGGAGGAATCTATCCCATGGGTTTGCGGCCTCTTCTGTTAGGTCTGTATGTAGTAGTTCCGATTTGTTGGGTGAGCATCGGAGTCCCGTTGGGATGAGGTACTCTTCAGTGACGTTTACGGCTTCTTGTAATCTTTGTTCTATTTCTCCGTCGCTGCCTCCAGTACACCATATCGTGACGTCATCCACGTAAATGGTGTATTATATGCCTTCGATGCTTTCGAGTCTTCTAGCTGAGACCTATCATGGAGATATTAAAGAGAGTGGGCGAGATGACTGCTCCTTGGGGTGTGCCTCGGTTGCCTAGCTTCATTGTATCTGATGTTAGGTCCCCAGCCTTGAGCGTAGCCATCCTTCCACTGAGAAAGGCTTCAACGTATTGATGAAAGTGACTACCCAGACCGAGGTTTGAAATCCTTACCAAGCCGAATAAACCGAGTTTGAATTAGAGAAGCGCCAATAACTGTTGTAACGTGATGCGTGCAGATAACCTTTCACATGGAAAGCGTAGGTACGTGGGACAATTAAAGAAAGGACGCAAAATAAAATCGGCTGATCTTACACTTATCTGTGAATCGGTGTCAAGCGAAGTTTTCGGCGATTCAGTGATGTTGCAGGGGCACTGTGGACAAATACCGTGCGGAAAAATGTTAACTGGTACAGCGATGCACTTCATGGCACATTTTGAGTTCGTATCTCTCGAAACCCAAGTGCTTAGCACAAGGCTTATATAGCAAAATGTTACGATTTGACGACTAAGTGACTCCAGTTCTGCAATTACAACATGGCATCTGAAGCCAAATAACTAAATAGTAAATTAGTAGATGTGTGCGAATATTCAAAATTTGGAATTAAGAATCGAATAATCTTTGCCACTCAACTGGTATTCAGGTTGGCAATTCATATTTCGAAGTTGCTGAACGTTTGTTTTTGTGTGAATATTGGTTTTTGTTTGAAACACATAAAACTGTTTTTCAGAGCATGAAAGAAGCCCGCGAAGGAAAGAAGGAAAGAAAGTAAGAGGTGAAAGGCAGAGAGGTTAACCAGGTTAAGTGTCCGGTTGGCTACTCTGCACAGGTGGATGGGGTAAGGGCAGAAACGATTAGAAAACAAGAGAAGATTAAAAAAAAGGAAAAAAAGGAACGCATCAGTTCG
Organism: Dermacentor silvarum; assembly: GCF_013339745.2. Classification (NCBI taxonomy): domain Eukaryota; kingdom Metazoa; phylum Arthropoda; class Arachnida; order Ixodida; family Ixodidae; genus Dermacentor; species Dermacentor silvarum. Next base: position 85,298,291 of record NC_051154.1, on the reverse strand, counting down.
CACATACTATTGTTTTTCAATGAGTCCTGTTTCTTCTAAAAAAGCACACTAGCGCTTTTAAAGCAGTTCGTGCCGACGTCGGTTGGGACCAGGGACCAAGAATTATGGTTTCCGTAAGGGGACCGCTGTCAATCTTGTCGAGCGTGCTGCTGAGCACTTTCCTTTGTGAACTAAAACGACCACAATCACACAGAAGACGTGCTATCGTCTCTTTGCACCCGCAAACTTCACAATCTGAACTTGTGGCCATTCCGACAAGGTAGGAGTACGCGTTGGTATTAGCTACTCCAAGCCACAGGCGACAAATGAGAGTTACCTCCCGTCGTGGTAAGCCATGTGGAAGGCGGAGCTTCAGATTATGATCCAGGGAATAGAGGCGCTGGTTTTTAAAGTCTGTTGAATTCCAGTGGGCAAATGTAAGCTCACGAGCAAGCGCACGGAGCTTTCCCGCTGCGTCTGTTCTGGACATAGGGATAGCGACGCAATCGGCAGCGCGTATACATGCAAAGTACCTCCAGCGGTCAGTTGCGCGGTAATTTTGCGTGTATTCGTAGGCTTCTTTCACGCTCGGAAAAACATTTTTGTAGCACATATTGAGCAACAGAAAGCTGTATCGTGAGTTTCTCATGCTGCTCTACAATTTTCTCACTGACACTTTTTATCTAATTGTAACATTTGAGAAATTGATTAAGACTAATTACGCAATTAGGAGGAATGCAAAAAATAATCTGAGTATCTCCAAGCGACGGCAAACAACATTACCTTGGTTCTGTCCAGCTGCGTGGCATTTGCATATTTTTAAATCTTAGTGCATGATAGTTGGGACACCCTGTATAAAGGCCCCTTTCAAAGAAATGAACGGCAATTAACAGCCGGCTCTTGGTCCTGTCGATCCTGTCTCTTTCTATTGTCTCGGTCGTTAGCACGGCGGTAATTATGAAGTTACCCAATCAAACACTTTACCGTTCTCCCACGTAGCACAACTCTAGCTAAAGAAATAAGTAAGAAAGGTATAATATGGCTCTTGAAAGAAGCTGTGCAGCGTCGCAGGACAATCATGAGTATTATACCCTTTATTCTTACGGTGTCTGAACGATTGAATTTTAAAGTTCCACTGTAGTATTCTTAAATATACAGTGAATCCCCGCGAACATTAACCAATATTAAAAAAAATTCGGGTGAGCTAAATGAGGACGGGACTAAAAGTATATTTTGGACCACTCTACGAAGCAAATCAATTGTTTTTGCATTATCCTTAGTTGCATAATCAGTCAGTATTAAGTAATCAACTCCGCAAGTCCTAAATGTAGAGACAAACTTCCAATGACGAAATTTCAGTGTTCTCGCAAACATCCAATTCCGAGGTAGTTAAATTCCTTCCTTTTATGCAATCATTCTTTTCCGCGTCATGAAGAAAGCCCTGGAAGTATGAAAAAACCCAAGTGAGCATGCGCTTGCGCGCCACGATCGCAGCTCTCTCAACGCCGCGTATGAATGAACTTTAAGCAAGTGCGCTGCCACACAGAAAATGACAGCGCGGTGACTTTGTTGTACTTGTCGCCATCGCGAATGGTTTCGTTTGTTGCTTGGAACAGTGCAACCGAGACGAATCTCTCACGCGAATATAGAAGCCAAAGCCTGCGTCCCTGCCCTGCTTTTTTGTCAGCGGCAGAGCGATACGTTAAATGCGCTGTTGTTCAAGCGTGGCACGCGTGAGAGCACTGCGGAGCGCGAACGCGTTGTCACGTGGGTGCTTTTCATACTTCGCGGGCTTTCTCTGGGACTCGGAAACAATGATTGCATATGAGCTAGCAGTTTAAATACTGCTAGATCAGACGTTTCTTGTAACACTCAACAATGTCGTCATTGGACATATATATATATATATATATATATATATATATATATATATATATATATATATATTATATATATATATATATATAAATATGTATGTATGTATGTATGTATACGTATGTATGTATGTATATGTGTGTGCATGTGCGTGTGTGTGTGCGTGTGTGTGTGTGCGTGTGTGTGTGTGTCGGGTTTCGTCGTTTTTGTACACTTGAAAATATATGCCGCGGAGCCAGTGGCGAGGCATTCTTTGTGCCACGGGGGCTTCGTTTTCAGCACCTTACAAGAGAGCTCAACACAGTACGTGGTTTAGTGCAATTGTTAAACTTTATGTTTGCACTGGCGATCTAAAACTTTTACATAAGCAAAAGTACAAATACGAATATATAACATGCCCGAAAGTAAAGCTTTGATCTTGAATCTTTTGATCTTTCGTTTTAATTATTAAACTTTTGTTTCTGTTGCGTGTGGCAACGTGTGTAGTGCATAGGAACATATAAATGCTTCTATACGTACGTTTTAAGATTTTTCTGGCTAGGCGGAAAATGCAGGTACTCTAGCGATTCATCAAAATTATTCTCAAATGGCTGGATATCGCGCGTGCACATGTACATATTACAGCGAGCTTGTCCTCGCTGTTCTCAGCCAATAAGAAGGGTTCAGTGCGTGACGCAAATAAGTTGTGTTTTTTTTTCCCCTGTCTTCAGTTTTACTTTCTCAGGCAGCAAGTGTGCAGCTAGAACGCGTCAAAAACGAGAAGGTGTCAATGCCATCGGTGTAACAAAGCGATTAATCAAAGGAAGGAACACTCCGAGGCGTCAGGCAGATATTATTACCCCGCCCCACTACGTCGTTCTTTCCTGTCTGAGTGGCGCGTGTTGTACATACGTACACGATCGCGGCGGCGTCGAGTGAAGGCGACCGGGACGGCGCGGAACGCCATACACGCGCCCGAAGCGCAAAACAAAGGCGTGCTGCACAGAGGGGGCCGAATACGCGGGGCGGTCGAACGCGCGGCGCTGATAGGGCCTTTGGCGCTGTGTGCGGTGCGTGTCTAGGAGGCTTTAAGGTCGGGACAGATTAATGGAGCGAGTGTGACACCCCGTCAAAAAGGGCTCGTTAATTTCGGCACAATTTGCCTCGCCAGAGCAATTTATTCATACCTTCAGGTCCGGCGCACCCCGCGAGCGTTGCTCGTCCCGTCAGCCTCTAAAATAAGACGGGCGCAAGCGAGAGAAAAAGGGCCACGAAGAGGCAGCGACGTGCCCTTGACACAGCCGCGTGGCGCGCAAAAACGAGACAGCTGTCTTGTCAGGGACTCCGCAAAATAGCTAGTAACTACGACCGATCGGTTGGTTTGACTGTCGCAGCGAGTTAAGTCTAAAGAAAGTTATCGACCGGAAAGTTCGCGCAGGTGATAGCGGCACCAGGATCTCGTGAGTATAGAAGTAACAGCTAATGACGGAAAAGTGCGCGGTAAATGATCAGCCAGACCTGTCTCTCTCTGAACATGAACATGATTCGCTGATAGCGCTGATGGCTCTGAGGCCACTAGTCGCCAAAGCCTATAGTAGCGCTCGAGCGTTGTATAATTATTGCAGTTTAAGAAAGCCTGACAGCGACAGCGTTTTTACGGAGGCACGTGCATTCATGGGCGAGCATGATCACGTATGAACCACACACTACGTATTGCGGTGCGCTCTCGTAATTGAAATTTCGACGAGTGCGATTTTCTCTGAAATTTTCATTGCGTGCTTCTAGTGAGTGCCTATAACAACGAGATTGTCCGTAAATTTTGGAAAATAAAGGGAGAAACAGAGGGTGAAATAGAGAGAGAGAGAGAGAGAGAAAGAGTCTACTTAATTTTTGTTTCCTATAGTGTAATAACTGGCTTAGTGTCTCGGTCGTGCATGATCGGTTTCAGCTGCACGTGTTTTGTTCAGATCTACATACTCGATATAGACACGGCCTTTAACAAGATATAGGCAGAGTTGATAAGGAGGCTTTAAAGCAAAAAATAATGATGCCTCGTCCCAATAACTTCGAATTTTCTAATATATACAGAACTGGCTTCTTTAGCCTGCGCCCGTATCACCGACGCGTACAACTACATACCTGGTCAGTTTGCGACGGCATAAACATGAATTTAAAAATCCGCATTATGGTTCGAGCATTCAAATTATTGTTTCATCCAAAATATTAGATGTGTTTTTCCAGTGAGCATCGCGGTCATGGAAAGTGCCTGTAAATCATCTCTCCGGCCAAGCTTTCAGGATTATATGACAAATGTTTCCTCTCATGCACATTCCTCAGAAAATCGGCAGCTAATTTACAAATCTCTATCGCAGCCGATGCCCGGCGACGAAGCATCCGGCGTCGGTCACCGCCGCAATCGGCATACTTTTTACCTTCCACGGCGGCCGTACTTCGAAGTGCGGAGAGGAATGGCGCAGCAATATAGGCGTCGACCGCGTGCCGCCGACGTCTGGGGGCCCCAGCGTTCCCCGATCGCGGGTGGAACCCATCCCGCGGCGTGCGGGTTGCGATCGGCGCGGCGAGGCTCATGCTTTCGGTGTACAAGCGAATTAACCTGTCGCGATGGCGTTCTTGGCGCAAAACGTCGCGGGGCCGAGATGAGGGAGGAGCGACACTTTGATAATTCCCCCTTCTTTTTAGCTGAGTTCGACAGACGCAAAGTTTGTCAGTCTATCTCATTTGCATATAGAGTGGATGAGCTGTTTACATTCTAGCTCGGGCGCTTGTCGGAGCCGTTTTTCGGGTTTCTCACCACCCCCGTCTTTGAAACCCAGTGATTTTCAATCTTGCCGAAGTATCGCGCGCACCCGCCGCGATGCATTTCTTCACGCCCATCAAAAAAAGAAGAAGAAAAAAAAAAAAGGACGCTGGCGGCAGAGCCCACGCTCCAGTCATGCGCCAAGAAAAAAAGCCTGGCCGCAGCCCCACCGAATAGAGAAGGCGGAAAGCGTCAGATGGGTATATACGCGGTGCCACTGCCAATTTAAATATTCCTCCAGCCCTCGGCTTGCTTGGAAATTGGGAGCTGATTTTCTCCCCTTTTCTTTCTTTGGCAGCGAAGATTATGACTCGAGGCAGTCGTAAAAGCAGCGCGAAAAATGCCGGCTAGAGGATCTATATAAGATTGTTCCGGCGACCTCACGATGTTGCTCACAAGGAGAGCCTGATGAGGACATTGCTCTCCTTCTGCTGGTCTGCCTGTCTATTGAGCACCGTTACGAAATAACGCAGCTCGTACCGAGGCTTGTCAAATTGGGCAGAAGATATTTTAGCGCTATAGGAAACCGACGCTTTGGCCTTGCTTTAATTTGCGAAAAGAAACCTTGGCAATGACTAGGTTTCTTGTTGCGCACGTAGAATCGGGATACAGTGAAGCATATGAACACTATGAATATACATCTGTATGTGTAGTCTGTTGAAACGGAAGTCATAGCGATTGTTAAAAAAAGAAAAAAAGTTTGGCAGTTGATTTTCTTTGTGGAGCCATGTAAATTGTACAACTATGAGTATACGAAATGCAGACCTGCAGGCAATTGAATCAACGAGTGCCTCATTTATTTCCCGCCAATACCGTAATTCAAGAGAGCCGACATTCAGCGTAACTTACATCGTATTTTGACCCCCTTCTCGGTTATATGCGCCAGCAAAGCTTATTAAACTGAATTTTGCGCTAGCGGCGGATACAGGGTGTTCTCGTCTCCTTAGCTTATACTGACGCGGCGTCGGCGGTGACATTAGGATGTTACCGCCACAATAAGGCGCATATATGCGGCAAAGAATGAGCGGCACCTGGTTATGCTATGAGGCTGACTGAAAGGCAAATTGGGCAGATTTGCCTTGATGCCTTCGAAGTGTTATGGTCCCTGGCGAGACCGCAATCACAAGCAAATATATGACAATGCATATGCGACCGCGCACGCTCTTTCAGCACAAATCCTTTGCGCAGCGAAGACGTGACATCACATCTCCCATCTCCTCCAAACAATTGTAGGATATATATATATATATATAACCTCCTCAGACCCAAAGCCCCTCTGGGACATAACTTTTGAAGCCGGTTCTTATTACCTCGACAGGTATTTTATCAATTTCAAAGCACCATTTATCGTTTGAATATCCCGGTTAGATGCTGGAGGCAGTATATCCATGTAAATGGAGATTAACAGTCTCCTTATGATTCTTGTCTGAAAAACCACATTTATTGGCCAAAAGACATAGCTGTAGATCTAACATTGCGTGGCATGTAGGCTTGTTGATGCTGGGCCCTCTATTTTTGTATCAACTTACAGTAATCGAGAGGTACTTCATGGTTGCCTTTTGTCATTTGTGACGACACAACGGCCTAGACCAAATTGGGGCAAAATTTCACAATAGCTTACAGCAGCCATGCGCATAAGCCACGTTCACACAGTTCCGAATGCTTCAGACTTGAAATCGGGGTTGGATATTTTACGTAATTGCAGCTGAACTAATCTTGAAAATTAATACAAGCAGTGTACCCAATTGTGTAATATGGGACCGAAAAGGATATATATATATATATATATATATATATATATATATATATATATATATAATGAAGAAAAGAGAGTACGACGTATGTTACATTTCTTTCTTTTTTTTTTCTTCTTTCTGGGGTTTTACGTGCCAAAACCAGTTTTGATTATGAGGCACGTATATTACATTTGCACAGTACATTTTGCTAACGTATATTTTGCCTTCGGTCTAAAAACAAACAATATATATATATATATATATATATATATATGCGTGTTTGCGTGCGTGCGTGCCGTGGGTGGGTGCGTGTCTGTATGTGTCAGCAGAAGATACAAGTTCACTAAATGGTTTACCGCAGTCGCAATGTCAAACTAAAATTCTCACAACCAAGTGTCATTTTGTCACTTTCTATTTTTTTGGTGGTGCCAGTTCTGGACACCGGCTACGGAAAGCAGGCGACGATGTTTGACAAGCTGTTAACTGTTACGAATTCGGGTGGTTAGAGTGAATGTTTTAAGCTTTAAAAAAATATCAGAAAAATATTGGTTAAAATCATGGATGCCAGTGGAGACTAATATGCTGAACTCTGGCCCCAGCAATCTAAGATTTCCGATATTCGTCACTCGCCACTTCCAATTTTAGCTTTCGATAGCAAGTAATGCTTGCTCATGAAGCCTATTGTGTGTCATATTTTTGTGCGGAGATGTTTGCTCAGCTGACGTTTGCTTGCGAAAGCAAGTTATACTTACTGTTTGCGCTGGTTCGTGTCAGCATGTGTGAAGCCTCTTATGTGTCATATGTGCACTCGTAGGAAGAATAAAGAACAAAACAAAATGCAGAAAGATACACGTAAGTGTGCATCGAAGCCTTTGATGCAACATTCCTCATTCAACGACAGCATGCTAGATGACGCCACAGTACTCCACCACATGGACTACAATAGAAGTTCACCAAGGCCTTGCTAGCGCAAGTTAGTCAACGTGGATCTGAACCGGCGAGTGGTGAGCGAGAGCACGAGCCTAAACGGCACGGCGTGTAAAGGACACCTGAACTTGCCACCGCAAGTACTTTCATTCAGAGTTTTATGCGAATAGCCTTTACTTCGTTACCAGTAGGACGTGGAGAAACATTTCTGATGCATTTACCTATCGCAGCCGTAAAAGTGTCAGTAATTTAGTGGATGTGGAACAGGTAAAATAGGCGTTTTATACCTGATTCAATGCGCACGCAAGAGAAATGAGTTCGAGGCGAGCGTGAATTGGTCGCAACGTTCGTATACGAATAAAAGTTCAACTGTATAGCACAAAAATAGCAACAAAAGCGTGTATGGCGCATTAAAGGGCGTCGTGGCGAAATTTCTTGCTTTGCTTCCAGCGACTCCTTAACGACGTAGGCAACGTGGAACTTCTGAAACTGAACTCTCTTTTCGCAGTTAATTTCCCGCGTACATTGCCAAATCGGGTCCAAGCGACGGCAACTGGAATCGCGCGTCTGTCGGTAAAGCTACACCACATAGAGGGGGCCAGGGGGTGCGTGAGGGACATTGTGCGAGGAGTTCGACGGCCAAGATATCCGGCTGCCTCGCGGGTCGGTAAAACAGCCAAAGTGGCCATAAGGTTCAAGGAAAGTGCAGCGGGGTCGCGCGCACGGGGCGCTCTGCGCACCATTGACGCCCCTGCCACCGCGGTTTTACCGATAACTGGGCGCGACCGGGGCCGGAATGGAAGCGGGAGACGGAACAGTCGCGAAGGAAAAGCGAATCCGCGTTGGTCGTAAAGTGGAAACAAGAAGTAATGGCACGAAGCGCGCAAGTTAACTTCAGAGGGGGCGCAAGAAAGAAAACATAACACGGACACGGCAGGAGTAAGTCGGATCACAAAACAGGAGCCAATAGAACGGTCAGCGTAGCGCGCGCGCTTTCGAATCGGTCCTTTTCGCGAAAGGAAGCCGTCCAGGGCTTTGGGCGTCAAGCAAGCTTCGGGTCCGTCGTCGCCAGTGCTCTTAGCGTCACGCCGAACTAGCTAGGTCCACACAAAGCGCTGCATGTTCAACTCCGATCTGGGCGCAGACAAAGCTAGTTGTCTTGAGGGAGTTGCTGAATTCGTAAGCGTCTACTAGGGATTGCGGTTCGCTTAAAGGCATCTGTAAAAATAACAAAAATAAATTTGAAGACCAAGAAGAATTCAGGGGCTTGGAACGTGTAAGGGAAATGATTTTTTTAATTGAGTTAAGTTTTCGTTAATCTTCATATAATATCGAAAGCAAATGAAATTAACCTAGAAGAAAAGACAAATTTACTGCTTGATGCCGTATGCTTTACTAGCCAGTTGCATTATTTTTTAAAATCATGAATTCACCCAGCTCTTGAAATATTTTTGTACTACGCGACATCTGCGGCTCAATTTCAACTTTAAGACCAAGGGCGCTATAACGTAAAATGATTCCAAACTGTTTTGATCCCAATTTATGCAATCAGTCTCCACGATTGGTCAAAACATCTTCGGGCCACTCCCAACCTCGCCTGTCTGTCACGCGATGTCACAAAAACCGCGATAGCTCCCCATCTGATATAACGTGTACAAACTGATTATGCATGATTAAACCACACAAAAGAAAAATAATCATTCCTGATTCGACGCCTTTTCACCATTAGCCATCTGCTATTGGTCCAATGTTTTCTGGCTACGCCCACTTCGCCTGTCTGTCACGCGACCTCACATAACCGCGAAAACTCACCACGGTAAAGTGACGTGTACGCGAAAAAAATGAATTAATATGCCGAACAAAACTGAAAATTTTTCTGAATAGCCACACACTGCCCCGTTCCGAAAGGAATAGAAGATGGCTACCCGCCGATCGCTCAGGCCCTCGCTACTCGCACCTGCCGGTGAGCATGTATTTATTTGCGCATGATAAACCTTTTTGCGTGGCAGTAAAACTGTTATCGAGCCCTTTCGGCATGCATACGACATCGCTCTGCCAACTCTTCCTTGCTGAGAATCCGTTTTAGCGGCATTCTTATCCTTCCGTTGCAGGCAGCCGCAATTTTCGACCAGCCACCGCAATCTAAGTAAGGAGAAGCGGACCAATCGGAGAAGCCGGAACCACCCTCTTCATGCGGTTATCTATTTTCACTGTGCTGGTTCGGCCCCATCGAAACCCTCTCCACTAGAGCGTGCTCCTCGCCTCTTGTCAGCCAATTAGATAAGGAAAACCGCTGAGTGTAGACAATGTTATTGGTTTTGAAAGCGAACAAAGGTGACCGCCTATAAACGAGGAGAGTGTTTGATTGGGTTATTTGGATTGGATTGAGCCGAGGACAACGCTGCGGGTCACCGCTCGATGCTTGCGTCGGTGGTTACGTAAATTTGACGTCAAGAGTCTGGAATCATTTTACGTTATGGCGCCCCAACCCGCTATAGTTGCTTAGTGGCTGTGGTGTTGGGCTGCTAAGCACGAGGTCGCGGGATGGAATCCCGGCCACGGCGGCCGCATCTCGATGGGGGCGAAATGCGAAAACACCCGTGCACTCAGATTTAGGTGCACGTTAAAGAACCCCAGGTGGTCGAAATTATTCCGGAGTCCCCCGCTACGGCGTGCCTCATTATCAGATCGTGGTTTTGGCACGTGAAACCCCACAATTTGATTTTAACCTTAAGACCAGCCCTAAACATCACACCTAATTTACTTTAGCAACATAGACTACTGTCACTAATTGAGTAATGCAAGCGCAAAAATGAGCTGCGCAAATGGCAACACGTCGCAAACAAATGAAAGTAGCTGTTTTCAAATGATGTTTCCTGCAAACCTCGTATTGACATTGCGTCCATAAAACCAACAATTAGCATTTGTTAAGTAATAATTATTTATCGCGTAATAAGAACGCAACAGTATATACAGCATACTTCTTAAGAGGTTGCTGACAACATACAAGTACAAATGGTTTCAACCACTCCGGAGGCTTTGCTTTCTAAAACTTGGTCCATGTTAGTTGGGACAGCCGGAAAGTATACACATAGCCGGCACATACACACACGCAAGTGCGCGCGTGCGCAGTGTGTTTGTGGAAGGGGGGGGGGGGGGGCTTTGTGCCATGGATACGAATGCAAAAGAATTACTTCTTCAATCAGAAGGCCAGTAGAATGCATGACTCAAGCAAAATAAAACGAAACTATACCGAGAAGCCGCGAGAAGAGCTTGTCGGGAAAGAACAAATAATATAGTTTGCCCTTTATTCCTTTGTAAGGCAGGAAACGGTGTTTCAGGCCGACATTCTCGAAGTGGGAGCATCTTGGCGTTTCTGGCAGGCAACCACATGACCTAAACCGCCGCTTTCGAGAAAACTCGGTTAACGCCGGACGTGCCAAAGAGCGCCGAGACCTAATCTGTTGCAGTGTTCCCACGAAGGTAAGGGAAACGCTTACACAAGAAAAAAGAAAAGAAAGAAGGGAAGACAAAGTAGAGTGCTATGACAATGCAGAGTGACAGCGACACGAACCGAACAGAATCCGCCGCTTCCGTAATCAAGTGAAAAGAAGCGCCAATGTGAATACGGCAGCGTGCCCAGGCGCTCAACCGCGTGACAGGCAGGAAGGAAGCCCTACTCGAGGGAGCCTCGGCTGCCGTCAGCGAGCTGGAGGCGCGGCGTCGACTAACAAACACGGGGCCCAAAACAGGCCGAGCGAGCCGAGAACAAAATAAGGGGACAGCGAAGGCTGCCGTGAATACGCGCGCTTCTAGCCACAGCTGGGCAGCTCTTACGATATGCCAGCGGCGCAATGCGTTCGACGCGTGCCTGCGCACACAGCAAGCGGGGAGCCGTTGTGCAGATGGCGGGGGAGGGCTGCGCTGAGGGCCGCGGTGAGAGCTTGTGCATTTCTCCCAATATTCGCGCGCGCGCGCACACACACACCGGGGGATCTGCGGCAATCTGATCGGTACTCCCTTCAATTCTCCCCGCAGAGGCGCGCTCGCTCGCTTTTGTTTCATGAACCTCGCTCGCTGACGGCGGTCGAAGGGCGAGGGCGTGCTAAAGTCGACGTCCTCTCCCTCATGGCTGGTCCTTGTCGATGCTGTTATTAACGTGAACGAAACCAGATGGTGGTGACGACGATGCAGGCCGCCTTTCTGCCCCCAACGCGTGGTTGCTTCGGGTTGCTGCAGCTGCCACCGCCTCAACCCAATTCCACGCAACGCCAAGTCGTGTTTTCCGCGACATACCGTAAGCCAGATTCCTTAAGGCCTAATACCACTCAATGCAGCGAAGAGCTGTGAATATGTCAACGAAAACGACTTCGACAAAAAAAAAAAAAAAAACAAAAAAAAAACATGCCCAATTGCACGCCGGGGAACTCTAAAGATAATACAAATTGCAATAGCACGTCGAAATGAAAGGAGCACAAAAATGAGCAAAAAATATAAATTAAAATAAAGTGCGAGAAAGTAAGACAAGATTGCTTCACGGTGACCGGTGAGATAAAGCAGGTCTTGCGTATGTTTTATTTTCATCACTTGCCGTCTTCCTGTCGGAAGATATGCGGCGTGGATGAGGTCAAAACCATCCACACTGTGACAAGCTTACGATACCTTTAACATTGCATTTATACATCCTCAGCCCCCTGAACAGCACGTCTTTGAATGATGGAATTTACTTTCACACACCTATATGTATTATAGTTAAGCAAGGTGCTACGCAATACAAACATGGACGAGAAGAGCACAAGGACGGGCGCAGTCCATGTTTGTATTGCGTAGCACCTTGTTCAACGATGTACGACCGACTCGCCCAAGAACATGCAACATATGTACTATAGTTCGCGACAACGCGTTGAGACAACAATGCAATAGACTAGGTTTCATTGTTCAAACCCTTGGCCTCCCATAATATACGCATTCATCAGAAAGAAGTCAAGCAAGAGGATGCTTTATTTAAGATGATCAGAGCATGCACTGTACTTTAACTCCTCTCATATGTACAAATACTTAATAAATTTCATTAAGCATTCAGAGAGAATTAACGAAGCATTATTCTACAGTTTTGTGTCTGTGTGCGCGCACAGGTGCAATATGCGTGTGCGTGCATGCTCGTATGCATCAGTGTCTGCTTGCTTGTTTTCCGGCCTAAAAAACTGGGATAACTTCAGCCGAATGAGTGCACACGAAGGACGGACTTTCTTGCTTTACTCCAGGAAGTGGCACAAAAGATTTCTTGCTTTTTTTCTAATAAATAATATCGTAGTAGTCGCTTCCTCGCATCAAGAGAGGAAGTCGCTAAGCAGTGCTTTCTTTTATATTTCACGTTCTCTATACCCTTCCCCCAGCAGAAGGCAGCTAATTGGAACCCACTACTTTGAAAAGCCTTGTCGTGTTTCCTCTTTTTAATTATTTTTCTCTGAGCAGTTACTGGCGTCACTCAGTCTAACTTGACTTCACATGGCAAGATACGTTTTAAGGGAAATTGGTTCACGCGCATTAGAAATTAGCGTAAAAAAATGTGAGCACATACACAGCATACGACACGACATATAATGCTAACGCTCAACTCAACTTTGAGAGAAGTTGAGAGAAGAGAACTCATCGAGTTGCACCTCATGCGCTGCATACAAATGGTGCCAATTTGCCGACTAGTGGAGGTTTTACTGAGAAGGCACACCGCGTCATTTTTCAGTGGTTACCGCGCCATGGTGGCAATTATCAGTAATGAACGTGCGGATGAAGCGGCCCGATTAACCGACCGGAGAAACCCATCATTTATCCATTCCGTTTTCAAAAACACATGCTCAAAAAAACTTCGCATATTTTCACGTCAATGCACGTGCGCGATTGGAACGGACCCAGCTTCAGACACACGTGACATTTCCTGGGCCCTAACTTGAGCCTTCGCTAACCATCAGGTCTTATCCGAAGAGACGCGACCCTTTTATGCAGACTATAGTTGGGCGTGGCGTTCACCAATGCCTATGCCTTCCGAATAGGCATGGCCGACAGCACAGCCTGTGATCATTACGGTGAAGAGGAAACCATCAGTCTGTGCCAGTGTCCGCAGTATTTTGCCCAGAGATGCTCACTTACCGCTATACTCAACAAGTGCGACGACCGACCTCTGTCAGAAGAGATAATCATCCAACATAGACGTGACTCGATGTCCCACCAGAAGCCTGTTAAAGCATTGTTGGGCTTCTTGCGATCCGCTGGACTCAGTGAACGCCTGTATAGTAGTAGATACTAATTTTTTTTCTCCTCCTCCCTTCTTTCAAAACCCGTTTTCCCCAAGCCGCGTGCAGGGTAGCAAACCGCAGACTTGCGTCTGGTTAACCTCCCTGCACTTTTTCTCTCTCTGCCTCTCTCTTGGTTTCGTGAAAACGTATGCGGACATACGTCCCACAATAGTAACAGTAGTAATCGATCAATCTGTTGTTCATTTAACGTGCCCAGGAACAACCCTAGGGTATGAATGCTGGTGCATGGGCACAGTGAATAATAATAATAATAATAATAATAATAATAATAATAATAATAATAATAATAATAATAATAATAATAATAATAATAATAATAATAATAATAATAATAAGAGCTTCATTGGCATCTCATTTGTAACAAACATTTTCTACCACGTCTACCATTTTGATCAGCAAGCACAGGAAACAGCGCGTGACAGTCAACTCCCACAACTTCACACTTCTATCTCCCTCCGCCCTCCGCAAGACAAGCGACATGCCTGACTGAAATTTAATTGAAGGATTCTGCTAGGAAAAATTCAAGTATGATCTATGTTTGGAATTCGGCAGACGCCGTCGCCAAGAGGAAAATTGCATGGTTACGTAAAAAGATAACCCACCGCAAGGGTCACGTCTCTTCCTAATACATATATATTTTTTGGTACCGAAACTGAACGATGACCAGCGCGGCAGTTTACGGAAAGGAATCGCAATATCTCGCTCAACTTAGTCAAAAGCGAAGCAGGGTAACAACGCCTGCGGTGAAGCACGAAGAAAACAAGGACGCACGCATAAGATCACGCTTTACTGTTATTCTTCTCATATATGAATGAAGGGAAACTAATGCAAGTTTTGACACTCGTGATATCAGCAACAGGAGCGAATATGAAAACAGCGCCAGCAGTAAGTGTTTATACTTTACTCAGAATTATGCAGCGCTGACTTGGGAAACGGGATCATCGTGTTGAACGGTAAGCAGCAAGCGCGGACAAAATGCGGCCACACCAACCGGCGTCGTCACTGAGCAGAGATGCCGGAACAAAGGATGTAGATCAATCATCGCGTACCATCAACACACACAAAGCAATATTTCAGTTCTCGTTGAAACATATTTATATATATTCTGAAAAGCGAAGCGAGGCTGGCAGTTCCGGTAGAAATAAAATAAATAGTCCTGTTCCGAGGGAACTACGATCTCAAGGAGAAAAAAAAAAGTAATAGCCACGACGCGTCACCAAGAACAACCATTTCCTGCCTCACGCGCCGCCAGATAACGGGTCGGTGACGGGAAACGATACACGAACAGTCGGGACACAGTGGTTTCTGCTCAAATAATGCAAGAAACGAGGAACAAAAGGATCCGCTGCTGACAAGCGGCTGTATAAGTAAACTCGAAGGTTGAGACAAAGAAGTAGCTGGAAAGAGAAATAGTTTAGCTTTGCCTTGAATGCTTAGAAACTGGAGAAGGGCGCCTCTTCACCACTCCGAAGACAAGTAGGACGCGAGACAAGTGAGAGAACAGTGAAAAACAACGACAAAGAAGCGTTCGCAAAAGGCAGTCCACGAGTGTGGCGCGCACAGGAGACGTAACCGGAACGCACGAAAGTCGGGCAGTAACGGCTGCCGGGCTTTATTCTCCGGGGAGTCGGTTTTGCGGCCCGGCGGCGGCATTTCGACCAAGCTCGAGTCCCCAGCAAGATGACTTGCGCGCACACATGCATTATGGAAAAGGAAGCCAATGTCACAATAGGTACAGCGCTGTTTTCAGAAGTGCATAAAACAGGCGGGGCGAAACCAAGAAGAAACAAGTGCGCGTCGCGAGGTAGACCAGCAGAATGACTGACAAGCAGGCTGTGCATCCGCAAACAGCTCAAGCGCACGGCGATGAGGTTGAAATTTCGGCGACGTCTCCAACGCTTGTTGATGGCGCTGTGTACATGAATACCTCAACCCTTGTGCACTCGCTGGATGACGGGCGCTGATCAAACCAGCGGAGGAGATGGAAAACGCGGAGAGGCCAGACGCGGGCTCAAGTGCCGCGTTAAACCATGACCACCTTCTTGACTGGGAACGACTCAAGATGGGAAAGAGCACACATTGCTACTACGAGCACGTTTACTTGCGTGTAGCAACGTGCGCAACGTATGCGGAAGCACAGTGAGCTTTGCAGAGCCTAATAATTTTGCAGAATTACGTGCCGTAATTCTGCAAAAGAAAAAAAAAAAAAGAGTTAGGACAAGCAGTCGTATACACTCATGAACACATCCGGGATTATACGAAATTGCATCAGGTGAACTCTGATCCTAGAGCTTCATTAACGGATAATGTTGTTACTGAGTACAAAATGGCAAATACATTACGGTATTTGCGGTGTATTTTCCGCCGTGACGTTGACGAGGTCGGGGCGCCCATCTTTTACCACCGCGTGTTAATAGCGCTCTTTCCATGGCCAAAATTAGTACTATGTGGAACGCGCTCGCATAAATAAGCATACTGAACACATTTTGACCGAACTTACAGCGCAGTCATCGCAAAACATAAAATCGAAGCCGTGGCACCGTTCAGGCGAGCCGTAATGACGTCAGAAGTACGTTTCAAGGGATCGCATTTCGCTCAAAATTTTCTCCTGCAACTTGTCGACAAACTATCATTTTGCACGCTGCTGGGAATTATTAAGATGAAAAAAAAACATCAATACAAGAGTTCATTCGTATGCAGTGTACGTACTATCGACCAAAAATGTTTACGGACCAAGGGATCTGACAAAAAGCTGAATATCTCCTCAGCCTCAAAACGCAGCCTGGTATTCCTCTTTCCAGCTTCTACTGGCAAGAACAACATTGTGATGTGCGGTTTTACTGGCTACATTTAAAGGCTGCTCGGATATTTAGCGTTTTCTCAGATCGCGTGGTCCGTAAACTTTTTTGGTCGATAGTACATTAGAGTGGTTGCACTATAGCGACGGGTCATTGTGATCCATGTAGTTGACGGGTCCTGCACATGGCACTTGGTTGTTATAAAGCTATACAATTCCACACCTACATCTAATCGAGAACTGCCTAGCCATATAATTAAGAAGAAGTGGAATGAAACGCCTACGCTGGTATAGCATTAAAAAAAGTAACATTTTATACCTACACTTACTACCGTATAAGAGAGAAACCGAAGGTATATTTATTGCTAATGTCATAAACAGCACATTTTGGTGACAAGTATAATTTTGCCTTTTTTTTCTCTCGCGAAATCCAATAAGGCTGATGCTGTTTCCCGTACACTTGGTTCATTGGAGGAGTTATGTCGGAAGACTTCACGAGGTAGCACCATGCATGGGCTCATCTAATGGCGTTGGGTAAACTAAACTGACAAATTCACGACTGATCATCATGATATGTTTTCTGTGGCACTAGTAAAATGTAACCAGAGCAAGTATAGCTCTGATTACATTTAACTATGCAACGTTTTTTCAGACAACAGCAGGACCGAACCGCCGAATTCATGGTCCAGAGCAGCCTACCGGCGATGCAAAAGGTGGCACTACGCGACGGCGGCTGACACCGAACATGTAATGTCGCTCCATCCCGCCATCCTCACCGCTACGGAGCCTGCCGCTCACCTCTAAAGCATCAACGTCCCGAGAGTGGACTCCACCCGTTGAAGAGTACCATCAGCGAAAGCCGCTCCTTGATACTCTCTAGGCTTACATCGGGGAGACGAGCCTGATGGTGTAAATCTAAGCTTCCAGCTAACACTCCTGCCTTGTCAACCCCGGATGACCGTAGTCAATAATGGAGGAGAATTGTCGAAACAAATACGTTCCGTGAACAAGTATTGCAAGCAGACCTAGCTCTTATGTGGCAGACTTGATCCCGTCGGCGTGGACGTGTGTAGGTACATGTATACCGTACACGCAACATACCCGAAAGCTAACTTACTTTGCCTATTGTGATTATACAGCGTAATCAAGCTCATCCATGCGTGCCTCGAGTCTACAATGATAGAAACTGGGCTGGTTGGTGATGTTCCATAATTTTTGCGCTAGCGTACGTACCAGAGCACAGGGACACAAACACTAGGGAACCAGACTGTACGAGTAAAGCGCTTCACCCGTGCAGTCCTTTTTATTCGTGTGCATGTTCTTGTGGATCACGCTAGTGAAAGAATCACGAAGCCTCGAGTGTACGAGTTTTTCTACCTTTATTACAGAAGAAGAAAGGGGGGTCTACTGTGGCGACCAGTGGCAGAACAACGCGAGCGCTGGCAAATACTTTTGCGCGAATAACTGTGTGTCCCGTGCTTAACTCCATTTTTCTCGCTCTCCCGAGCTGAGATATTCCCTCTCGTCAGGCGCATATATACTGGAGTGAACGTACTCAACCAGGGAAATATGATAACTTTCGAGAATGGAGTTAAGAGATAAGTAGCTACTTGCGCATAAATAACTTTCCCGTACTCCATTGTTTACAGAGCGCGTTGTCTCGGCACAACAGTACAACATTGCGGTAGCGAGAGGGCTGGCGCCAATTCATCATGTTCCGGCTTCAGTAACCTCTTCACGTCGTGAGAATGGCAGTAGCCATTGCTGTCACGGCAGAAGAGGCTTTGTAACTTCAACGTGACTTGTATGCGTCTCTGCTTTCTACTCGGTTACTTTTCATAGATGCCTTTCTAAAATCCTTGTAAATGGCTTCCGCAATATTTTGATATATCTTTGTATTTCCTTACGTGTTTGTAGTTTTGTTCGCCCGTATTACTAAACTGATTCGTCATCTACTTAATACTTTTTTCGCCCATATTTTATGTTTTAGCGTGAAACTGTATGATGAAAAATTTTTTCCGATATTGTTTGCTTTTATTTTAACACGATCGCTTGCCTGTAATTACACATCTCAATTTAGAACCAGTACTAGCCTCTGGCTATGGGTCCAGCCACTGTCGACTTTTTCATGTATCATACTAAGGAACGTGCAATAAAATAAAAGAAAGAACTGGTGGCCGACGATATGTTAGAATGAGTAGGGACGCTATAACGTAAAGCCATTCCAACCTGTTTTTATTCCATTTTTGCCACAAGCCCTCCGCGATTGGTCAAACATTTTTCCAGCCACCCCAACTTCGCCTGTCTATGACGTGATATCGCGAAAACCGCGACAACCTGCCGTCCAACCACAGACGGCCTTGTTGACGAGCATCCGCCACGGCTGTGGGAGGCAAGTGCTGCCGCCGGGTACCTACCGGTAAAATAGGTACAAGCGCGCTCCTGGCCTGGTGCTCAGCCATTATGGGACCTCAACGCTTGGAAAGGGGTGTTTGTCCTTAACCCGAAGGCGTCCCCACCTCAATAGGTGCTTGGGGCGCCACATGGGAAATGGCCGCCATGGGAGCTCTCCGGCCCAGACATCACTTTGGGCCACACGCCGAAATTCTTTGACAGTCATGGACTTTTTCTGGATGTTGTACTGCTGGTACAGGCCCTGGCCTCCCGACACCACTTGCGAGATGGGCGATGGAATATCCATCTCGATGTCATCGTAGCCACCCTTGCGTGAGATCCACTCCTTAGGTGGGATGATCTTGGCCAGGCCGGCCTTGTGTGCCCCCATGGACTCCATGTGCTCTAGGTACTTGGAGAAGTCCTGCATCTCCTCCAAGGTGGGACGGAACACCATGATCTTGGGCACGCTCGAGGTGAACGTGCCCCCCGTGGTGCCTCCGCCTGGGCTGGGCTTCTCCATGGTGCACAGCATTCTCCTCCTCCTTTTGGTAGACGCCGCTGTGCGATGGTCCTTGTGAAACTTACTCGGGCGTTTGTACCACGAACAAGGTAAAATATTCTCTTCCGGACATGAGACTCATCTTGCAGGCACACCACTTGCACTGAAAAACCACCATGCTGGAATCGCAGCACGGCTTCAAAATATTGCGCGTCCAAAGAAGTAGGTCCTAATCTAGTTTTCCCTACCGGCGCAAAATAATATCTAAGACGACTGCGCATTTTTCTACGCAACAAATAAATTTAGGTAACTTTATTATAAGAGCAGCAAGCGATATTGAAAGAACAGACATTCTTTCAGATTGTGCGCATTTTTCGCCATTAACCCTCCACTATTGGTCAAAAAAATTTCAGACTGCGACCACTTCACCTGCTTGCCACGCGACGTCACAAAACCGCGTAAACCCACCACGTCAAAGTGACATGAACGCAATAAAGATGCATTAATATGCCGAACAAAAGTGAAAGCTTTTCGGAATAGTCGGAGACTGCCATGTTTCGAAAGGAATAGAGGATGGCTGCCCGCCGATCACTTTGGCATTGGCTGCTCGGAGATGCGGCGGAGAATGGATTTACTTGGGTATAATAGAAATTTTTTGCATGGCAGTATAATGTTGTCGAGCCCTTTCGGCATATATACCACATCACTAAGCTAAGTAAGGGGAAGCGGACCTATTTCAGACACGAGCACCACTCTCCTCATCCTGTTATCTACTTTCACTGCGCTAGCTCGGCCCCCCGAATACCCTCTCCACTTCTGCTCGCTCCTCACTTTTTGTGAGCCACTTAGATAAAAAAAAAACAGATAAAAATACAGAAAAAAGAACCCGAACCTGTCAAGGTGGTCACGTAAGTTTGACGTCAGGAGATTGGAATAATATCACAATGGAATAGCTTCTCGTTATACTGTCCTAGCTGTGGGTTCGCACCATCGAACCTTCGTGCGTCACGCGGTGATGTAGAATCATTAGACCATTTTGTTTACTACTTTTCCGAAGATATAACACCGAAAGAATGGCATACTTAGAGCAACCCATATCGCGTATTGTCGTTAGCCCCTCACTAATTTATATTTTATCTTTTGGTGCGAGCGCCCTTGCTCGTGCCTGAAAGGAAGTATATGAGTACATGAGTACATGAGTACATGATTGCTACAGGGAGCCTGATATACATCTTTTTTCTAATTACTCACAACTGGTTTGCATATTTTAATTCACTAGCGGCTTCATCAGAAATTGGCATGATCACTTTTCAATGTTTTTTTGGTATTTATTATTATTACTTAAATATAGGTAATACAGACCATTAGGTTAGCGAGAAAGAAGGCAGCCATTATGCTACCATTGCGAACCTTGGTCAATGCCTCCTCGTGGGTACATGCCATTCAATGTAGGTAACAACAACAGCTGCAGTTCTTGCACGTCTGATGGAGAGCTGCAGTTCTTGCACGTCTGATGGAGAGTTGGAAGCTTTTATGTAACTTTATTTTATTATTCATGCCTTGCGGTAAAATCTCCCAAATAATGCTTTTTTTTAATTGTGGTTTTATTCGCTGAAGACGTCAACAGAGCACGGGCTTATATCGATAGACCCTTAGCTAAATTCGTGAATATTTGTGTTATATTACCTATATTGTGCCGGAAACTACCCGATTCACACCATTTGAACTGGTTTATGGGCGCTGCGTAACAACACCTTTAGACGCCATGCTCCCGGTAGAGAGCGGAACAAGAAGAAGTGACAACGCTGACGACATCATCCAGAAAGCCGAAGAAGCTCGACAGCTTGCTCGCAACCGCATCCGCAACCAGCAGAGTGCCGACGCCCACCGTTACAACAGTAGCCGAAGGAACATCCAGTACGAACCCGGCGACTATGTTTGGGTGTGGACACCCGTCCGTCGTCAAGGGCTGTCAGAAAAATTGCTGCGCAGATACTTTAGCCCGTACAAGATCGTCAGGCGACTCAGCGACGTGAGCTACAAGGTCGTCCCTCAGAGTACTAATATGAGCTCGAGCCGACGGCGAGCACGAGCCGAAATTGTCCACGTAGTACGGATGAAGCCGTACTACGCCCGCGAAGAACTGCCCCTCTGATCAACTCTCTCCCACGCCCTCTGTCGCCCTTTACCCTTTCGAACCGGCGACCGGGGCGGCGGCTTTTCACGTGGGGAGTAATGACGCGAAGTAAGCTGCCCACTACAGGCACAAGATCGCCAGGGAGAAGACGGCGAAGGGCGCAGGTGTGTGCGCGTTCTCTTGAGTGTCAGCCATCATTGAAGAAGGCTGTTCTCTTTCGGCGAGTTCGAATTAATTATCTTCGTGACAGTACTTTTACCAATTCAAAATGTCTCATTAGTGCTTCTGTTTGAATTTGACCAATTATTTTGCTAACGTATCAGATACTTGGTCAATCTCCTATAGTGGGTACGAGCCACTCATAAAGGAAAAGCAAGCAACCAACGAAACAACCCTCAGCTGCAGAATTCATTCTCTTTGTATTCCACGCAGTGAAATCAAGGCTACCTGTGTTTCTGCAAATGGCTGTCGTATCGCCAGCTGCTGTGAGTGGCCAGGGCTCACGAACGGACGGTACAACGCCAGCGGCTTTGTAAATTCGACACCGGATAGCTAACGCCATCTTAATTCCCAAAACGCTGCCCGGTAGTTTGAGACGCAGTTTCGGGCATTGTTATTAGCCATTCGATCGGGACGCAGCCAAGAAGCATTAGTCGGTGTGTATGTCTAATGAATGGACACGTAATAAATCCCGATTAAAGAGACTGGTTGCGCGTACTTGAGCCCATTTGGACGCAAACGTTTCTGTCGCCGGGTTCACCATTCAGAATGTGCCTTCGCAGAACAAAAGAGGTACCTCAAACGGAAGCAGACATTGATACTTACTTCAGCTGTATGACGAATAGCCTTTACAAGGCGCGTCTATCCGAAAACTTGTTAATTAGCACTGCTTTACCAAAGTGCACGTGTACCGGCATAGTTAGACCTGGTTAGCGCCAGACTGCGCAACCCTTTCTTCGCATACCGTTCTCTTGTTGCACATATGCGTATCTCATTGACCATGTATAGCACAGCGAACGCACCTGTGGACCCCCAGGGCAAAACATTTTGCCCATATCGACATAAGTTCTCCATCGAGTGTAACTGCGATCAGCTGCTCTTCGTCTCTTGTGTATAAACCTACGGCCGTGGTCTTTGAAGCATGGACCTGCAAAACCATTATTTCTTACTTCGTAATCCGTAAAGATACGTTCACTGTGCATAGACATGGCTCACTTCGACGCTGTCGTCAGTGTCTTGTCCTCTGGCAGAATGGCGTACAATTCGTGCCCAAAGAGGCCAACCCGCTTGGTACAGACTGTTGCTCGTCGTGTATTTGTGCCGTAACACTGTTGGCGCTCGAGAGCTCTAGACATTAAGAACTAGTCGTTCCCAATCTCCATTCCTCCTTCTTCTTTCTGGGGTTTTACGTGCCAAAACCAGTTCTGATTATGAGGCACGCCGTAGTGGAGGGCTCCGGATTAATTTTGACCACCTGGGGTTCTTTAACGTGCACTACAACGCAAGCACACGGGCGTTCTTGCATTTCGCCTCTTCGGAGCATCCCCAGAGTCGGAACCCCAGCCTCCAGTGGAATGACCTCAATGAAATTTGCACTTGAAACGCCGATGGTACGTTTATCTCCGGCTTAAAATATGCAACTAAGAGCAAGGCTTTTAGAAAAGGCATTGAACTATGGACACTAGTATTTTTCTTCCTGGCTGCACGTTGCGTGCGTTCACGTTTGCTTACTGTTGGGAGGAGGAGGCTCATCGAATGACACGGTTGTAAAATAAATAAATAAATAAATAAATAAATAAATAAATAAATAAATAAATAAATAAATAAATAAATAAATAAATAAATAATAAATAAATAAATAAATAAATAAATAAATAAATAAATAAATAAATAAATAAATAAATAAATAAATAGAATTAGAACCAAATATATAATACAGGATAGCGAAAAAAAATTTCTATACTGTCTAAACGTCACCGGGGAAAATTCAAGTGAGTTTCGTGCCCAGCACACATCCACATGCACAAAGAAAATTGGTTTACACATTTTGTTCGGCCTTTTGCGTGCACATTATAGTAGCATGCTTTCACTCGTACTTTTCAGTGCGCTCCTATTTATGTTTATGAAAAAACAAATAAATCCTTTGTCACAGAGAGTGCCTGAAATACCATTGTTCAGAATTAACCTTACTTAGAAAACTATCTTTGGCAGTCGCATATTTGCCTTCTGCCCGATGAGGGCAGAAGAAAAATACTCCCGTGCGCTTTAGCGGCGTGTTAAAGACTTCCGAATGGTAAACATTTATTTGGAGCCCTTTACTATGGCATGTATTATAGCCCAGGTACAGTTTTGAGACGCAGAACTCCAAAAAACGAGTATTATTACAGAACAAAACTTCTATGATCGCGTTAATTTTTATTATACTATATATAGCTGTATTAATTAGAAAACGAAATGAATCGTGAAGGTGCATCACTGTTTAGCTTCCTTTCTTTTTTTCTGACATCCAAACGTGCACGCATGAAAACACGCTCACCTCTATACGTATACGAACTTCGGGGCACGTTTAGAAGGGAACGGGAATCAGGCGAGCGAATCGCTTTTCGCATCTAAGATGGGTGCCCAATTGACCAGCGTCTTCGCTGCCATTTGCGAGATCGTGGGTACTGGCCCGTCACAAAATACTCCTGTGTGCGAATGGCTTCGATCCAGCCAGAGGCTTCCTTTTAGCGAAGCAAAAGGCCAAGGCACTAATGAAACGGTGTTGGCCACACGCCGTGAAACTGTAGTGTAGTTCTCGCAAAGGGGCCAAGACTAAGGTATGTGTGACAAAAACGGTACGCCATGCTCCCTTTTTGTCACAAGAAGAATACAATGGTTACATTTGGTTGAAACGAATGCTCTCGCAGGTCAGTACCACTTTCGGAAAGTGGAAGAAAGAATAAAAGTGAAAACAAAAATGAAGCGAAGCGTGTCACTCACTTAGTTCATGACGTCGATCCTCTGTGGTTCTGAGCGGAATCCGCCACTGCGCTGTAGCTTTGTAGGAAAAGTAGAGACCATCGGGGGACACAACAAGGGCGACGCCGGCGTGCTCAGGCACCTGCGCGTTGAGTGGTTTTCCACCCAAAAGCGCATTCCCCGCATCCTCGATACCATTCACCTGCCTAGGGGTGGAAAAGCATACAATTACAAAATGAGCATGTAAACAGAGCAGTGAAAAAGCTTTCAGTGAAACGGCATTACGAGAGTCATAGCTTTTTTGTTATGCACCTAAAGTTTGAGAAGTTTGAAATTCACAACACGCTGAAACACATGTGCCACACGGCATTGCGGCCCGGCTAAGCACTCAGAGCACTCGAACACTCTCTAGAGTGATTAAGAACTTCCATTCTGAAACAGTACACCTTCAAAGTATGGGGAGTGTTAGAGAAGCCCTACTGCACAGCCCTGAGTCGCTTTGGCTTATATACGCGCAGTGACATGCACACTTATCAAACAGACGGAACATTCCAGTAGCCACTCGTACAACCTCTATGAGAAGTATGCAGTATCTACGCACTTCGGGTCATGATCCAGTTGAAACGTTATAGTCTGCAATGCCCCGAATATCAGGCTAATATTTATTATTGTTTTCGCACCGTTGTGCTCATTTTAAAGGGCGAATCATTGTGGAAAAGCAAGAACGACGCCGCGCTCTCAAGGCACAAGTCACCTTCCGCGAGCATCCACTACTACCACAGAGGCTGCCACGCAGTGATCAAGTACTAATACATAAGGCCCGGAACGAAGCCGCGCTGACAGAAGACATCATCACTAAATGGCGGACACGTAAGACACCAGCCCAACACGACCGCTGACAGTGACCACGAAAGCAGACAAAGAAGCCACCGAACCAGTAGAATGCTCAACGCATACAACGGGCGTCCGTCCTACCGCTACGCACATGCTGTGGGACTGTTCCGGATGCAGAAATCTCCGGCAAAAATATCTGAGACCAAATATCAGCTTCTCTGAACACTGGGTCACCCCAAACAACGACAGTCGAGCCCGAGACGCTCCGTTCTCCCTCTGAGAATTGGCACATGAGGCGCACATCCATCGTCCTATGTGATCCCTGCCTAGGAACCCAGCGCTCTCTACACCGACGAGTCATCCCGTATTTGATAAAGACATTTCATTCATTCAACGTGTTTTTTATTATGCTAGAAACCCCAATAAGGACGTGAATCTGTTGCTTTCGATGGGAGCTAGCAATATCAAAGCAACGAGCAAGTGGCTTTAAAAGAAGACGAGGACTTCAATGTCGTGAAAGGGCTTTTAGTTCCTCTATTTCAGTAGCACTCAAAATCGAGCGTTCACCGAGGGACTGCCTCCCAGGGTCATCGTACTACCCAGCATCTATAGGGAAATTGCCGGCATGCCCGAGAAGTCGTCGATCTGAGCTACATCGGCTATGCATCTGACGCTTTCCATTTATTTGCATGATATATGGCTAATATGTGCACGTACACACTGCAGATGACTTCCCTTCTCTTGGCAAAAATAGTGTCGAGGTGCTGCAAAGAATTTAATTTTATAGGGTGAAGACGGTTGGGTATTGCAAGGAACGCGATCATATTTCTTATTGAATTATTCAACTGCCCCATCTATCAAAAAAGTGGCCTCCACAAAATATAGTTTTTTTTAATCCTGTAAAACTCCTCCAAAAATATTGTCAATACATGTTTAACGCAACATCACAACGCTTGATGAAAGACGCTCGCTTATAATATGACACTCGGGTTCACTTACCGAGCATCAAAACATAAGTGAGACGGGGCTTTTGCATTCTGCCTCCGATTGAATTGGTGAATGATTGATTGGTGATTTTGACCTCTCAACTGTGATAGCTTTTTTTGAATGGTTGTTGAACGCTTGATGAATTATAACATAACGTGAAATGAACCCTCACAGCAATTGACTACTTTTTCAGCACACCTAGTGCGATCATGCGGCCGTGGTGACCGGAAACGAACTATTGTTCAATCTATCGGCATTATAAAAAATGATTATGATACTGCAGGAACTCCAAGCTGAAATATGAGCGGAAGAGCTGATATTGCGCAATTGCGCAATTGTTATTAACGCTGAATTTCAGTAATCGGTTTGTCTCATTGCTTCTTCATTTGTTCTTTTTCCTGTCCTTTTTTTCTCTTGTTGAAATTATGCGAATTGTCTTGCATATTTCGAGTAGCCGCGATTGTGAGAAAAAAAAAAATCATGAGCCATTCCACTCTGTGAAGGTGGAGGACCAGCGAAGCTGTTTAGCGCACAACACAGAGGTGACACATAATTTTGAAGAAAGGTACGAAATGTCGCGGGTCTACGGCAGAGCGGCAAGTTATTCAGCAGGAAGTAAACAAGATGCTCGCCAAAGGCATTGTTGAGCCCTCGTCGAGCCCTTGGGCGTCGCCGGTCGTGCTCGTTAAAAAGAAAGATGGCACGTGGCGTTTCTGCGTTGATTACCACCACCTAAACCGAATAACTAAAAAGGACGTTTACCCTTTACCACGAATCGACGACGCTCTTGATTGTCTTCACGGTGCCAAATTCTTTGTGTCATAGACCTTCAATCTGGTTATTGGCAGATTTCCGTAGATGAGAAAGACCAAGAAAAGACCGCTTTCGTCACTCCTGATGGCCTCTACCAATTCAAGGTTATGCCGTTCGGCCTATGCAATGCCCCCGCCACGTTCGAACGGATGATGGACTCTATGCTTCAAGGTTTCAAATGGTCAACTTGCCTTTGTTACCTCGACGACGTCCTTGTGTTTTCTCCTACATTTCAGACGCACCTTGAGCGCGTCGCAGCTATTCTTGACGTATTTCGCAAGGCTGGGCTTCAATTAAACTTATCGAAGTGCCACTTCGGGCGCCGACAGATTACAGTGCTAGGCCATCTCGTCGATGCATCCGGCGTACAACCCGACCCAGAGAAGGTTCGACTAGTAACGGCTTTTCCTGTACCTCAGTCTGTGAAAGATGTCCAGAGTTTTGTGGGGCTCTGTTCTTATTTCAGACGGTTCGTGAAAGATTTCGCAGCAATCACTCGACCGCTCACTGAAGGTCTGAAAAAAGACGTGCCTTTTACGTGGGGTTCCCCTCAGGCTGCCACGTTTTCACGCCTTATCATGATTCTCACCAATCAACCTGTCTTGGCCCACTTTGACCCGTCCGCACGTACAGAGGTCCGAACCGATACCAGTTGTTATGGGATTGAAGCCGTCTTAGCGCAACGCCAACATGGACACGACCGTGTTATAGCCTACGCTAGCCGGCTCCTGACAACTGCAGCGCGCAACTGTTCGATTACCGAGCGCGAATGTCTTGCTCTCGTCTGGGCTATTTTAAAGTTCCGCCCATATTTATATGCCAAGCCCTCCTCAGTAATCACATCATGCGCTCTGTTGGCTTTCGTCGCTCAAGGATCCTACTGGCCGGCTCGGTCGTTGGGCCCTCCGACTACAAGAATATACCTACACAGTGACCTGCGAGAGAGGCAGTATGCGTCCTGGTGTTGGGGCGCCAACACCAGGACGTATACTGCCTCTCTCGCTACCCAGTCGAAGACCCGACCGCTACGCCTGATACTGATACCGACGCCTGCGTTCTCTCTGTTTTCCAACTGCACCATGCCACCGACGAGCAGCGCCATGACCCGTCCTTGCGTATCGTCATTGACCGCCTGGAACCGTCACTTGCTGAGTGTTCCCTTCGCTTATTCATACTTCAAGATGGCGTACTCTACCGCCACAACGTTCACCCCTACAGCCCAGCATTACTCCTCGTGATCCCTAAACACCTTCGCTCGGCTGTTCTCCACGAACTTAACGACCTTCCCACTGCCGGTAACCTCGGTGTGTCACGTACCTACGACCGGATCCGCCGACGCTTATTTTGGCCAGGGCTTGCTCGCTCCGTTCGAAGATACGTAGCAGCGTGTGAGAAATGCCATCGACGCAAGACACCATCGACGCTCCCTGCCGGGTACCTTCAACCACTCGACATTCCGCGGAGCCATTCTTTCGGGTTGGTTTGGACTTACTTGGTCATTGTCCTCTATCTACCTCTGGGAACAGGTGGATCGCTGTGGCCACGGATTACGCTACGCGCTACGCCATCACCCGAGCGCTTCCTACAAGCTGCGCCACAGATGTCGCCGATTTCCTTCTATACGCGACTTGATTTGATTACATATGGAGCTCCACGACAACTTCTCACAGACCGTGGCCGGACATACCTATCAAACAGTTATCGCGTACATCCTGCAGTCCTGTGCAACGAGGCACAAGCTATCTACGTCATACCACCCGCAAACAAATGGCCTCACGGAGCGTCTGAATCACACTCTCACAGACATGCTTGCGAAGTATGTCTTCTCAGACCACACTGACTGGGACCTCGCTCTACCATTTGTCACGCTTACGTATAATTACTCGCGCCACGACACAGCCCGTTATTCCCCATTTTTCCTTCTGTTCGGTCGAGAACCAGCACTGCCCCTCGACACAGCCCTCCCTGTTCACACGGCACCAACCTATGAATATGCACTTGACGCCATCGCCCGCGCTGCCCACGCAATGGAAATTGCCCGTGACCGCCTTCTGAACTCCCAAGAGAGTCAAAGGCGTTTGTACGACCCGCGATCGACACCGAGACGTGCACTTCCCGCCTGGTTCTTTGGTGCTTCTGTGGTATCCGTCGCGTCAGGTCGGCCTGTCAAAAAACTGGCCCATACCGAGTGCTTCGTGCCGTGCCTCCCGTCACCTACGAAATCGCCCCTGACGCCCCATCTGCTTCCCAGTCCAGTGATACCGTGCACGTTACACGACTGAAGAAGTATCAGCCTCCCAGTGATGCCATTTAGACGCTCCGAGACGTCGCTCCTGCCACCGGGGGATTATGCTACACGCGTGTTGTATTTGGTCGTTATAACGAGGCGCCCGGGCGCCAACACTCGAGCAAAGAGGAGGAAGAACCAACTGGGCTCGCGCAGTGAATCCAACCGGTCAGCGCTGCAACGGCTGCTGTAAATATAATCTGTACAAAGTTTCTCGTTTAATTGACTCGTCCTTCGCGTAACAATATTTATTGCCCTGATCGGTGGCCATCGTGACGATAAGTAGTCACACACACACATTCTCGTATCATCTCTGTTATTAAATCTTTCCGTCACGTAAGACGGACATACCCCCTTAAGCAAAAGTTCATACCCCCGTAAACGCGGTCTCCCCATTACCGTGGCAGAAGAGAAGCGAAATTCTATGCTGGAATGATGAGCGGCAACGGAGCCAGCTGTGGAAGAAGACGACGACGACGAACGCGTGAGCAGTGGCACGAGTGCGTTCGCGCGGTTGCGCCGAGGGGCGCCTACCCTTTCCCTTTGGTCGCCTTATCAGGCGCACACTACGCCACGCACTACGTCATACATTCACAGAGACACATCGTTTTAGACACAGGTGGCCGCTAAACCGAGCTCCCATGCGAGGGCGATATGTGTTTGCTTTTGTTGTTGGCTCTTTCACTTTTCAGGGGAGAGTTTTAGGGGAGAGTGTTTCCACGCGGACGTCATAAAATCCCGGATGCTAGCCATAGGCAGCTTCGCTGTAAAAATTTGGGAGCGTAGTTTTCTTAGCTACCTTTTGAATTCTCCGCTGGAAGTTCACAAATAGGATTTGAGCAGAGATATAAGCAAAACAGAAAGTTGCATTTCATATTGTCTTGAAAAACTTCCATTCAAGCACCGAATGGAAACAAATGGTTAACTATTCGATATACCATCAGTGTACGGCACAATTTTGTAGTCGCGAACGTCTTGCAGCGCCTGTTTATGAAAAACAATATAGTGATGTTTCACTTCGTGAATGCGGGTTATGCGCAAGCGTACGGGTGCTATCCCCTTTTATGCATTGACCCGCATTTCGCAAACCACCTAGCACGAGCCCGCGCCTTTTGCCGGTCTTGTTCAGCTGGTGCCCGGCGCTTGCCGACGACTTCGGGGTCGGTCCACTCACGCTCGGCCTGCGGCCGCTTGCGTTGCTGCTCCGTCCTTCTCGATCGGTGCTCGAACTCTTAATCGCCAGACGAACCCAGTACATCCATAGCGCACACAGAGTCGGTAGCAATTGCCAGAGGAGATGAACCCAGCGCGCCTGCACCTACCATCCTCCCCCGCTCCGCAGCACGCTCCTCCTCTCAATCTCCAGGAATCCTCCACCTCCGTCGCTCGCTTTCCTCTGCCAGATCGGCGGCCTTCGACTTAATCTCGCCGATTTCACAGATGGGGAATGTATTCTTGCGCGTAAAATGGAGCGACAGAAATATTTTAACTTACACGAGTTAAATATGTACATTGCATGGACATACTCACGAATAACATTTTAATGCATGAAAGAGTGCACCTATGCAATAGAGTGACCATATCCGATGGCCAGATGGCTATTCCCCTAAAACTTGTCGAGCCGAGCTCCTCATGCAAAGCCGGGCTCGACTCAAGGAGGCCCGCGAATACCTTATGCTCGTTTCGACTCCCTTACACCTCTTTCCACGCGCAGGTGCATTTCTCATCCGAAAATCTCAGACCCTCACTTTTCCTAAAGACGCAATCATCCATCGCATTGAGGCTACCCAATCTGTCATGTTTGCGGGCACCATCCAACGCGGCACACACGCAATGAGAATCCGCGCCCTTCCTTCACCCCATATTATCACGCGTGTGAAGGTCTCTTCATCCATACCTTACACCTGGGCGAGTTGGGCAGTGCGCCACGGTGCGCCACGTTCCTGGTGCGCCACGTCCGCGACATTCAGGGTGCGATGGCACCCGTGACTATTTCACCACCGCGGAGCGCCCCTTCCATGTCTCGGACCACGGAGTCGTCGTTTAATAAAATTTTCTTCTGCACTCCACCTCAGTCAAACTGCTGCCTACGCATGCTTGAATATTTCAGTGGTACCTTCTTTATTCTGTAATTCCTTCCTAACATGTGAACTGAATTTTTACTCATAATTGTTGAATGCTTGTAACACATTTTCGCATCGAAAGGTGCCCTATAAAGTGAGAGCGAAACAACAACAGAAATGGCACAAGAATTATGGCTAATTCGAGAACTCTGTAAATCACTAAGAAAATAAAAAAGCAAGACGTAAATAGTCTCCCATAACATTGGAGGGGTCGCAATAATGAAGGTCTGATGAGCTGAGGAAATTTATCGCCTCAAAGCGAATACGAGCGCGATATTAATGAGACCTCTGTGCGCTAACTAGAAGAGAGATAGAGAGAGACAGACAAATAAATAAAATAAGTGAGCGCGTCTTCGGAAACGCATCGCCACCGGTTCATGACATATTTCATTTCAGGATGTTGTAAGCCCCGTCATTTGTTTGGGGAGCTCTTGGACGCAGTCGATAATTAGCTCCGACGAGCCGAGGCAAAGCAAAGCAAACCTCAGTAGCTAAGTAGCGTGCGTGTTAACCCGGCTGAAATCCCTTTCATAATGTACGCGTCGGTGAATGAGAAGGCTCGCAGCGAAATTGTCGAACAAAGCGAAAAGGAGGCTTGCGATGCGAAGGCACCGGCAAAGCGACAGAACGCGCTCCCTGCATTGTAATGAGGTGAAATAATAATAACAACAATAATATTAATAATAATAATGAGAAGAAGACGAAGGAGAGGGAAACGAAAGAATTCCGGTTTTACTCCTCGAAAAAATGGCATTACGTCAGCCACAGACCTTTGTGGATCATATAAATTTGTTTTGGGTGAGAGGCTGCGTGGAAAAGAACACGGTGAGCGCAGTGGCCCGAACACTTTCGCTAACACCAACGAACTGCCCATGTGCAATCATTTTTCATGTGAGTATTGGGTACACATGGAAGCTCGCGACGGGGACGCGTCAAGGCACCGCTCTCTCTCCGCTATGAACCTTTCGTTGTGGCTTTTTTTCATAGACGAGTAGAAAATTTGCAAATTAAGTAAACGGGCCAAGAGCGTTCAGTGCTCGCGTGGCCCGCTTCATCTCAATCAATCAAATCGAGACGTTTTCATAATCAATAGGAAGTGGATCAGGAGTAAAAATGCAATAAACGTAAGAACAAAAACTAAGGCAAATGCGCGTTTACATCTAGGTCTTTATGAACATATCGTGAGATCCACCATCACCGCTAGAACTCGTAGAAGGAGAAAAAAGCCTGTCAGTCACCAGTGATGCACTAAATCACTGCGAGCAGCAATTATAAGCTCCGTATGCTTAAACACGTTTAGAAAATCCCATAATTTTCTGAGAAAAGGCCCTCACTCCTGCAAAATATTGAGGAAATTTCAGTGACACAAGGAGTCGTTTTGGAAACTGCTGAACGACGCTAAGAGGCTTCTCCTTCCTGCCAAGTGAACACCATGCAGCTTGCATGCAGACACAAGCAACTGGTGAGCGCAGCGCCATTGGTTTGGAATAAGCGGAGGCGATACACGACCCTTTAGCAAGCCCTCAGCAAAGTGGCCTTTACTGGGTATCATCCGACTCTTGGCCAATCCTATATAGTGAATATGCGCCACTTTTACAATGAAATGAAATCTAACCAAACTGCATGTCTCGATCAAAGCACAGCACTTAACTGTGCACGTCCGGGTGCTGTGGTATAGAGTACACCAGATGAGCCCAGCAGCAAACGGTCCTTGTTTGGCAGCACCAAATATAGGTATTACCTGCGCGGTTGCGTCAACCGGTTATGTCACTGTGATTAGAATACTCGCTTGGAAACGCAAGCTCGTTGGTTTGATTCTAGTTCGAATATCGTTTTACGCCACGTTGTATTGCGTCTGAACCAAAGCGTGACGAACAAACAAAAGAAAACAGTTGGCTCATTTCCTAGCTCTTAACTGCTGAAGCATATGCATTTGGGCTGTTGGTTCGTAGCAAAAAAAAAAAAAAAAAAAAGAAACAACAACAACAGCCCAATGAACAGGATACAAGGAAGGGTTAAGTGTTGATGTGATGTTGTTTACCGGATTCATCCTTCCCGTGCGCGTTGCTATTTCGGACAAACGGAGCGTTGTGTAAATGACCGCATGCGTGAGCGCTCAAACAATGTCTGTAAGCAAGCAAAAGAGAGAGCCACCTGACACAGCACTGCGCAGAATGTAGCTGTGAACCACTGTTTGAAAATTGCACCAATGTGGCAAATTATCGTGACGAACGTGCGCGACTGATATCAAAAGCCTTTCGCATCCAGAAAAGTGGCGATGCATGCATAAGCTACCCATCTATTTCACTCTTTCCAAAGGAGATATCATTCCTATTGGAGAACTTGCGTCTCATCACTTCCGCGGATGCTTCTGTTCTCTCTTTTATGTTATTTTCTTTTTTTCCTTCTTTCCTTTTCTTGTGTATAGTGGATACACTACATTATGCTGCTTGAAAGGATAAACATTTGGTTGTTAGTCAGCGCCGTTACCTGTCCCTTTCTTGGGTCATGTTCATTGAGCTGGTTTTCTGCTCTAGTATTAACTGCTGTTCGCAGTAAAACATATCGTTTCATTCAGGCAAGTTCATATGGAAGCGCTTGTGCCATGGCCACGTGCGTCGTTGGCGCAGAAAGCAACGGGAGCGTTGCTGCAATAGCTCAAGTCGACAGGTCTCTGCGACAATTTATAGAGTCGGTCTGCACCTCTCTTTTTCCGACGCTCTTCACCGTCCCCCCAGAGCAGGGTAGCTAACCGGACGCGCGTCTGGTAAAGCGACACACCTTTACTTTCTTCTATCGGCGTCTCTCTCCCTCTGCGCTCGCACGTAAATGTACAATTAATCTCGCACGGGCCTCTGGCCGGACGTCTGCGTAACGCGTTTTGAGACTACCGGGGCCATGTTGAGCCCCTCAGTCGACAAAATGAAACATTTAAGCTGACATTACTTCTGTTTGTTTTCTTCTTCCACGAGGTTCAACGAAGGTATAGACATAGAGGCAAAGATGTGGTGGAGCTCATACTGTTACGAATACGCATACTTGTTGGGTACAGCCTTTCTGAAGCTTAAAGAAATAACTAGGTGGTTCTGCGTCCCGAAGCCACAGTCTAGCGATGAGAGATGCCGTAGGTTTCGGATTAAGTTTGTACGCCATCGGTTCTTTAACGCTCATACAAAGCTCGTACACGAGTATTGTATTCCGTATTGCATTCCGCGCCCATCGGGGTATACGGCCGCCACATCCCGGGTCATAACTTATGGCCTAGTTTTCAGCAGCACTACGCTGTGACCGCAGAGCCGCCGCAGCGGGTCATTTTTAAAACTTGCTTAGGTGTTTTTAGTCCTCGATTATGCGAAAGAGAAAGTTTCTCACGCACCGATATGCCATTAATGTATGTGTGGGCGCTGCGCGTGTGTGTTCTGTGCGTGCATTCTAAGGTATACGATGTCTCTATCTCATCGCAACTATCATCTACAGTGAAATAAACGCATCACAGGATCGCGTATTCTGTCTCGGACCGAGAGAAAATGAAGCGAGAGAGAATTCTTGATAGCGCGTCATGCAATAAAATAATATACACGCAAAAAAAAGAAGCGCACTGCCGTAAGTAAGCTATAGACACACAAAAAATACAGAAGAGAGAAAAGATAAATAAAGAAACGAAAGGAAGCCTCATGAAACAGCGAACGCAGCAGGCACGCAATTGCGATGCTATTATGCAAAACACTGAGTCACAGGCCAGGTTAGTCCAATGTTGATGAGATGCGGCTGCAAATTTGCACGGACTTAGGTCATTACCGACCCGGGCCCGCCATCACCCATCATGGAGGACGACGAGCACAAAAGGTAAATAAAGAGCAAAGGAAAGAAAAAAATGAAAGCAAGCTTCCAAGAAGGCATAAACACGAAGTAACAAGGCCCGCTCGGTTCTCGGTGTCTTAAACGCACGCCACACGCGAACTCTAGGTGCAACGATGCAGAACAAAGAGCGGGGAAAAGGAAGAAAGAGCATAGAAACAGAATGAGAAAGAAAATCGAGAGAAACAGGTTTCGCGCCTGGACCTTCCTGGCCGTATCATCAGCAAGGTGCGACCGTCGTTAGAAAGTGCGGCAGCAGAATGTGTTTCTGGAACCTGGTTAACTTTATCATTACCGTTAGGCGCCTGGCACGATAGGGTCGGCGTCGTTTGGGCCGCGTGCTCTTGAAGAGCTCGGCCGAGATGGTGCGGGCAGATGGCGCCATCTCAGCTGTCCGGGCACTCGAGTAACATTTCACCTGAGACAACGGACCTGATTGGTCCACTCCCCTTCTAACTGCCATTGTGCGTTCACCGCTGCGGTTCGACGCCCTCGGGCTGCTTCTAGCGAGGGGCCCAATGCGTCCGATAAGCTTTTTTTCATTTCTAGCGCAATGTGTAAAATAATCTTGCGGTCGACTTTATGTATGCCTAATGGTGCCCTGCGGTCCTTTAGCCCTTGTAATAGCCATCGAGTTCAGTGCCCCGTCAATATGTGTGCTGTACCACGTACTTCTATTAACCTCGAGGGTTGACTCAGAACGTCACTAAAAGGAATGAATATTGAGAAGGGTGGATAGGTTGATTATTGCGTAACATATTTGTCGAGTTCTTATTTTTGACGTCGCATTCGTTTCGTTCATGCGATTCATAATGGCGCCATGCACGAATGAAAAGAAAAGCTGCAAAAATAAGTAAAGCTAATTAGACGAGGCATAAACATCAAGTTGCGCCCATTGAAGCTGAAGCGACATTCTTTGTTCTGCAGCCGTGCTTAGATAACCGGCCGAAATTGCGAAATTACCTTTGCTAAATCATGACTGTAATAATTTTAATGCAACGCGCAGTAAGTGAGCTTGCATCATTTGGCAGAATCGCGCTGGAATCATCAAACTTTTTAACTGAATTTTTAGCACAACAGTATCTCTTTCGAAACGACCCCAAAATCAAGAACCTTGAAGCCCCCAGCATCAAGAGCGCTTCATCTTATGAAAGGCTTTAGATGTGATATTAGTGACTCGAATCACGCATATTGTCACAGACCAGCAGGATAGGCCCAACTAATTGGAAGAGGGAGAGAGACTGTGAAATAATATACAAATATCGCGGTAGGCAATACAGCACAGCAGTGGAACTTGTTTCGTTGACACATAGTGCGCAATAATTTCTTCTCGTTGGTGCTCGGTTTGCCGAGAACGCTAAACTTCCTTCGCACTTGCGATTGCGTCTAATCTTTAGGCGTTTAAACAGACGGCCAAATATGCTTGGCGCCCGCTGGCATGGTCTAGAATGAGCCTTTTCTTCGGCGTTCAAAGAACACACTTGGATTTCAATCTCGCCTGTATGCCAAGAAAATTGTAACCAATCATAAGACATCACTAAAACGACAGCGCTTTCGTTCGTTTTCTCGTTGTGCTCAGCACGTGACCTGGAACTACTGGTGCACACAAAGGCCCCAAAACAGAAGTCCCATGTTCATCGGCAACCGAAAACTATGAAGACTAAACCCGGTACAATAAGGTAACGCTTCCAATCACTCGATTCGTAAACTATTTCTCTAATGATCCGGTGCTCACGACCGGACTATCTTCGTGATAATGTTGACGGAGAGCCAATTTAGACACCTGATGAAGTGGGAGAAGGAAAAGAGTTGGAGTACAAACATTATATTATCCCGGTCTATAGTTGTCGCTTATTGTTGCCATGAGAATATTCAGCCCTAACACACACACTACGACGCTTGCGGAAGCGTGCCATATAGACGCTGCTTGTTTCGAAGAGGCTTTATTCTGATGCTTTATCACTCCGCGCCACAGCGACGTCATGTGCGCACTCAAAGAGACGGGTTTGGCTATCATTAGAGGAGATTAAAATATTTTTTTTAGCATCGCAAAATCTGCCACCTTACTGGCTTGAAATGGCTCACAAAAAATACGGAGACGTGCCTCGAGTAGCTTCTACCAACACGAGCAAGCCAGGACGCAGTCTTGCAGCAAGCAGTTTCAGTACGAGTATGCCACACTTGTATGCATTTTTATCCCTATGAATGCTGTCGAAGATAATATAAACCTGTGGTTCCAAATAAAGACGCCGATTTTGTTTCTTTAGGCTAGTTCGTGGGTCATTGCACTGACACACAACATAATCATAAAGAAGGACCTACCCCGTCGAATTCCCGTGCTTGTCTTCCTCTGTTCGCGCTATCAGTCAGCGTCTATACTTAATTGTTCTATATAGAAAGAGTGCTTTCTGAAAAACCTGCTAAAACCAGCTAAAAACCGAGCAAAGAAAAGATAGAAGAAACACCATCCAATATAAACCTTAGAAATCCTAACTGTTCCAAATCCACAAAATATTTGCAAATCTAAGCTACTCCCTGCGGCTTACAGTCGAAGTGAAAGGGGGGGGGGGGGGGGGGGGGAGGCTGTTCGATCGTCTGTCGGCAGAACAAACGTATACAGCACAAGATGCTACGAGACTTGCCGCGGTCTTTTCTCGCATCTCACGCATCGCACTGATAGGCTACAAACATGTCACTCGACCATCCTCGTTCGCGACGGTGGACTTTGCTGCCGCTTGTAAAAAAAAAAAAAAAAAGTGTGGCGGCACGGGCTTTGTCTAAAGGTCATGCCGATTTCAAATCTGGGGTGGTGGAAAGGTTATCCGAGCGTAGTAAACCCGAGCGTTCCGACTATCATGAGTGTCACGATATTCACAAATTTCGCGGGCCTCACAAGCGGCTCTGTAGCGTCACGAAACTCGGCAAGGTGGCATACGTAAGTGCCCTTAGCCTGCGTAGTCGTTCAGGATGCACTATCGAGGTAGTGTCATGGCCCAGCTCCACTACATGCGTTACACTTTCTCAGCACATTATACAGCTGTCGCTGCAAAAGTAAATGAGCTAACCCAAATACAGTTTGAGTCATGCTATATGCCACACAACATTCGCAGGCTTTTTCAGCATGTTTGGTTCCGTTGCATTTAGTTGGCGCTTCGGATTCGCTCCCAGGACGGAGATTATATATTACAAGCAAAATAAGCTGCAAAATCAGCTGCATTGTACTAAGTACAATGCACTTAGTAATAAATGTTAGAATAAACTTAAGTTTATTGCTCAGCGATTAATGAGAACAATCATATGTACAGTACGTATATCTTTCTATCTTGAAAAACCATCCCTAACATAAGCCTGCGCCTACTTGTCTAGAGAGCGGAACACGGCGAAAGCAGCAGTTCGCGTATAGAGGCCTACTAAGAACGTCCCAACATAAGTGAAGTCGCCGTTGAGCTTGCTTAATTTCAAGCGTCATTATTCAGTCTGCGCATTCAAGAGCACGCGAACGTGGTGCAAGGCATTTAGGACGTCGACTGCACTGTTTCTAAAGCGCCATTTTCCCATAATTCAGAGCACGAAAGTTTTTCAAAGAGGCGCCCTAAGCAGCGAATGCGGCAAATGATGGGTTGAGTGTACGAGCGCGGTGTGCAGCGCCGCGTACGGTCTGCGCGCATAAGCCGTGCCGTCCGCTTCGGAACGAAACAGGGAGATGGCGAAGGAGAATACAGGCACGCACGGGAGACCCGCCATAATCTACATGTAGTCCTGTCTGCCTGCTTCGCTCTCGGGACTGCAATCCAGTTGCGCGAAGAGCTCAAACAGCCGAACGGTCTTGCCTCACCAAGTTTATGCCTCGAGAATACGGCGACGCCCGCAGCACTCGGGCCAGCAGCCCCGGATGACTACAAGAGTGCATCTTGGCATGGTGCTCGCGGTGCCTCTCGCGAAGCCTCGGCAAAGTTCTTGAAAGTAGGGCATTGCGAAATGCTGGATCGTGTACCCGGGCAGCTGAACGGATTTCGCTGCAAGCCGGGGAGACGTGCCTACGTTCCCTTGAACCACACACACATATATATATATATATATATATATATATATATATATATATATATATATATATATATATATATATATTTTTTTTTTTTGAGCACTCGCGGAGGCTCTTGTACATGAACAGCTAGGAAGACAAAAGCAATGCAGTGTGTTAGGTACGTACGAGGGCGAGCCGGTGAAGAAAAAGGAACAAGAAAGTGATAAACACGGAGAAAAAGAATCGTTGGTAAAAATTACAAAAAAAAAGAATATGGCAGAAGAGCAGTGCTTTTGCAGCTTCGAACTTGTTACACTACAGTGAAACAATTTTTTTTTTCGTTTGCAATTGTGCTTAACGGCCCATGTTTCTCTGTGAAAAAAAGGTGTGGTTGTCGCTTAGTGGCGCACCGGAAGGCCATAATCATAACTTAATTAAACTGGAACCCATTACTGTGTCGAGCTGTACTGTGATGCTGCAGACACATGCAAAGAGTCTGCAGCAACTTCTATGACCGCGTCCATAATTTCTAATAAAAGACGCGAAAGACACCTTTAAATTACTTAACAAAACTGTTGCGGCTGCGTGGTGCAAATTGCCTGCGACCAAGTCGACGCGGTGAAAACAAGAGCAGGTCAAAATGGCTCGACGGCAGAAGCAGCAATAAGGGCCATTTCATTACCGTAGCACCGAATGCGCGTGCCCCTGTGCCTTCGGGCTTATATAAATTAATAGGGTTTGTTTGCAGCATGTAGCCGAACGCCTTTCAGGTTTCTTTAAGTCAGGGCTTGTACACGTGCCTGCACTTGCTCAATGACGAGAACCACAGAACATACTGGGTCTGGTACACGTTAAAGGACAGTTACGCTTGCCTTAGTCAAAAATATCTCTCAATTAATTTATCCAGTGCAGCCTCAAGAATTGAGAAATATGGAATAAATTATCGATTACAGTTTTACGTTACTTTCGTGTAATATATTTTGGCAGAATTTAGCAACACAGGCGCAATAGGTTAACTACAGTCTGGCCTTTCCGATGTGTTGTTTTTATATTGCTGAAACGTTAATTATACTTCAAAGTTCATTGAGCGTGTGTTTTTTGAAATGAAAGGCAAGAAAACTGAAAGCTTTCCACAGACAACTTTACCTAATTTGCACCAGCAGTTGTTTTGGGGGAAATTTTGTCGGTTGGCCCGAATTTCCGAATTTCTTCGAGGAAACTGCGGGAAACACATGCGTTGTTCCAGGATCTCAAAAGATACAGCCCCCCTGCGCTAAGTTATACCTGCAAAATGAACTACGATGCATTGCAGTGTCGACAATTGCTCAAGCCCTAAGGATGTGCCTCGGAATTTCTAAGCTTCCGTCCATAGCGCTATCATTCTATAGCGCGAAATCACCCGATCAGTGGGTATATAGCCGCAAAGAGCCCACGGGTACGCCTGCGTGGTGAGATTTTTTGTACCATAGCGCGTTAGAAAAGGTGGTGGTGGTGGTGTTGCTACTGGTGGAATTGATTATACGAGCGTTGTGTGCCACGTTCTTTCTGCGTGCATAAGCTGTGCCATCTGCTTCGGAACGAAACGGGCACATGGCGCAGATCTGGCCGCCAATTTATCCACCTAAGCGTCTCTTCAGCCCGTAAAATATATCAGCACGAGTCAATCAGACCCACCTCTCGTAGAAATGTGAGAAGAATGCGCGACACCTTCTTTCACGCTATCCGCAATCTTCCGAGAAGACTAACTGTTCTACACGTTCATGAGGAAACCCTCTTCTTTTCATGCTGTCCAGAAGCCCCCTCCTTTTAGGACCGAAATGCAACCGCAGGGCCAGATGAAGTGCTTTATATCGCCCACTTTATTGCACTCAGTGCAATTTGGAGAAGCAGCACCGCTGACTTTGGACAGCCATGTAATAGTGTAGACCGATCCTGTTCTTACTCTCTACAGGAGGGTGGCCTCCGCACGGCTAAGTCATTTTACAACAAACACAGGGCTGATGCGCTGCTTTCCAAAGCGAACGAAAGTGGCAACGAATTGTCTCTTTAGGAAGTTGGTGATTCATCGGAGCTCTCACTCTCGGCTGCCTTCAAAGCATTTCACTGGCGAGGGCATCTGCTCTTTCGTTGCCAGTGATGTCAACATGCGACGCTACCGACTGAAAGGTTATCTTAATCTCTTTTTGGCGATTTCTTTAGGTGAAGTTAGTGACTGACGGCTGCACTTGTTTGGAGGCATGCCAAGAAATAGTAACTGAATTGACTTCGAGTCCGAGACCATCACGGCTTTCTGTGCGGGTCCGTTCTTCAGTTTGCGAAAAGAAGCAGCAATAGGGGCACTGTTTGCTATAGTCGGAGGCGCTATATAGGCGGTCTAAACGTCCAGACCATGCGGTACCGAGAGACGGGTTCCAATATGCAGCGACACAGCTATCAGAATCCATGCTCACCGATTCGTACGTGTAAACATGGAGGCAGTTGGCATTTTTTATCTACAAGTGCTCGAGCACCAGAAAGCGGGCCTCAGAAGAAGGTGCAAACCACTTGGACTGTACCTCAGGAGTGTTAAGGTCGCAAATGAGGTCCTGAAGCATCCAAGGTGGATCAGTGTCTTGCCTTCGTTTCGAACTCTTGAGACCGAGGATTCCTTGAGTATTAAGCGCAGCATAAAAGTTGGATGTATGCCTGGTGCTGAGTCTTCTGAGGAGGGCTTTTCCAGGGAAAGACTCAGCCAGCCGGAGAAGCTGGCTCATCGGCGCTTGGGAGGTCAGGACACATAGTGATAGAGACTGGGCCACGTATATTAATTTCTTGATTGAGGCTGCGTGCGGAACGCCCGGAGACAAGAGGAGACATGTTTAATCTCCAGGCGTTTATAATGTGTCTCTGACGGGCACGTCAGCGGCAGTTTGTAAAGTATCCGGTTGGTCACTAGAGCACTGTGTAGTTTGAGCATTAAGCTTGAGTAGTTTCCCAAGCTCATGCCAGCAATTCGGTGGAAGGCGTGAAGCCGCTGCAGTGATGTTTTTGATGCATCATCCACAGCCTGTCGCCATAAGGGTCTGGCTGACGCCAAGGAAGCGAACACTGGACGCACGTCAGATTGGACGACCTCCCAAGTTGCGCTGCAGCCGCATAGCCTTCCGTCTTAGTCCAGTAAGGAGCATTAAAATACGACTTCTCTGCTGATACTGACAGTGAGAAGAGACGCATTTCTTGGGGTGCCCCGCGGGGATGTGTCCTTTCTCCGCTGCTGTTTACCATTGCTTCGGCAGCACTCTCCCAAATGCAGTTAGGTAGGAAGGGTTAAATGGGGTTTAACTAGAGAGGTTGGAAGCAGTACATCTCCAGCGACTCCATTTCACTTATATGCAAAATATTATATTATTAAATATTCTATCAAGTTTGGTTCAAAATAAAAACATAAAAAATAACAATAAAAATAAAAATAGCACTTTAGCGCACACAGACACTCACACTTACAAGATAGAAAGAACATATAAACGAAACATAATAACGAAGCCGAGTAACTGCACAAAATCGTCCCTGGTATTTCGCACACATGGACGTACTTATAAAAAAGTATTTTACTGCACTGGAAGCTGTTCCTCAAGGCCACCAACTGTCATGGTTCATACATTGTCCCAAGGGACAATGGATGATTTCCGAGAGCCCTAAATTTAAAACGCATTTGTTGCCTTTGCTGGGCGTATAATG
Source organism: Dermacentor silvarum (assembly GCF_013339745.2). Classification (NCBI taxonomy): domain Eukaryota; kingdom Metazoa; phylum Arthropoda; class Arachnida; order Ixodida; family Ixodidae; genus Dermacentor; species Dermacentor silvarum. The sequence goes on along the minus strand of NC_051154.1, from coordinate 85,255,229 downwards.
GGCCGTCCACCAGCACGTGGGCTTTATGATTGTCCACCACTCCACATGAGCCTGACGCGCGGAGCTAGCACGATGGATTTTATAAATTGATGTGCTTAGTACATGTATGGCACACCAAGGCAAAATCAGTGAAACGTTTCCACGTTTGGCGGTATCTTCGCATATACACCGAATTTCAGCCCAAGGTCTACGGCACACAACAGTGATCGTTTGGACTCTTCATCGAACCCTGCCGCAGATGATCTTCTCGCTGAGAGTTTTCGTAGTCTGTTTCTAACTTCCCTGATTGAACAGCGCAATGTTGTATTCTTCTCCGTGTTCGTGAGCACGTTTCGCCAATTCGTACGCTCGTTCATTTCCAGTTATGCCGTTATAAATGGGAACCCACTGAAATGCAATTTCGTGACCGCCAGTTTCCGCAACTTGTCTGATCAGCAATTTTCCCGATTATTTTACTGTGTGAAATTTTTACCTAAACGTTGCAAAGCAGCTCAAGATCAGACAGTGAATCTGCGCACACTACCAATTTACCTGGCGGCTGACTAGTCGCAATAAATCTTGTCGCTTCACAAATCGCGTAGAGTTCTGCCGTCGTTGGTGTGGTAACGCGACAGAGCTTAAACATGCGTTGTACTTTTAATGCTGGTATAGTAAAAGCACACGGTGTACGAGCCATCTATGTACAGCTGTTTTGTGCCGGCATGCTTGTTCTACATTTGAAACAACACTAATTGTACCGCAACGATTGGTGAAACTTCAGACCTTTGCGTCAATCCCTTGATGTAACTAGTAGCTCTGGAAATGCTCAGGACGGTAGTGATTCATCATTGTGTTAAAAAACGGGAGCAATGAATTCGTACCCGACCAGTTGTGAATGTAAATTACTACCATTACTCAGTGAAAACACCTCCGATAGTTTGGGGCACTGGTGCTGAGTAAATATGCGAAAAAATAAATGCCGTAATGTCTCCCTCCCTCTCCCAAGGGAGACGTTACTTTTAGAGCCTTATATTGGTCGTTGCACAGCAAGCATAGTGGTCTGAACGAACCTATTCCAAGCAACGCACCTTTGGAAAGCTATACGCCTGGCCGCGGGGCTGCTTGTACCCGTCTTATAAAACGGGGGGTGTCCGGCGGTGGGGATCGAACCACGCACCTCCCGAAGCCAACCCGGGCGGCCTACACACTGGGCCACGGCTGGAGGCTCTCCGTGGTGCAGAGGTCCAGAGGCCCAGTGGGTAGTACAGTGTAGAGCACTGCACGGGCCGATTTTTTCAGCCGGAGCCCGGCCCGGGCCCGTTTTTACGTTGGGCGGCCCGCCCGAGCACGATCAAAACATTTATGGCGAGACCCGGGCCCGGCCCGGGCCCGGAAATAATCTACGTTACCCGCCCGGCCCGGCCCGCCACCCCTTTACCTTAGGACCGAGCCCGGCCCGAGCCCGGCTCGAAACTGGCCCGAACCGGGCCAGAGAGCGAAAAATACATGTTTTTCAGAGTTGAGACGCCCGATAATAACTCGCTGCACGTTACATGCACACCACCAGAAAGCCCGAGCCCGGCCCGGGCCCGGGTCAAAAAGCAAACGCCGTGCCCGAGCCCGGCCCGAGCCCGTGAAAAAACTGCTCTACCCGGCCCGGCCCGGCCCACGGGCCGGCCGGGCCCGGGCTTTCGGGTAAGCCCGAGCCCGTGCAGTGCTCTAGACTACAGTGACTGAACTAAGTGAATAACACAGTGCCTGGAGGCTCTTGTGCTTTTGCGATGACCAGTGTGCTTGATGTCCACTTTGGAACTCAAAGACAAACACGAAGACTTTCTGCAATCAATAAGTGCAGCTTGTCGTCTCCTGAGCGTGCCACACCGTTGAGTACTGACAGCGAATATCCTAAATATGATTGTACTAAAGCGATGTGAAGCTTCAACATGTTATCGGTGGAACTCACCCATCGAGCTCCAGCCAGATATCTCAGAATTCGTATAACACTGTTCACTTTTCTTTCTATAGCTTCCAAGTGCTGGATCCATACTCTGCGCCAATCAAGAATAATTCCAAGAAATCGATGGATGTTCACTATTTCTAACGGATGACAATCAATAGAGATGTTAAAATACATAAGACGCTTTAGTGTGAACGATAGCACTGCTGGCTTTTCAGCAGACAAGCTCATGTCCCGTTCCTATAGAGACTCATTCACTACGTTAAGTGCCACATTCAAAGTTCCTTCTACGATCTGAAGTGTTTGTTCCAATGTCCAAATGCAAGCGGTTGTAGTCGCACGGCGTTCGGAAAGTCAATATATGTGGACGACATCTATATTTGGGTCTCGGGATAGAGTCCCAAGTGTCTTGCACGTATTGCCTAAACTGCATTTTTTTTCAATAGACCAGCTCATTAGATTTAATTGTCAAATGGCGCAGTGAATATCAGCTTCTCTCTTGACAAGATGATTGATTCGTTCGTCTACTGTAGCGTTTTTATGAATAATACTTTTTAAAGCCGAATGCCCGACATATTGGGCACTTCCACATTGCTTTGGAAATAAACGTTTATGCACTCAGAGAGAAAATCAAATCATCAGACATTTTGCCAACATTTCACTCCCCCCTTTTTCCAACGGGCTCCAGCGGCAAGTATCCAATGGCCCAACGTAAATCACGAAGCGCATCGCACGTCTGAACCAGGACTTTGATCCCCGCTGGCAGCTCCTGGCACCCAAAAGACCTTCCGAGTGTTCTCGCCCTCTGCGAATTTACAATAACGCCGACAAACAGCAAGGCAGGTCTCAGCGAAGACTTTCGCTCCGTGCCGTCTCCTCGTCTGAATTCTTTTTTTTTCCCTCACTCTCTCTTTATACGCGCTCGCAATTGAGCGACGTCAGCAGGCTTCGCTCTTGAAAGGACAAACAGGAAGCAGGAAACGGCGCAACAAAGCTCTTTCTTTTTTCCCCCCCATGGCTCTGGCAACGAGAGTAAGGCTTTGCCGACCAGCACTTTAAAGGTGCAGGGGGAAAAGCGGCAAAAAAGGGGAGAAAGTGGAAGGCGAAGAAAAGGTGGGGAGCAGCAAGCAAGAAAATGGTGCGGCGGCCGGGCGCGCGTAGCTGGAGCCAAGCGGCGGCACTTGGGAGCCCGCCGTCTCCCCGCGGAGGTGCGCTGAGTGGGAGAAAGCGGGCGGGGAGCGGTGGCGGACGGCGCGCTGCTCCTCGGCCTCAGCTCGCGGCGCGCCGGGGAGCAGGGGCCACTTGAGGCGGCCCCTTTTATCATTCATAAGCGAACGGCGTAAAGACGCGCACATTGTGGAACGAGGCGCAGCCATTGGAACCGCTCAATCGGAACGTTGCATCTCAAGTCGGTCTTGCATTTTTTATTGTGGAACTGCCGCGCGTCCCTCCACCCCCATCTTAGCCAGCCACCCCCCCCTTCGCCACCCCACGTGGCTTTGAAGAAGGGAGGACGCGGAGGATGATAAAATGGAGGAAGGAGGCGCTCTCAGCGCTGGCGTGATTTTGTCCGTCCGAACGCTTCACAAACACGCGAATCCTAACGGACTAGCTGATGCGTGTGTATATATATATATATATATATTCTCCTGAGACCCGAATACCGCTATGGGACATAATCGCTGTTCAAGCTGGTGCTGTTGTTTACTGGTATGCTCCGAACGTGAAAGACATTTTTTTTTTAAATTTACGTTACATATGGTTAGATGGCAAAAGCTGCGTCGCCATGCAAATGAAAGCAGTAACCATTTCCTCATGCTTGCTATGCATGGTAAAAACTGCATTTCGTTGCTTAAACGCAGCGACGAAGATTGCACTACGTTTAGTACATTGCCATGTTGCTGCGGCATCCTGGTTCGACCACCTGGGGTTCTTTAACGTGCACTACAACGCAACAACGCTCGTGTGCTTGCGTTGTAATACACGTTAAAGTAGCCCAGGTGGTCGAAATTCATCCGGAGCCCTCCACTACGGCGTGCCTCATAACCAGAACTGGTTTTAGCACGTAAAACCCCAGTAAGAAGAAGATTTTTACGCAATCTCAAAGAATTCGAAACACCCTTCAAGGTTGCTTTCAGCCTGTAGTTTAGAAGAGCTTGTTGTTGGGCGAGTTGGTACATATTAGCGAACACTGTTTAACTGCGCGAACAAACGGACCGCAGAGACAACAAGGAATAAGGACGGGCGCAAACTTGCAATAATGTTTATTCCACAAAGACCACATATAAGTACATCCTTGACATACACCACTGCGCGTGCACGAAAAAAAAAGAAGAAAAAACTTGTTTATGCGAAATGCAACCTACCTACGCTCGTCAATAAACCTCATCTCCCTGTTGGGCAGATAAACTGAGGTGTCGCTGACACAATCTTGTCCCTTCTGTTTTATATGGTACGCCTCGAGTAGTTCTCTCGCTCGGCTATCTCGGCAGCGACACAGACTCGTTACTTTTTCCTGATCGGCTTACACGGGCACGTCAAGCAGTGGACAGGAAGGTGCCCATTCGCTTTACTTCTAATTGACAATTCATGCTCACGCAAGCGTACATTCATGGACCTTCCTGTTTGACCTCCGTAGATTTTGCCGCATGATAGAGGTATCTGATATACTACTCCAACACTGCAATCTATGTGGGAATTGGTGTACTTGGTTCCGCACCCTTGAAACCTATCTGTACTTATTCCTACGCGCGACCATATTCCCGCGAGCTTGCCGGGAGGCGAGAACACGACCTCAATTCCATATCGTTTCACAACCTTTTTTAAGTTGTGGGGAGTCTTGTGAACATAAGGTACAACTGTACGTTTCTTAGCACTCCCTTGCGTCTTCACTAATATTGTTTTTCGTCCTTATCTTCTTAAACACTGCCTCCGCTACTGCTGAAATGACTGATTCTTCTAACCTTACAATCTGCTTGTCAAAGCTTTCCTGTATTTCGTCTGAGCATGACTTTCTTAAGGCTGACATGATACACTGGGTGGCTATTGATTTCAGCCGTCTGTGACAACACAGAGGTCTAGATAAATTTAGTGCCAAATTTATCGAAAGCGGACGACAAGAATATGAGTAAACCACTTCCGTAGAGTTCCACGTGGACCATGCGGACTTCATACGCGGAATAAATATTTTGAGTAGTCGCTTCCCAGCGAACATTGACAAAAGAATTGCACACAACGTGCAATATATTGTACAAGGGGTCTTAGGTAATATATATATATATACCGGCGACGACGAAATGCAACGTAAGAAACTCTCCCCGAAACACCGGCGGAGACGTGTCGTATTGCCGGCACAAGGGAAAGTTTGTTTCAACATGGTACGACAGGGAAGAGAACTAGCTTCAAGCGCAGTAGTCCGCACGTTAGTCGCAGCACAAAAAAAAAGAAAGAAGAAAATATCAGAAATAAAGAATGCAGAGAAAGCAACACACATTTCCGCTTCCAAGGAGGATATGACCACAAGAAAATAAGTACAGAGCGAGGACGCACGACGCGCCGTTTCATGTGAACGAGAAAAATACGAAGTTTTAACGCATACCTAGGCGTCGTATTGGGGTGCTGTTGAAGTACCGTACTAAGCGAAAGCTCCGAGAAAGCACCGACCAGTATACGCTGCTATACTTGAGAATGTAAAACTCAATTTAGGTCCTGCATCAACAATATTTTAAATTTATTTGCGCAAGCCCTTGTCTTGCCACTACCACTTAATAGAGATGATAGAAAAGGGTGTAAGTAAAGCAATAACTTCAAGTATACAAAAAGAGAAAAAAGAGGGGGAGAGTTTTGAAGCAAGGTGTTTGGTTCCCCGCCCGCGCTGTAGTACTGGCGAAACGGGATGTCAGCTGTCTAACAAAAAGCACCCTCTTAAATGACCTCAATTGGGCTCTCGGCCACTACTTAGTAATATATGCTGCCACTAAGTGACACCATTTTTGGGATGGCAATATCAGGGACAGAAAAACAGAAATTTTTTTTTGACGTTGAGTAACATCTTTGGCAAGCAAGCGGACTGTGGTATTATGGCAAGTGCATACAAGCAGTAAAGCTTCTCATTAGTATGAACAAATAAAACAAAGTCCAAATAACTTTTATGGCGTATTGGCCATAGTCTTTAGTATAATGGATCTATCCTTAATTTAAATGATTGCATAACACGGTCGAAGCTCGTCCAAAAACGTGTCGCAATATACTTTTCGGCGCCATTTTGTTCGGGATAGGGGGTAAGTGCGAAGAGCTAAAATCAATTGGAGACCGACGTGAATGCGTGAAAAAGTAGATGGGCGTTAGTTTCGACACCAAAGCTTCAATATATTCACGAAGAGCCGAGGCACAAGATCGACCGATACTATATATTGTCTCTAAGGGTGTTTGGCAACGTGCGGGCTGTCTTGGCAACATTGACCCGCTCAGGCACATCGGAACTGAGCCGCCTGTAAGTTGGGAAGCTATGCAGTGCCTTTCGTGCGCAAAAAGTTAAAATAAAAATAAAAACACTTCATTGTGGCTCTCTATGGCGCTCAAAAAACAGACGAAACGAGAATAGTGCTATTTCATATAATATGGAGCTGCGCTATTCCAGAAAAGGCTCCTACCTTAACAGTAAAGTTGTGGTTAACCAAATGCTTTCCTTGAACTTCTAAAATTTATATTGTTACATTCAAAAGTACTTATTTCATCTTTTTTGACCGCTAAGAAAGCGCGTTTATGATAAAATTATTGCCCTTTAAGCGTGGCTAAGATGGGCTGCGGCTCCACAAATTTTGCTCAGCCTGAAAGCACTCATTCTATCATATTAACAGTTTATATTTTTTATTAAATTTGCGAAGGCAGATGTCGGCAGCGTCCGACATCACCGAGAACTTTCTCATTGCGCCGAAGCGTCTTTACTTTTTGGAGAGCCCTATCGCAAAACAACTAAAGGAGAGAGAGAGAAAGAGAGCCAGAGGAGGCGAGCGTCCTAACTTTCGCTGTTTTGTTCTTCATTGACCATTGATTTTACTTATGACTTCAGCTTTCACCAACGAGGTAACGCGCAGGACGTCGCTGCAGACAGACAGAAGCGCCTTGGTGCCAAAGAATTTACAGCATTTATGAATTCAAGTATTTGTTCAGCGGAAGATAGCATTTGATTTGATTATAGTCAAATCTAAGAACCGGGACGACGGTGACAAGCTCGTAAACGGGAAGATTTTAACAGAGCTTCCGCTTCGGCCTGCGGCCACCGCAGCACGGAAACTCGGAGTCAGAGCTCGCGTGCAGCTGGAGCGCGAGGCGCTTCCGACAATGCGAGTCCGACAGAGCCACTAAGCCGAACTGCCGCCGCCAGCCCTCGGTGCGGCCTCATTAGACAGTGCGCCTGACAGTCGGCTGCGCCGCAACACCCGCACGCCATGCCGTGAGTGCTGCGCGAGGGGGAGCGTGCGCGTGCCTTCGCCTTTCAGCACCGAGTCATTCTCATCGCGCAAGGAGAATGCACACGCACTTGTTTCCGGGTCGACAGGATGGTTCCACCACGTTACACAAACTTCGCGCGTTCTCTCGGCGTGTGGTCCATGCTCTGGGTAAGGCACTAAAACAAAACAAAAAGGGGAAATCGCAGCAAAAGGTAACCCCTGGTCGTGTTGGCGACAGCGCGAAGTACAAGAGTGAGTCGCTTTTCTGCTGTCGAAGACAAAGTGACAGAAGTGGTGAAGGCGTACTAACACCCGTACGCAGGTTTCACAATCATAATCATCGTTTTTGTTACGTAAATACCAATCGAAATAAGTACCTTTGTCACCTTGGTGACGGCTGCTTCTCCTGCTGTGCTGTATATGTTTTTTTTTTTTTGAAAAAGCAAATTATTTGGAGGCGCGGCAGTGCGATTCTTGCTAGAAGGAAATGATAGGAATGGAAAGGTGTAAGAAATGAGAAGAAATCCGCTGCACACCCTGACAAGAAATCTGGGGGGCTGATGTTACACTTCTGCCTTAGCATGTGTGGGTTTTTCCCGCCACGTACCTTCAAGGTGCTATACTTATGTGCTTTAGACTCGAATAGCAGAGGGCGAGAATGTTGCGACAGGCTAAGTCACATAGACAAAGCGAGTTGCGCAGCAGTGTTTAAAACGGGATGTACAAGATTAGACAAGCAGTACGGTACAATCCGGTTGCTCTTTACGAACGCAGAAAAGGCAAACGCTCGCATAAAGTAATTGCTTAAGCGCTTGCCCACTTTTGTGCGTAACCCAGCTGTTGGCTATAGTCTTCACACCTTTTTCAGTGATAAGATTGAACACAGCAAGTAGGTTGTAATTTTTTTCACCATGTGTATGTTTTATGCAAATCAGTTTTTCTTCTTTCCCTTTCCACTTCCCCAGACTGTGTAGCCAACCGAGCGCAATCCTGATTAAGTTCCCCCTTCTTTCTTTCATTCCATCCCCCTCTCTTCTTGAAGCCGGGGGCGCTGCTGTAAACCGCTGTCTTGCGCAGATTGCTTGATTGATCGATGCGGTAGTAGGCCCCAAAGGAACACTTTGGCTGCGATAGACGCCGTTTAGCGCAGGGTTCGAAATTAATTTTTTTTTTGGTGCGCCTGCGGTTATTTAAAGTTCACCGAAATTTGAGTGCCGGGGCGCGCTCTCTCTTGCTCTTTATTTTTCTTCGATTATTTTTCTTATTACGAAGGTGGTGGAATGTGGATACCGCGGTTTGCCTGTGCAAATTATCAAAATGATTTCTCATATGTAACATTTTGCGCACGTTCCACCAACTTGGAGGAACTTCTAATCCACGTGTTTAGCTGTGTTCTCTTTCCTCACATAATTCAGCAGACGCGAGAGTGCGCGTATGTTTCTGCTAGAACTATATATCCTTGGCCATTGCTGTGCTCATAGAATCGCGCATTTGACGAGTGCATATGAAAGTTTCTTTCAAATGAAGGAAGTCGTACCGGGTGGTGTATACAGCATGAGTAAAAATTTCTAAGTGCACCGGCACCGGCACGAACATCGGCACGAACATCGGATCCGGCGCGGGATATAAAAGCCCGCCACAACCGCTATCTGCTGGGCACGACACCGCTACGACAATGGGACGCTCACCGCTTCTGTTGTTACAGTTCCTCCTGTTCGGGCTGACCTGCCGTCCTACCGCCCTTCTCGAACATGGCTCCGTGGGTGTGCCGCGTATCTTGGACGCGCATGCGTGGTCTTCTTGGACGAACCCTGTCAACGACGGAATCATGGATCTACCTCAGACCATGGGGGCGCCTGTGTGGTATGCCACACCAACTTTGGCTGACGACGGAATCACCACCTGGCAACGCGGGCAATGCACCGGCACGAACATCGGATCCGGCGCGGGATATAAAAGCCCGCCACAACCACTATCTGCTGGGCACGACACCGCTACGACAATCGGACGCTCACCGCTTCTGTTGTTACAGTTCCTCCTGTTCGGGCTGACCTGCCGTCCTACCGCCCTTCTCGAACATGGCTCCGTGGGTGTGCCGCGTATCTTGGACGCGCATGCGTGGTCTTCTTGGACGAACCCTGTCAACGACGGAATCATGGATCTACCTCAGACCATGGGGGCGCCTGTGTGGTATGCCACACCAACTTTGGCTGACGACGGAATCACCACCTGGCAACGCGGGCAATGCACCGGCACGAACATCGGATCCGGCGCGGGATATAAAAGCCCGCCACAACCGCTATCTGCTGGGCACGACACCGCTACGACAATGGGACAGCTCACCGCTTCTGTTGTTACAGGTTAGTTACCTGGACAATTCCAGCGGTTTTAAGTGTAATAATTGCTGTCTAATAGCGGTGTCGTGCCCAATTGAGCTCTGTGACAGTGTCAAGCGCGCGCTGTGCTGCATTGTGCGACTTCATGCCTATTTCTGTGTCTCGTTGCGACTGATGCTGTCGGGGGACGTCGAACTTAATCCTGGACCTGAAGATTCTGTGTTAGGACATTGTACGCAGGATAGAAGCAGGCCAAACTGCAATTTTGGTGGAACTTAAGGGGATAAAAGAGAAGCAAGACGCCACAGACGCTGAAGTGAAATGCCTTAAGGACAGAGTCGCTACTCTCGAGTCCACCCTTAGCTTACGTGAAACATCTGGGGCAGTAACACCTGACAGCATCCAGTCATTTTCACGCCAGTTAAAATCAATAACTTCGAGGTGCGAGGACACCGAAAACAGGCTACGTAGATCAAATTTACTGTTTTTTGGCATCAGCGATGAGGCCGGTGAAGACTGGGCGACTTCAGAGCAAAAAGTCATCAAACTCTGCGCTGAAAGGTTGGAGCTTACTTTATCAAGCGACCAATTTGAACGAGTGCACAGAATTGGTCGATTCGCTCATGACAAATGCAGGCCAATAATCGCTAAGATTGTCACATTTAAAGACAAACAGAACATTCTGGCTTCTGCAAGGAAGCTAAAAGGCTCCCGCTTATCTATTCGTGAGGATTTCGCGCAGAGCACTCGCTTAGCAAGAAAAAAACTGCTAGAATATGCAAGAGCACAGGATAAACCGTGCAAACTGTCACTTGACAAAATGCGGATTAATAACAAGGAATACATGTACGATGTTGATACTGACACCGTCGTACTATGCAGCAGATAGCTAAATAAATCTACGGGTGCACGAGTTCCTAAACTGCCCCTTTCTACTGACTCATCTCGCTTGCTCACAATATCGTACACTAACATACGTAGCATACTAAATAAGCGCGATATATTCTGTTTTTATATAGAAGATAGCAATCCTGACATTCTAGCTCTAACGGAAACATGGTTGCACCACGATGTTTCAGATGATGAAATTTTTACACAAAGTGACATATTTATCGGCATGATCGCAATGATAAAAGGGGAGGTGGTGTCCTGCTTGCAATAAATAAAAGGATTTCGTCTTATGCAGTTGACACCTCATCCTCGCTTGAGATCATCTGGGCTGCCTGTCAAACCACTTGCGGAAACATATTAGTTGGTGTCTGTTACCGCCCCCCTGAAATGTCCCTTCCATTTGTTGATGATCTACGCGAAAGCATTACTACTGCCATGCAGAAATGTCCTACTAGTTACGTTTACCTGCTTGGCGATTTCAATTTCCCCCAAATCGATTGGCCGTGCTTGTCATCTTCGTGCAAGCACGCAACCGATTTCATTGAATTAAGCTCTGGACTTAAATCTTTCTCAGGTAATCAATCAACCCACCCGTGACAATAACCTTTTAGATTTGGCACTAACTACTGCACCTGAAACCGTGTGTCCCGTCTTAATTTCTGACGGTTATAGTGACCATAAGCTGCTTCAGATAACGCTTCGGGTACCCATGTTATTTACTGGATTTCAGTATAAAAAGATTCGCGATTATAACAAAGGTAACTACGTTGCGATCAACACCGAACTTGAGTTATTTCTCAATGACTCATTTTTGCCGTCTTTTCCCCAACGTTCCGTTAACGAAAACTGGATACTTTACAAAGACAAATTACTCGCTCTTGCAGACAGATATATTCCGTACGTTTCGGCAGCCAACGACAAGACCAAACCATGGTTCAATAAAAAACTGCGAACACTTCGTAATAAAAAAAGCGTCTCTACCGCAGTGCGATAAACCGTGCAACCGAGTCCTCGTGGAGCAAGTACAAAACTTTTCTTAGTGAGTACACTGTTGCCTTACGCACTGCTAAAGACAAGTACTTCGCTCACGATTTACCTTCTCTTCTGAAGACTAATCCGCGAAAATTTTGGCAAACGATAACACCCGACCACAGTTCCGATATTTCCTTGCTAGACGATAACCAACAACCTCTTTCAGACGGGGAATGTTCTTCACTATTCAATGCATTTTTTCTTCTGTTTTTACAAGGGAAGACCATTCCGATATTCCTGTGGTTCCGGATTTCGATTACCCATTCATGGCACCCATAAATATCTCAATTGAAGGCATTGTTAGCCTCATTAACAAACTTAAAAAAACATCTGCCTGTGGTATTGACAATATTAACACTAAGCTATTAAAAAACACAGTATCTATCTCAAGTGTCATTCTGTACCATATCTTCAAGCAGTCCTTATCGTCTGGTGTATTGCCCGTTGACTGGAAGATTGCGAAAGTTGTCCCTATTTTTAAAACTGGAGATAAACATAAGCCTGAAAACTATCGCCCAATATCGCTAACATCTGTGTCATGCAAACTGCTTGAACACATAATCGCGTCGCACATTTACTCGCACCTAGAAAAAAATAACTTTTTCTTCCAGAAACAGCATGGCTTCAGGAAAGGTCTATCTTGCGAAACACAGTTACTGGAATTCACCACCGATCTGCACTTCAGTATGAACAACAGTCAACAAATAGACGCCATTTTTCTGGACTTCTCAAAGGCATTTGATCGCGTTGCTCACTGCCGGCTCATTTCTAAATTATCTCATCTAGGTATCGACTCACTAACCCTTTCTTGGCTTAGAAACTTCCTATCGCTTCGTAGCCAATTTACCGTTGTTAACGATTGTCCCTCTTCTATTACGGATGTCACGTCTGGTGTACCACAGGGGAGTGTCTTGGGGCCTCTGCTTTTCCTTATATTTATTAACGATCTACCTTCAAACATTTCCTCTAGCATACGACTGTTTGCCGACGATTGCGTTATTTACCGAGCGATTAATTCCATTAACGATCATACCACCTTGCAACATGATCTTCACAGTATTACCGACTGGTGTAACATATGGAAAATGTCTCTTAACCCCTCCAAATGTAATATTATATCGTTCTCACGCAAGCGCACTAGTTCCATATTCCCATATAGGTTAAATAACACGAATTTGTCACGTACCCCTACCTACAAATATCTTGGTGTGAACCTCACTAGTAACCTTTCCTGGTCTTCGCATATTACTACAATTTGCGCAACTGCATCTAAAACGCTTGGCTTTCTCAGGCGCAACTTGCAAAACTCAACTGCAGACGTGCGTAAGTTAGCATACCTGACGTTTGTACGCCCGCAATTAGAATTTGCATCTGCTATATGGTCACCATACCAAGAGTATTTAATAACCATGGTTGAACGCATACAGAACAGGGCTGCCCGATATATCACTCGGAATTTTAATCGGACCTCCAGTATAACGCAGATTAAGCTCGATATTTCTTTACAGCCCCTCGACATCCGCCGCAAGATCGCTTTGCTCTGTCTACTTCACAAATATGTTCATTCCGATAAGCCATGCATATTACCCCTCGAAACCCCCGCCCGTACGTCCTTAAGATTACATAATCATCTTAGCTTCAAGCGCATTTTTGGTAAAACTGCTGCTTTCAATTTATCTGCTATACCTCGTGCCATATCTCACTGGAATGGTCTTCCCGATGAAATCGTCTCGATAACCGATCGTAAAATATTCCGTGAACACCTGTGCGCGCTTTTTGCTTAATCTCCTATTTGCTGTTATGCTTGGGCATTCGGTGCTTTATTTTGTTTTTTAGTTCAGCCACTGTACAGTTGTAGATTTATTTTTGAGTTTTTTCCATTGTACTCAACAGTTCATTGTTACATTGCCCCCCTTACTCAATGCCCGACAGGGCCTGTAAGGTGTTTTCTAAATAAATAAATAAATAAATAAATAATTAAACGCACTGCCTCATTCGACGCCTGAATAATTTTTTTTCATTACTTGTGGCATATGCGAGGTAAACAGTGTATCATTCTAAAAATAAACTAGGAAGTTAGAGTCGCTTGCTTATGCTCGCTGTCACCATTCAGTTCGCTTTCCTCCTTTTTTTTTTTTCCGCATCCGCTGATACCAATTTTGTATGCGACGCACCTAAACACGCGCATTATAACACTTATCAACATTATATCGTTCATACTTAAACCGCTCAGATTCCTCCCTTTTCCATTCGCGCGCTCACAGCGCATGCATGGTGCGGTTAAGCCCCACTCGCTTTGTGCCGGAGCACCCAATCTGGGCGCCATCGCGCCAATGATCCTTCACGCTTTTGCGCGCACCCGCGCACCGTCGTGACGCGCGCTCGGCAAACGACGCGTCACCGTCGGCGCCCAAGCGGTGCGTTCCAAAGGCGTGCGCAGTAATCCCTGCGGCTCGCGGAAGTGAGCATAGTTCGATCGCTTGCCTGCGCGTAATTAAAGTACGACGCGCTGCAGCGCGCGCGCGTCGCACGCCAGTCTTTTAAGGCCGATGGAAGTAAACAAGCCACGCACAACGCAACCCGCTTGTACGTAGTTATGGTCGCTAGTGCACGCGCGGGAAGATTCCGAGCGCATCGAGCAAAGCCGATTTTGCGGATTAAACCGCAATTAGGAAGATATTTCTTCAGCGTGCCAGTCCCATTCCGTTGGATATCGGTGGCGATGCAACTGCTGACAGCCCCACAGTCACCGGCGACTTCGCCGTTCGTGGCGACCATGATAACGTTATGGCAGCATACGCCGCAGCGAACGCGCAAAAAGATGCGCACTGAACATAAAAGACCGGACAGAGAATAATGTGTAGTGATCCAAAATAATTCACGCAGAAACTCCCCTGGGAGGTGTCTACGTATGCGTAAGCATTGTGCCACTTGCTCATTTCCACGCAGCCCGGCGTCATTATCAATCTTATGAAACTTGATCCGACCAGTTTAAACCCTTATCAAATCTTATCGGTCGTTATCAATCTTATCGGACTAGATCCGACCCTTATCAATCCTCATCGGTTATCAATCTTATCGGTCACTATCAACCTTATCGCAATCGATACGATCCTTATCAACCCTTATTCATCCTTATCTAGTTTATCGGACATGATGAGACCCTTATCAACTCTTATCGGTAGGTATAGAAATGTTTACGCAGTAAAAAAAAAAAAAACGACTACGTGTGTTAGCGGCACCACGCACTTATTCACATTGGTCACCCTACAAGATGAGGGTATGACGTCTCTATACTGGATAGCCACCAATTCAGCGAGCTTTTGGCGACAACCATTTTTTTTCTGTGGCGAATAAAAAGCTTGTAAAACTGACTCCTGTAATAAAGAACGCCGCTATATACAACGTGAACTGTGATTGGGCTTCTACTGCGTCCTTCGGGAGAAAAGACACGCGGGTGCACGGAGGTGACATAGCGCGCCACGACGTCAATGGGAGTGCGCCAGGAATACCATCGGAATCAGTCACGCAGCCAGTATGCACGTAAAATATAGCTAGTTTGCTCGCTCGACACAACATGTGCTTTCTGAAGTTCCGAACGTCTCCAATTGCCGTCTGCGTATTTTACACCCTTACGCCTACGCTTGCAAGCCCCAATTCGCTTCGCTTGCAAGCACCAACGTCCTACTGTTGATGCTAAGAGACCGTCGAGCCCCTGTTATACATTTATCCTCTATATATGACGTCATGCGCATCTCTCCCCAAACCGTCTAATATCGAATGGGCTCTAGAACGTTTTCAGAAGTGAGAATTCTGGGACCATAATAACCACATTCGCCGCCATCGCAAAAAGCTACTCCCACGTTACAGCAGTTTTTTTTTTTTTTTTTTTTTGAAGTGCACCGCCTAATCGATCGTTTATAATTGTACCGCGTATCACCGTATGTTCACTCTCTCCCTCGTTTTATTCACTTAGCCAAAGTGCAGGCTAGTAAATACTTGCAACCCGTTAAGATGACGACAACGTCTTTTCGAGCACTTTGCGAAGTAATGTAGCTGTGGGCGCATACCGCGGGTGCATATTAAGATTTTTAGCCACGCTTGCGCTGATTGCCACTCGCAAACGTAGTCTCTTATAATCAAGGCCTTAATCGACTGATTGTTTGACTGAGTTGTGGTTGATAAATAAATAAATAAATAAATAAATAAATAAATAAATAAATAAATAAATAAATAAATAAATAAATAAATAAATAAATAAATAAATAAATAAATTGTCGATTTAGGAGGAGGAGGAGGATGTTGTTTCTGCAATATGTAATTGCCGGGAATTGCACAGCCTAAGAACCACCTTTCACAGTTTAAGAAATATAACAACTAGAGATACGTCGTTCAGTGCGTCCTCATGCAATGCGCAAACGCGACACGGGCGAACTAGGCGACACGCATAGTGGTGCGGAACAAAACAGAAGCCGTAGCTTGTGGGTCATTAGTGCACGATGCCCTGCCGTGTAGCCATGTAGGAGTGCGCGCGCTGACGATCCGTGCGGAGGCGATACCGTATAGGGATGCTTCTGGCCGGCCTGCTCAGTCCTTTAGTCCCACAGGGCGGGTATGTGAGTCCACACGCCCGTCGAGTGGTTACAATAATGACTTGAAAGTGAATGACGATGGCTTGTTTTAGAAGATGTCGATGATCTCTGAGAGCCTTCTTTATTGGCCTAAGGTCTAATGTATCGCGACCAAGACTATCAGCCACCTCGTTTCCCGCTACGGCTACATGTGAAGGGAGCCATGCAAACTTTACAGTAAATCCGAAACTGCGCAGTTCCATGAGAAAGCGTAAGGAACCTTGTGTACGCTTCTCCGGAGGAAAACTTTGCTGTACGAAATTGTCAAACTTCACCACGACGTCAAACAGAAAGGCCACGAAATTATTTTACAGTGGCTGCCTGGCCATTGCGGGATCAGTGGGAACGATCTCGCAGACAAAGCTGCCCGAGAGTCACACCAAGAACAACACAGCGTTCCCATTCCTCTTTCCAGGACAGACGCTGAAAGGCAGCTTCGTCACCTGGCACGCAAGCTCTCTTTAACAGAGTGGAACACCCCAAATGTAAGGCGCACCAGGCTACACGAACTGAACCCTTCAATCCAACTCCGACCTCCACCCGGGATTGACCGACGTGAGGTATCGCTTCTACACCGGCTGTGGTTGGGAGTGGCTTTCACGAAGGCGTACTGTGCTTTGATTGGAATGACCGAAAGTGCTACGTGCGAGGTCTGCGGCAGCGAAGAGAACATAGAATATTTATTGTGTCACGGCGATTGATTTCAGTCGGAAAGACAAACATTATCGAACGCATTGCGACGACTTGACGATCGGCCGTTGTCGGTGCAGGTGCTCCTTGAAGATCGTCCCCATCGCTCGTCGGCCCACAAAGCTGTGAAGGCACTGCTGTCTTTCTTGAGGGCGACTGGCTATGTGAACGCCTTTGAATTGCTCAGGCCCTCCGCGTGCGTGCGCACGCTCACCGTGTCCTTCCCCCCCCCCCCCTCCTCTCTCTATCTCATCTTTCTATTCCCTCTTTCCCGTCCCCCAGAGTAGGGTAGCCAACCAGACGCATTTCTGGTTAACATCACTGTCTTCTCTTTCTCTCCTCCTCCTCCTCCTGTAACAACTGCACAGCAGGCTTGTTGTCTGACAGCAAGCCTGCTGTGCAGTTGCTGTCTAATCTGGCCACCCAGGACCAGTCTAATCAGGCCACCCAGGACCCCTTGAGAGTTGGAATCACAAACGCTGCTGCGATGGTTCCACGCTCCATATCGACCGAACCACTGGTGAAGACTTCATGATGTTGGTCCTACGTTTCCCCCAAGTGTTCAAGCACCACTGAATGTGCTTCCGCTACAGGTGAAGAGTGCTTGTTGTGCGACAGGGTAATTGTCAGCTGGCCGGGGAATCGTCATATTTTCGTATGACCAGCTCAGGTTGCTGCCATCATCGTTTAGGAAATTTGAGGCCAGTAAGGCGAAGAGTATTGAGTTCCATGAATATACGCGACTCCGCACGTCGCCGAAGACGATTTAGGAGCGCTCGCCCCACCCTGAATTCAATGAGTCGACAAAATAACTGCGCAAGCAGTCTGAGAGACGAGAAGACGAAGCGGTGGTATCCGAGCCTTGTGGAGCACTTTGACGCTCGCCGCTGCTTTTGGTTCGCCAAGGGCGACTGAGGCCTTGTCAGTGACGTGTTTCCAGCCGATCTTATTAAGATTCACATGGAGAGATCACAGATAGCTGAAAAAGCACGCAGTTTACAATCAATGCGGTACGTAGCTTTATCAACGATAATCGATGACTTCCCAACCTTGTACCTGCCAATTTTCGAAGTACGTTTACACGCGGCACAAGGGCTATAATAGTCGTGCCCACGATACGCCGCCAGTTAACCCTGGAGTCCAGCGTGACCCAAAGGTCTGCAAAGGTCACGCTACATACAAATGTATTTAGTTTGTTGTATTGCCGTGTTTCCAATAGACATCATCATCCTGTGTTGCCCGCCGCCCGTAAGCAAGCATTGTAGGGAGGACCCCCCCCCCCCCCCCCCCCCAAACAAAAATTATTAAAGACAAGAAGCACTTAGTTCTCTCCAATATAATCTAGAACGGAGTCAATACACCTGTCCGCCCTTTTCTCTCACTTTTCGGGGCAACTCTGGAGCTTCTCAAGCTGAGCGCCCACGGTGAAGTTGTCCTCACCTCATGTACAATAGTAAATTTCCTTCCTTCAGTGAATTTTCTTTAAAAATAAAGGAAATAGCACAGAGAGCTCGGTTCGATAAATAGGGTGCATAAGGAACGCCGACCTATCCCCGAGAGGCTAATTACCACGTCATAGCCAAATCAATGTGAGCTGCGGGGCTGTCGTGATGAAGAAACCAACCACCCGCATTCCACAACTTTTGTGATTTTCCCTTGCACATTCTTTCTCAATCGCCTTAATACCTTCAAGTGAAATTGTTGATTGACAGTCTGTCCACGAGGAACAAATTTTCACTGCACAATTCCATAAACACCAAAGAAGAAGGATAAAATAAAAAGAAAAGAAACGACAATCATCGTCTTCACACGAGCGCACTAGCCGTGTGAAGATGATGAGACAAACAAAACGTAGTTTTATGCACCGAAGAAGGAAAGTAACTGGAACGCCAACGAATTTCTCCTCAAATTTCGGGAATTAATATCTCGAAACTGGTGTCATCGTGAGAATTCGTTCCAAGTGAGTCCGCTTTGCCAACTCCACGGCTAGTATTTGTAAATTGCCATATATGGGCCATAAAGTAATTAGTTAAAACTTAATTAGTAAATTTTAGTTAATTAGTTGATTATGCATTTCACTTTTTTGTGAAAGTAATGTCCGCCTCTTCGAGTGGACCAACTCATGAACTACAATTGTGCTATCTGCCACAGGCAACCTTTAAAAATTTTTGAAAGTGTTCGCTGAAACACCCGGTATACACTTCGTACTTTAAAAGCGTAGAAGTGTAGTACTTGAGCATATCGTTAAAAACCAGTCACTTGCCACTTTACCGCGATCACTGTTTCTATCAGGAAGCCAATACTTATCTCTTGGAATAAACGCTCGCCTTATTCGCGGATCATGCGCTATGGCTCAGTGACCAGAACAGTATGGCTCACCCGCCGTGGTTGCTCAGTGGCTATGGTGTTGGGCTGCTGAGCACGAGGTCGCGGGATCGAATCCCGGCCACGGCGGCCGCATTTCGATGGGGGCGAAATGCGAAAACACCCGTGTACTTAGATTTAGGTGCACGTTAAAGAACCCCAGGTGGTCCAAATTTCCGGAGTCCCTCACTACGGCGTGCCTCATAATCAGAACTGGTTTTGGCACGTAAAACCCCATAATTTAATTAATTTAACAGTATGGCTCAGTGACCAGAACAGTATGGCTCAGTGACCAGTACTCATGCACTGACCAGGATTTGCACGTTCCACGTTTGGGTTTAGTGCATGCTCGCATTTTCGTAAGAAAAGCATGGTGCTGGTTTTCACGACAAATGGCAATTGTTTCGTCAGATGGGCGTTTGCGCGTGCGCCGCTACTTCGGCAGTGGTCGTGCTGCATTGCTAACCGTCGGCTTTTTGTCAGTTTTGCGCTGACCGGTTTGCGTAACGCGTCGCAGACATGCCAGGGGCCATACAGGCGAGCCAATTCCATCTCTTCGCAATATTTCAATTGCCACGGCGGCATGGTTCTCAACCCCCCCCCCCCCCTCTTTTTTTTTTCTTTCTTGAGAACTTTAAGAGCCACTGAAAACACGCGCGCGCCTGAAATGTTGTATAATGCGCAAAACCTTCCGCAAGCCTGCAGCATGTAACAATCTTTGTGTGGAAGAGAGTCAATGGCGTTTTCTGCTAGATCGAAGCTCTGGACATAGATGGATGTCCGTGGATATGAAATCAATCTTGGAAACACCCTTTTACACAGCGATGCCTTAAGTCCTCGCACCTGCATTTCCGGAAAGCGAGTTCCTATGCGTGGGTGCGGTGACAGACTTACTTTGAACGATCTCGGGCCGTTCGCGTGACACGCCTTTGTTCTTTCTTTTTCTTTGAACTGAGCGCAAGCACTGCAGCCCTATAGTGTGCTGCTTTACAACTGCGACACAGCTCATGCATAAAAGATTCCCAAAGCAAAATATAAACCCCCAAAAAGAAGAGCAGCATAAAAAGCAAAGCAAAACAAAACAAGACGGGCCCCTTGTTGATATATTTTTGTAGGTGACTCGTTGTAATCAAGCAGGTGCTCGGCATGCGAAAGAAGTGTGCATTACGCCGCAAAGCGGCGATCAATGACATCAATGCGGTGTTTACCTCACGCGAGTCTTTCTTAGTGCAACTATTAGCACTGCGGCGTACTATCGAAAAGGTAAACAAACCAGGGCAGAAAGGAGAGCATGCATGACACAATGGCATGAATTACTAATACGTAAACATAACAAATATATTATTCTATTCTGCACTTTTGGATGAATACAGACTATCACGGTACAGACAATATCGAGGTAACGTCTAATAAAAAAGAAAAATAATAATCGCAGCTTCAACCAACGACACGCACGACGAAGGTGGACCTTGTCCTCCACGCGATGCTCTCGCTACTTCTGTGCTTCAATTAAAGTGCGGTGGTTCGTGGCAGCCACGCTCCTTCCGGAAGTCACCGCTTTTACGAAACGACGGAAAAACATGTCTGAGTTCTGAATTCGCTTCTTAGGAAATGCTTATGTTTGTGTGCGCATACTTGAAGCATACGTGTACAATCGCAGCTGTTACATGCGAGCGCCTATGTGGTAGGTACTGCCATCGTCAAACAAACGACGAAAGGACCAAAAAAAAAATTCCAACAATAAAATAAAAGATAGGTAAGAAGAAGAAGCAGGAAGCCGTGCAACAATGTACAGTCGAATTTGGTTATAACGAACAGTCTTCTGTGCAAAAACAATGTGCGAAATCGCAGGTAATTCGATGTACCCATATTCCCCTACAAGGCACTTAACTTTTGTGATCCGTTTGTTATATTCGCATTTGTTATCTTCAGTGGATAAAAGAGGCAACGAAATCTACAAATTCAAAACGAAACTACACATAGTTTAGGTATAGAAAACTATGCCCAAGCCGCCTCACTTTTGCAGCAGCAGTACGTGTAAGCAACGCAGCCACACACTTGTATGCGACTCCATAGCGTGTCGCTTTGATACGCATTTGGTACACTTCTGGCACGGCTCCGGAAGTTCTCGCGCGCATGCTCGAAAAAACAAACGCACATAAAAAACAATAGATATAATTATCCTGCACGCTGTGTTCGCAGCGTGCAAGCTTTGCAGCGGACGCCCCAATTTCGATATCTGCAATGTACAATTTGTTATGAGGGATTGCGCGATTATCGGTCAAAGTGATGAATAGTGATGGAACAAGGAATGCAGCCGACCTTCCTTGTTGGAACACTGCTCATCACTTCAAGCCGCCATATTCCTGTGAAGCGCCCATCTACCTGCGATTGGGACTCTGCAAACTTGGCGCGTTCGATAGAGAGAATAACTTGCTTTATCTGGGTTCATTATATTGAGGTTCCACTGAACCCCTCCTTCCTCGCACTTGCTAATGGTATCTTTGACCATAAGTTTCAGAGGACAGATTCGAAAATGACCCACCGAATTCTAATGGTTGAACCGGAGTACCTCTATTTCGTGGGCCTGGTTAAATTTCGAACCATTATGTGGCGCACTGAACTTGGATACGTTAAAGTCCCTATATAGAAAAGTACCGCCATCTACTCTTTCCTCCGCCGTCTCCTCTCCTAAAGCGCTCGGTTTTTTCTTTACTTTTTTCTTGCGAAAGCAAGTCGACGGTGGCGCCCCTAGAAAGTCTACGTTGAAGCTTTCAGGCCGGGCACGCGGCCCCCGCCACCGGCAACGGCGGATGCGCAGAGGTACATTTGACATGGCGCTGAGGCGGAAAAAAACAAAATATAAGAAGTGAAAGCACGCGCTATCGTCGTCTAATCGGAGATACAGGAGAGAGAGAAACGGCGTTTATTTATTTATTTATTTATTTATTTATTTATTTATTTATTTATTTATTTATTTATTTATTTATTTATTTATTTATTTATTTATTTATTTATTTATTGATACCTCAAATGCCCCTGGTATGGGGTATTACATGAGGGGTGGGTTACATTTGTACGAGTTCTTCGATGAATGACTTGAAGTGGCACGGGTCGGAGTGGTGCGCAGCGTCGGTGGGCAGATGATTCCAGTCATTCGCTGTTCGAATGAAAAATGAGTTGAGGTGCGTGGTAGTGCGCACAGCTGGTGGGTATACAGCTTTAGAGTGACTGTTGCGGAGCGAAAGGCGATGAGCAGGTATGATAATCGAGTGAGCAAGAGACGAGTGATAAAACTTGTGGTAGAGGGACAGGCGCGCTATTTTTCTGCGTGACACAAGACTGGGAAGATTAGCCGTGTGTTTTAGATCAGTGACGCTAGAATAGTATGAATAATCTGAGAAGACAAATCTAATACCACGGTTTTGGATGGACTCAAGAGATTTCTGTAGGTTAATCTGGTACGGGCCCCAAACTGCGCATGCGTATTCCAGCTTGGGACGAATAAACATTTGGTACGTTAGCAATTTTACGTGAGGAGGGGTAAACTTAAGGTTACGCCGGACATAGCCAAGGACACGGTTAGCTTCATTTGTTATACTTGCTATATGATGTGACCAGCTGAGATCATTAGTCACTGTGAAACCGAGGTACTTATACGATGAAGCTAAAGATAATTCGGAGCCAAAAAATGACGTACCTATGTGCTTGGTAGGAAGCTCGGTGGTGGAATGAGATCTGCGAAGTCTTCTTGATATTTAAACACATTAACCAAGTTCTACACCAGTTTTCAACAGTTAGTAAATCGTGTTGAAGGGAAATGTTATCATGGAAGTTAAGGATAGGACGGTAAAGGACACAATCGTCTGCGAAAAGGCGAATACAGGAGGAGATGTTTGTCGGTAGGTCATTGATGAAGATTAAAAAAAGCAATGGTCCGAGGACGGTGCCTTGAGGAACTCCGGATATAACAGGCGCTAATGAAGAAGTATGCCCATTAATACAGACAAACTGTTGCCTGTTTTGTAGGAAGTCCCACAGCCAGTCGAAGACAAAGGGGTTAAGATTTAAATGTGAGAGCTTAAGGAATAGTCGTTTATGTTGTACCTTGTCAAAGGCTTTTTCGAAGTCGAGGAAAAGGGCGTGTATGGGAATATTGCGATCAATGCTTGAGCTGATGTCATGAATAAATAATGCAAACTGGGTCTCACAAGAAAAACCTTTTTGGAAACCATGTTGCTGTGGGTGAAAGAAGTCAACAGAGAATAGAAACTTGGTTACATGCGAATAAATGACGTGCTCCATTAATTTTGAAGCCACACACGTTAATGAGATGGGTCGATAGCTATTATGTGATGACGAAGTAACTTTCTTTGGGATTGGGATAATCTTGCCCACCTTCCAGTCCTGTGGCACCACGCCTAATGAAAGGGACTGTTGGAAAATGTGAGACAGGATGACACTTGTACTATGCTTGGTATTTTTTAACACCTTGGAGTTAATTCCGTCGATGCCTGCAGAAGATGACAATTTAAGATTGTCAATTAGTTTGCTGATGCGATGAGGGCTGACTTGTATATCAGGCATAGTGGGGTAACTAAATTCAGGAAAATTGGGCAGTTCATCATTCGGTTAGAGAGTGAATACAGAAGAAAAAGTTTCATTAAGTACATCAGGAACCACTGCTTCAGGAAGAGGGTTATTGTGATCGTCGCATAAGGAAACAGTTTTATGGTGGGCTGGTTTAATTGTTTTCCAGAATTGCTTTGGATTATTACGCAACATTGTAGGCAATATAGTAGAAAGGAAACGTTGCTTAGCTTCCGCTGCAAAGCTGCTGAAATGTTTTTTCAGCCACGTGGTATCTTGCCCAAGCGCATGCAATGTTAGTTTTTTGGCAGCTCGAAAATGTCTCTTCTTTTTGTTGTTGAGACGTTTTAAGTTGTTATTGAACCAAGGGGACGATACGCGCTCTGTAACATAAATGGTTGGTATGTATATATCTATTAATTAGGTCACGCATTTTATTTTTGAACAACTGCCAGTTTGCCTCAACTGATCTATCCAGAAAATCAACTAGGAACCAAGTGCAGAACTCAGCTAGGTCTCTATTCATGCCGCCATAATCTCCTTTATCCTACAGCGTTAATAATTTCTTTTCTTTTTGAGGGTGTAATAGTTTGCAATGAATGGAACCATGAACTATTACGTGATCACTCAACCCAGGTAGAATTGTTAGTGACGAGACATTATCAGGGTGTGACTTCAACAAAAGATCTAGTAACTTGGCGCGATCAAAGGATGGCGGTACTTTTCTTACATAGGGACTTTAAGGATACGTCTTGCATGACAGAACGGCTGAAAGCGAGTGGCTGAAATTTGGGTGCTCGAGCTGCGGGAAAATTTTGAGCATACCTTGGAAAAAAATAATAAAGAAAATTAAATAAAGAAAAAAGGAAGGAAGCGCAATGGCTGTAATCGAATTGTTATAGATTTATGAACATGAAGAAGAATTTATGCCTTGGTACGACCAGACTGCATGGAGTGCTCTTGTTCGTCACTGCGAGGCTGGAGGGTTTCCATGCGGTTCCCTTTTAATGCCAACAGCTGTCATGGGCGCGGGCCAAATGTAGCCGTCGGTGGGTGGCGGCCTGCGGGAAAGGGCTCTGGTGAACTTGGTCAGCACCCACAGCTGACGTAGTAACGTAGAAGTCACGAGGTGTGGTGAGGTAGTTGGTTGACCATTATCCTTCTAACGGCCTTGTTGAGATTATAACGGCCAGTGGCACATACTCAGCGATCCGGGTTGCCAGGTCACTAGGTATGTGCTGCTTCAATGACGGAAAACGCGAGACAGCAGTCCGGCTGAAGTACACGCCTCATACAAGATGCGTTTGGGCGGTGTCTATACGCGGCATGCCGCTACATTGCTTCACTGCTAATCGCATAAACGTCGACAGTCATCCTGACACGGTTTCACCAGGAACGTGTTTTCTCGTTGCATGGAAACACTGCTAGATACGCAGGCTCAATTTCTGCGCAGGCGCTATCGTTAACTGGCACACTTCCAGTTTCGTGCAGGAGTTTAGGCCTGCTCGACGCTTGGTTCCAGGAGTGGTGGCATCAGCCAACACCACCTAGATAATAGCACAAGGCCGGTTCACTCCGATCCATGCCGTAATGCTACCTGGCCCGATTGCCAGAGGATGTAATGGGGATGCTCCCGAGTAAGGCGTGGTGATTTTTGACGTCACCGCTTTCGTCACGCCAGCCTTGGCAATGAAAATTTCGGGCCAGGTAGCATGACGTCATGGATCGGAGTGAACAGGCCTTGCGCTATCTAGGTGGTGTTGCATCAGCGCCCATCTTTTGGAGGCAACAACAGGCAACGCACTCAGGTGGGTGGCATCACACGCGCGCTGTCTAAAGCGTGTAAATCCGTGTTGTTTATGCGCGATGCAGAAAAAAAGTGGAGAGATGGAGAAAAAAAAGTACACCTTTTTGATACGATTCGCGCTCGAGAGAATATAAATGCACAGTATGTAAACCTGCAACCAAAAGTGCACGGACTACGGCCGCCATAAAGAAACAAAATTGCTTCGAGGCCTACGCATGCCGCTTGGAGTCCAGGGGCGAGACGAAAGTTCGCTGTGAAAACACCCCATTGCAACGTTAATATCAGATTGTGGACTTGCGCTTCGGAGAAATTGGCAATCTTCGCGCAACTCGTGATCCGTATAATTGAGTCACAGATGTGCCTGGAACAAAATAAAATGTTTGTTTTCTATAAGTTAGATTACTTTCTCTTTCTGCGGGTGCTTGTCTGTTCAGAGGAATGCATGTATCTAAGTGCGTGTGAGCGAGCGTACCTGCGCGTGTGTTTGTGTGCAGGTTTGTGCAAAAGGCATGCATTCGTGTGATAGAATGACACCAAACGTACAGCACGCCGTAGATACGGACGGTGGAAGCAATCACAAGTGTGCTTTCTCGGTTCCGTGACTGCGCTGCATGCGCCTATCTTTCGAAATTATGCCTCGACCCTTAAAAAACTGCGCATCTTTTTTAAAGTGGGGTGCGCTTCATTTCCGCTCTGCATATAATGCATTTCATGGGGTGACGCGGAGCGTCGTTTTGGTTTCGCTGGCGCTATAAAGTGCTGGGAGGTAGACACTGTCTTAGATAGTGTGCGCAGAAGAGGAAGTGGTGGTTTGGGTAGATTAAAAACCTAGAGGGGGGGGGGGGGGGGGGAGGGCGTTCGAGTTTGAGAAGAGAACTTCCCCTTCCGCGGGTATGAACTCAGCGTGCAATCTTGCAGAATCACAACCCAAATACCAGCGAAGCAGAGGTCAAGACAAAGTCGAGGCGGCCGGCGCGTTGCCTGTTACAACTACGGACTGCTTTTCCAGCGTTGAGGCCGTTTCCGCTTTCTGCGAAACTTTCGCACTCCTCGTGCATCCTCCTCCTCACTGATGCAGAATATAAAGCCGAGCTCGTATAATCAGCGTTGCGGCGATGTATGTACCCTCTTTTGCCCTATTTTTTTTTTTGCGCAGTTTTTTTTTCCTTCGTCTCTTCCTCTTTTTTTTTTTTTTTGCAAGATGAAATTTTTTTAAATGCCTCCACGCATGCGCTGTGCGGAGCCACAGATGTCGCGCCAGCGGCGTTGAACGTGGCACCGCTTACAATTAAGGTTTTCAAGTTAACCCTCCCGAACACTTAAAGGCACACCTAATGGACGTTTCTAAGCATATAGACAGCTTCGGATATATGCGGACTCAGTTTCAAGCAGAAACTTTGAACCGGTTACTTAACGCAAACAATTATGAAATTTAATTCACTTCTCGCAGGGTATTTTCAAAGGCTCCGACGTCAATTTGTAATGTTTGCACGGCGCCTACAATAAATCTACAACACTAAAAATGTTTACAGCGTCTTCTAGCCAACGCCGGCTTTATTAACACAATGTATTATATTTAGTACACCTTCTAGTGTACAAACGGCAAATGGTTTAGCAACTCATCACCCGCCGTAGTTGCTTAGTGGCTATGGTGTTGAGGTGCTAACACGAGGTCACGGGATCAAATCCCGGCCACGGCGGCCGCATTTCGTTGAGGGCGAAATGCGAAAACACCCGTGTACTTAGATTTAGGTGCACGTTAAAGAACCCCAGGTGGTCCAAATTATTCCGGAGTCCTCCTCTACGGCGTGCCTCATAGTGAGATCATGGTTTTGGCACGTAAAACCCCATAATTCAACAATTAGTAACTCGCGAAGCGGCTAGAAAAACCGTAACAAACTTCATATTGTTTTCACGAAAAATCCAAGGCACCTATAAGATCGAACCTTTCAGAGCACATTTCTCGAAAAGAAGTGCTTCTATTCTACCTATTTTCGTTTTAATATGTGCAACAGTTCTGAAACAACGCACTGTTAAAATCCCCGTGGAGCTCCAAAGCGCAATTAACAGAGTTTTGGGAATTTTCAAAGAACGTCCTCAACTCCTCGAACGCATTACTCGACGTGGGCAACGTCCCCTCCAAATTCATTGCGCTATGCTTGTTGTTGCCTATCTGGTATGTGGCTCCTACCCACTAAGGGGGATTGGCCAAGAAATGAATGCATTATTCCAATTTAATATGTAACAAATTTCCGAATATCTACTGAATTAGCGCTGTATAACGTAAAATTATTTGTTAAAATCAAATCAATAAAGTCAGATTGTATGCTTCTCTATGCTTCTCTCGGTGAATTTTCGTCGTCGTTTTCAGCGTACGTTTCCCACCGAAAAAAAAAAAGCGCACATGAGGAGAAAGTGGCAGCCCATATACGTACTACTGGGTTGAAATCGGATGTCGAAACCACCTACATGAGGCACACACGCAATGCCATAGAAACCACATCCACGAATATTTAACTGATGCCGCAGCGTTTCTGGAATTGAATGAATTATAGGGTTTTACATGCCAAAACCACGATTTGATTATGAGGCACGCCGTAGTGGGGGACTCCGGAAATGTGGACCACCTGGGGTTCTTCAACGTGCACCTAAATCTAAGTACACCTGTGTTTTCGCATTTCGCCCCCATCGAAATGCGGCCGCCGTGGCTGGGATTCAATCCCGCGACCTCGTGCTCAGCAGCCCAATACCACAGCCACTGAGCAACCACGGCAGGTAGCGTTTCTGGAGATCACCGCTTGTTAGCTGAAGTCGCATGCTTTGCATCGATCTTGCTTGTTACTGTCCAAAATGGCGACCATGATGGCATCAGTTCGAGTCATCCGTACTTCAGCCCCATCTTCCGAAGATTTCAATAGAACTCTCGTCACATATGCATACTTGAATATTGTATCATTCATTTCCACTTGCATATGTGTATTGCTTCCTTTTCTTTTCTTTTCTAGAGATTTTCTTCTACACACTGTGTCGTTGCTCGGGACACTCCCGAAGCTAATCTAAATTTGCTGTTTATTTGCTTATTTGTCTACGAAAAGTTTATCTCTTTCGTTCATCATAGAAGTTATTTCATTCCCTTTTACTGTCATCTGAATATTTTAGCCAACGTGTCAACCATCAAGACGTAAGAAATATCGGATATCACTACGCTAGAACTAGTATACACCTTGCACTTCTCACCATACATTTTGCCGCTTTGGAAGCTAGGAACTGTGGCAAGAAGGAAAAAAAAAAAAAAAACACGTAGTACAAAGCAGTCTAGTATAAGCAGAATAAATCTGTGAGCGAAGTTCTTTTTCCTGAGTGAGTGCCTGCGTGTGTGCAAGCGCGAGTAAAAACGCAAATGCGCATGAAGAGCAATGATTTTTGAGTCAATCACCGAGCCGGATTTCATTAAGAAAACAACGTGTTCAGGCACAGACGCGATGCATTTTGCGCGTCTCGCCGACGAACCATACACTCGTAATGGCGGCGCCGATGGCGGAGAGAAGATGGGAGCGCGGCGAAATTGAATTACGGTAAGAAAGCGTCGAGGTTCGGCGCATGCTAATCTTCCATGACAGGTGGTGCGCAGCGACGTCAGCAAACCTGCGCGCCTCGCAGCGAGCGAACGCACGCCAGCAGCCGTCGCGTACGGAGCTCATACCATCTGCTGCTATACGTTCGGCGTACATATAATTTGAAGGCGCGCGTTTGCATGTTGAAACGCTTCGGCCCGTAATAAAAGTCGACCACATTAAGAGTCCGTGTCTTTACAAGAGCGGCAGCACCACGCAGGTCCGCCGGCCCTTTCTTAAGAGTCCTGCCACGGCGAAGAGCACTGAAAAATGCATCGGGCGCGCCATCCTTCGTACCTCCTTCCACCGCGCGCGCGCAACTAAGCAGCGGGAACTGGCGAGTCAGCAGGCCGCGAGAGAGAATCGAGAGGAAAAATTTGAGCGGAGAAAGAGAGCAGGGACTTGAGCGCCCTCCTGCTGCTACTTGCTTCAGCCCCGCGCGCCCGGCCGGCGATTTATATTGTTCCTCGATATTCGCTATATGTGGGTGCATGCGAGCGCGCACACACGCACGCAGGTTGAGCGAGCCTCCACGTGCAGTGTGTATAAAATTTCGCCCGGAAGCCACTTGAGGCTTGGTCCCTGTTAGCCGGGAGACGACGTGGTGTGCGGGGGACGTGGTTGGAGGTTCCCGGAGGGAATTAAAAAGACGCGAAAATAAAATGCGATTCAAGGATAATGGGAAGTCGCGGGGAGACGGGCTCTCCGCTCGGCAGCAGGAGAGCCGGGCTGCCTGATCCGTGGTGCTCTCGCCATCGTCAGGGGCAGAACGACGAAGACGAAGGGCCAAATTTTCGGGAGCGAGGCCTAGAGACGGAGGTTGTTCAGGTCGCGCTCGGAAAAAAGTAAAGGAAGAACAGACACACACACACAAATATAAAGAGAGAGGCGACCACGCAGCGCACCGCGTAGGTTCCCCGCGGGAGTTCTTGATCACGTATCAACTCTTACGTTTTCGGCCGGTACAGTGGCTGTCATCGAAACACCCGGGGCTACGCGGAGAGCTCGAGTGGGAAACTCGGCCGCACGAGAAGACACCGAGCCGAGAGTGAGGAGCTCATCGAGACTCTCTATTATCTCGATATCATGTGCAGCTTGCAAAAACAATTTTCAGCTTTCTATCATTTACTGCTTTGTTCAAATAAATGCACCACCCACGAGTGTAAGAAGCGTAGGTATTTATTCACAGCCCGATGCTGCGGAAGGGGTATCGCAAGTTTGTGTGTATTTATATTGTTACCATGATGTTGATATAGTACGCATGATCTATAATTTAACAGTGATATACCTGGCAAAATGACAGCCTTAATCAGAATGTGCTGTTTTTTGTTACCTTGGTCCTCTGTGTGAGAAGCCCAAGAAACGAAAAATTCTTGAATACAGTTGGCTTTCTTACGACGAACAGAGAAGCACGTGTTTGTTCTAAAAAAAGAAGACGCTGTCATAGGTGCGAGGACAAGCTTCTCGTAAAAAAAAAAAAAAAAAAAAAATGCGCTTTTCAGGATTGTAGTTTGAACATTTAGCGGTCGAGGCTTGTGTAACAGGAGTTTCTGGAATCTGCTATCACTCGCGGTTTTGCAATAAGACGTGAGGGGCTTTTCCCCTCATATTATTTTTCTTTCTGATGTGCAAATGCACAAAGCACAACGCGTAAGTGGAACAAAAAAAGCTAAGTAAAAAAAAAGAGCGATAAAAAAACGAAAGAAAAAGGGGCACCACAGAAAGCAGTCGTCTTCACACGTATACACCGCCTCCTAGTTTTGTCCGATCCCGGAACAGGGGTAGCTCGTCTTGTATTCTCGAGAGCGACTCGAAGGAGCGGCGTGGGAAACGGCGCGAACATCTGCACACGCTCCAGGTTGTAAAACCGGCTTTCCCCAAACGACGTTTACGGTTTCCACTTTGACGCAAGCCCTCAAAACAGCTTGGTCACGAGAAAAACAAACATCGAGGACACGGCCAAAAACCCGACACGTAAGCAGAGTTTCTTCGGAGGGGCACCCGTCGCCCTCCTCTGGCAGCTTCGGGGAGCAGGGAGACAGAGTTTTTGGCTGCAGCAGCAAAACGCCGAGGCCAGCGAAAAATGCGTCATGGTGAGCCTCCCACGCGGAACCAGCTTGCGGGTAATGGTCTGCTGCCTGGGCTTCGAGGTGAGACCCCCCCGCCAGCCCCCCACGGTGCATCAAAAATGCTGCGGCAGCCCCCTTAGAAGAGGCGCGCATGGACCTCACCCTTGTTCGTCCCTTCCGGGCTGCCCACTATTCAACGACCCAATGAGCGCCCGCAGCGTTAAGGTGCCGCGACCGCGGCTTTAGTCAGCGCTTCCCCGACTGCGTGCCCAATCACACGCAGATGTCGGTGCTGTCCGGTGGGCCAGCCGGAGGTGACCTTACACGTTGCGAGAGCGCGCGAACAACTTAGCCCGCATATTTTTCACGATGTTCTGAACAAACTGTTGTTACCTCTAGCACATGAATGCATGGTTGCCTGGTGTTCGTGCAGGTTGAGATGACAAAGTTGCGAAGCTACCGCCTGCTAACGCAGTGAATGATACTATGTGTGGTCCATGCACTGCAGTAATGCAATCCTTCCGGATTACACTACCATAGCTTTTCCTAGGGTCGCAGCTGCTAAGATTCGAGTGCCATCAGACTTACAGCGCGTTGATGCATCGACAAGCATTGTTAAGTAAAAGTTGTTCTGCATTTAGTATCTTTTTTTGCGGATAATTGAGCCTAATTCACAAAGCTTTTCGTTTGCAAGTTCTCTTTGCCTTGAACGCGGCCAAGTTAATAGCCAATTTATTTGAGAAAGCGATCTTGTTTGAGGCCAATGCGCTGATGTGCGCAAGCAATGCTGGATTTCGAAATGGCTCATTCTTTCCTATGCCAGAAATGCTTCAACTTTCAAAGAATTTGGTGAAAATTACGCAATGACCTGTATGCTGAAACCCATGACATCGAGCTTCACATCTCAGATGTTGACTCTACGTTAGGCCCTTTAATGTAATGATGGAGTATATGTTGTTGCGAATGATGCGTACTTTGCTGTGAACAGCGACAGTGAAATGTGTCCAAAGAACAGGACAAAGCTTCCCTGATGGCAGACTTGTGTTCCTCGACGGGCAAGACATCAATTTTGAAAATAATACACGACCAAGTGACATGATTGACTGATTGATTGTTTCATTGTTGAGGTTTAAGAGATTGAGTCGAGGAAGTAAATGCTTCTTTCCATCTGTCATACTGGAGGGCTAAGGTTTAACTTTGACCATCTGGGATACCTTAACGTGCAAGCAGTGTTCGGATACGCGAGAATTTTTACCACCGCCTTCATCGGAACACAGAAGGGAATCAAACCCACGAGCTTTTTTTCAGAGCGCCATAGTCGCTGAACCACCGTGAAGGGTACCAAGCGACGTCGACGAAGGATCTATTTAAAGCACAAGTTAACGCGAAATGGCAGCGCTGTCGCAGGAGATATGGCGCTCAATAAAAAGCCAGACAAACCATATCCGACTGCGACTGAGCACTTCAAAAAGAAAAAAACAAAACAAGAAGAAATAAGATAATTGTCGTGGGCTATTTCTTTTGAGGCAACGGACATGAATGCAACCTGCAACCTTCTATATGCCTCGCAAAATCGTAGCTCGCACGTTTGTTCCATTGAGCTTGAAGGGGTGTCACCTATTGCCCATTCACTTTTTTTTTTCTTTTCATCGGTCAGCTTTGACTAGGCAAGGAAAACTGTAGTTGACTGCCCATTTAATACCATGAGTTGATCTGCCATCCTTGTCTTCTTGCGAAAAAATACATTTCTGAGTTATTTTGAGTATGTTATTAAAATGATATTGAAGCTTTCATATCTCTAAAAAACGAAAAAATAGAAAATGTTTTTTAGATAACCGGAAAAACATTTCATTGACAAAGGTGTCTCAGCAGGTTACGGCGCTCGAAGCATGGACCCTATAACGTAGAACTATTCCAATCTGTTTTTATTCCAATCTCCTGACGTGAAATTTACGTAACCACCGACGCAAGTATCGGGTGGTGACCCGCAGCTTTGTGTGAGCAGCCCAAGATCAAACGCTCTCGTCATTTATAGGAGGTCACATTTGTTTGCTTTCGAAACGAATAACATTGCCTACATTGAGGTGTATTTCTTATCTAATTGGCTGGCAAGAGGCGAACACGCTCAGGTGGAGAGGGTTTCGATGGGGCCGAGCCATCGCAGTGAAAATAGATAACCAGGTGAGGAGGGTGGTGCCGGCGTCTGCGATTGGTCAGCTTCTCCTTACTTAGCTTGCGCGGGCTGGTCGAAAATCGTGGCAGTGTGCAACGCAAGGTTAAGAATTCCGCTAAAACGGATCTTCAGCAAAGAAGAGATCGTGCGGAAAGAGCTCGATCACGTTATATTGCCTCGCAAGAAGTTTTATTATATGCAAATAAATCCATGCACTCCGGCAGGTGCGAGTAGGCAGTGCCGCAGCGATTGGCGGGCAGCCATCGTCTACTCCTTTCAGAAGGGGGAATCTACGGCTATTCCGAAAAAAAAAATGTTCATTTTTGTTCGCCATATTAATGCATCTTTAACGCCTACACGTCACTTTGACGCGGTGAGTTTTCACGGTTTTGTGACGTTGCGTGACAGACAGGCGAAGTGGGCGCAACCCGAGACCTTTTTACGAATAGCAGAGGGCTAATGGCGAAAATGCGTTCGAATCAGAAATAATTATTTTTTTGTTCGGTCTAATCCTGCGCAATCAATGTGTGCACGCCATATCAATCGGGGAGCTATCGCGGTTTTGTGACGTTGCGTGACAGATAGGCGAAGTGGGGGTGGCCTGAAAATTTTTTGACCAATCGTGGAGGGCTGATTGCCGAATAGGAATAGAAAAGTCTGTAATAATTTTACGTTATAACGCCCCATAATTGTGATTCTCAGCGATTACTAGTTTCATTCAACGAAAGAGGAACTTCTCCAGAAAAAGACAATGCCAGCTTCCTTTTACTTCCAGGTTACGCCACCAGGCTTACGTGGTACCAACCCTTGAATTTTCCAGTCATCTAATTTTACCTAATGGGCTCACTACTAATGCACGTTTAACTAAATCTGAAACAATTAGTGACCCAAAAACTATTTATAACGTTCTTAACGAGAATTTTCAAGCTGTATTGGGTAAAATAACCTTCAAGTTACTTGTTCCAGTTCAGGTAGTGACACACATTCTTCAAATAATTATATTGTTTCCTCTGCGAAGGTGTATACTAAACTTAATCCTACACTTATATTCTAAATAGTGCTCTAGCGCTGACAGCATTATCACTGCATTTATTTTTTGCAGTCTCTCTGAACCAGCCAATACCTCATCGCTATATTTCAGAAGTCATTATCAACTGCATAGAAAATAGCGTGGTCCTCCACTTACATAAACCTGGAAAGCAGGCGATCTTTATTTCATTATAGACCTGCGCCGTGGCGAAACTGCGCCGTGGCGAAAAATACCCGACGCCGCAATGAATGTTGGGATTGATGTCACATTTCTCAGGGAGGTTACTGTAAGCAAAGTAAATTCGTGGCTTTAAAAATGAGTTTTGGTACATTGCAGTCTGGGTGGGAATCGAACTCGGGCCTCCGGGGTGCGAGACGAGTACGCTTTCCTGAAGCCACGGTTATGGCTTACTAAAGGTGTGCATATAATTACTAAAGGTATACCTATAATTATAGGCCCATTAGCTTGCTTTCATTATTGTATAAAATATTCACCAAGATAATTTCCAATAGAATCAGGACAACACTCGACTTCAGTCAACAAGGCGAACAGGCTAGCTTCAGGAAGGGATATTCTGCGATGGATCACATCCATGTCATCAATCAGGTAATCGAGAAATCTGCGCAGTACAATGAACCTCTCTATACGGCTTTCATAGATTATGAAAAGGCATTCGATTCAGTAGAGATATCAGCCGTCATAGAGGCATTGTGTAATCAAGGAGTACCGGAGGCATACGTGAATATCTTGGCAAATATCTACAAAGATTGCACAGCAACCTTGGTTCTAAACAAAAAAAAAGTAGAAAGTTACTTATCAAGAAAGGGGTCAGGCAAGGAGACACAATCTCTCCAATGCTATTGACTGCATGCTTAGACGGAGTATTCAGGTTCTTAGACTGGGAAGGCTTAGGAGTGAGGATCAACGGCGAATATCTCAGCAACTTTCTGTTTGCAGATGACATTGTCCTGTTCAGCAACAATGGAGACGAATTACGACAAATGATCGAGGACCTTAACCGAGAAAGTATACGAGTGGGGTTGAAGATTATTATGCAGAAGACAAAGATAATGTTCAATAGTCTGGCAAGAGAACAACAATTCAGAATCGACGGTCAGCCTCTAGAGCCTGTAAAGCAGTACGTTTATCTAGGTCAATTACTCACAGGGGACCCTGATCATGAAAAGAAAATTTACAGAAAGAATTTAAGAATAAAATTCGGTTGGAGTGCATACGGCAGGCATTGCCAAATCCTGACTGGAAGCTTACCACTGTAGTTGAAAAGAAAAGTGCACAATTATTGCATTATACCGGTGCTAACATATGGGGCAGAAACATGGAGGTTAACAAAGAAGCTCGAGAACCAGTTAAGGACCGCACAAAGAGCGATGGAACGAAAAATGTTAGGCCTAACGTTAAGAGACAGGAAGAGTGTGGTGTGCTTCAGAGAAAAAAGAGGGATAGCCGATATTCTAGTTGACATTAAGCGGAAAAAGTGGAGCTGGGCAACCCATGTAATGCGTAGGATGGTTAAACGGTGGACCATTAGAGTTACAGAATGGGTACCAAGAGAAAGGAAGCACAGTCGAGGACGGCAGAAAACCAGATGGGATGATGAAGTTAGGAAATTTGCAGGCGCAAGTTTGAATCTGCTAGCGCAAGACAAGGGTAATTGAAGATTGCAGGGAGAACCTTCGTCCTCCAGTGGACATAATTATAGGCTGATGATGATGATGATCTTACACCGCATTCATGTAAGCTATTAGACCGTATTATCCATAAGCATATTATAGAATTTCTAGAATCTAGTCATATTATGTTTGATACTCAGCATGGTTTCCGCCATGAATATAGTACTATCCACCAGCTAACAGAATTCTCCCTTGATATCACGACACCCTTGACATAAGTAATCAGATTGATGCAATATTCATTGATTTTTGCAAAGCATTTGGTACTGTCGCACACTTGAAGTTTTTTCACAAACTCAGACTAACACTAGACAACCCTAAACCCGTTAACTGGATAAATATAGCTCTTTTTCGAACCGCACCTAATATGTTTGCTTCAACTCATTCAATTCTATAGTAACAACGCGCGTTGGTGAGCTAGTTCTACTTCGAAAGCAAACGACTTCGAAAGCAAACGGTGCTAAGAACGGGACTAAACGTCTTGCTGTCCTTCTCTTTAGTGCCGCTTTTAGCTCTGTTTGCTTTCGAACTCTACAGTAGCACATGTGTCAGCAGGTGTACCGCAAGATTTGGTTCTCGGGCCTCTTCTTTTCTTGTTGTATGGAAATGACCTGCCTGTCACAGTTTCTACAATGATGCGTCTATATGCTTACGACTGTGTTTTATATAACACAATGACATCGCCTGATGGCCACAATATTCTTAACAATTCTTTTTTAGAGGTTTTGCAGATGGTGTGAAAAGTGGCAAATGAACATAAACTTTATTAAAGTGGTTGTTACGTCCATAGGAAAAAAGATCCTCTCCTTCTCTGTTTCACTATTGTCATGTAACTACTTCTTTGCAGAACCTAGCGGAGTATTTGTACATCAGTCTTCATTTCATTAGTAAGTCCTGGTATAAAAACATACAACTTACATGTAACAAGGCCTTCAAGAAACTTTTTTTACTTGCAGCGTAATTTTCGAGTATCTCCACCACACAGGTGGAGGCCTTAACATATAAAAACCTGATAAGATATATATTAGATTATTGTTCTACGATATAGAATTCTTACACAACGTCCGACGTTAGCAAAGTAGGATCAGTCCAAAACAAATATTCGTTTTATTATTTACCGTTATGACCAGAACTTCTCGCCTTCTTCCCACCTAGCTTCATTAGGACAAACCCCAAATTCCGAACGGCGCCGAGTAGAAGCTTAGTTCATCTTGGTTAGCTCAAACCACTACACTTTACCAAATAACTACATTTCACATGCAAGGATGTTAGTAGCAAGAAAGAGCCAAAAAATTTATTATTTCACATTTTAACCCCATCTCTGGTTTATTTAAGTACAGTTCTTTTTTTTTTCTTTTTTTCTCCTAGCGAACCATTCAACTCAGGAACTGCTTGCCTGGTGAAGCTCGGTCACTTCCTTTACAGGATTTTCCAATGTGCATTGGGTAGTGTTTCATTTTTTCAGAGTGCTTTTCTGATTTTAACAAGCCTTGTATGTTATCGTTATCTTTTTCACCTTGTAGTTAGTATATACTGTGCAGGTGTTTTAGTGTCTTTCATCATGTTTGCTTTATTCCTGTACCGCCCCGCTCCTGCCATAGCGTTTACAGACTGCAGTATTTATAAATGAATGAATGAATGAATAAATGAATTTGCGGCTGATAGGAGTTCTCAACTACCCGTCGGGGTGGCTCAGTCAGCTAAGGCGTTGCGCTGCTGAACACGAGGTCGCTGGATCGAATCCCAGCCGCGGCGGCCGCATTTCGATGGAGGTAAAATGCAAAAACACCTGTGTGCTGGCGTTGTAATGCACGTTAAAGAACCCCAGGTGTTCAAAATTAATCCGGAACCCTCCACTATGGTGTGCCTCATAATCACAACTGGTTTTGGCACGTAAAACCCCAGAAAGAAGAAGAGTTCTCAACTTGGTCCAACAACATTTACAGTGTCTGATTGACATCCTACACTGAATATATGAACAATTCTGTCAACTACACCAATAGACTGCAGTATTAGAACAAAAAACATGCCCTGAAACTATGGTTCTATCTTTAATTTGGTCACGAACGCGTTACAAAAACAATAAATATAGATCCCATTCAAGGGACTTGCTGTCTACGTATTTTTACTTCTTTATGCCATTGTATAAAAAGGGAGGGGAAAAAATTCCTGCCCATGCCGATGAGCTCATCACAAGATTAATTCAACAGTAATTAGCTTTGTAGAGGAAAGAAAGACGGGCCTCCCCATTTTTCAGACTTAAAGACCACCCTCAACATTGGAGTAGTTTTTTGTGAAACATCAGCACTTTTCATTACTTTGTTCCGAAGTGTAAAAGTAGCTCGAACATAAGACTTACAGGCGTAAATGCTCCATTTTGAAATCACGCCACTGAAACCGCGATTGCAATCCTTATGTGCAATATCACGGACACTGCCGTGGCGCAAAATAGGAAAGAATGAGCCATTTCGAAATCCAGCATTGCTTGCGCACGTCAGCGCACTGGCGTCAAACAGCATCGCTTTCTCAAATAAATTGGCTATTGACTTGGCCGCGTTCAAGCTCCCACAAACAGGTTTTTCGCCAGAAGTATTGTCTTTAGCACAAGCACTCGAAAAAAAGATGTGTATTCTGTAGAATAAAGCACTACTCCGAGCTCTTTTATCACTTGCGTCACTTCGCTGGCTCCGCAACTTCTGGTACTTATCAAGATTTCACGCTTTGATGTTTCGGCGATGCTGCACGACGGCGAGTGTTTTGTTTTTGTTCAGCATAATTTCTTTAGCTTAAGGCATAAAAAAACGCAGACGCAAGTTATTGCTTTTGAGTCGTGTACGTATTTATCTCCGACACCTTTACCCCATCCAGCAATACAACAATGTGACATGTACAGCCCGCCGCGGCAGCCCAGTGGCTACGATGTTGCGCTGATGAGCACGAGGCCACGGGTTCGAACCCGGACGTGGCGGGCGCATGCTTTTCAATGGGGGCCAAATACAAAAAAGAACCCCAGGTGGTCGAAATTAATCCCGAGTTCTCCACTAAGGCATTATAAGGTCAAGATCTTGTCACGTAAAGCCTCAGATTTATTTTTCATTTTTTGCGACATGTACAATCTTGAGGGAAATCTATATGAACCACAAGCTTGGCGAAATAAACCGAACTTATTCGTTATCAAGTCGCATAAACTGAAATTAACAAGTGCGCTGGAAAGTTCACGATGTCAAGTTTCGACCGCAGTGCCGGATTTCAAGCTACGTCGTATATGAAAATCAGCTTGATCACGGAATCCGTGGTCTGTTTACTTTTACTCATGCAGGGCAGCACTTAAGCGTCAGACCACTATAGCACG
The DNA here is from genome assembly GCF_013339745.2 of Dermacentor silvarum. Taxonomy (NCBI): domain Eukaryota; kingdom Metazoa; phylum Arthropoda; class Arachnida; order Ixodida; family Ixodidae; genus Dermacentor; species Dermacentor silvarum. Next base: position 85,215,570 of record NC_051154.1, on the reverse strand, counting down.
GTGCAAATTCCAGCTGCAGCCAGATAGCGATTCTCGCCGTAATTTTTGCGATAGAGTTACGTAAATATTAGAAATATTAACTATTAAATAAATGTTACAGACTGTCCATTCGAGGAGAAAATGACATGGATCCAGTATGCGCTTTCATGTAAAGTCCATATAGCTGCTCCCCTTTCACGGATCACAGAAAGCGGTAATTATGCGCTGGAGGTGACATCCAGCGGATCCGTTCACGGAGTCCGCGAAGAGATAGAGTTCTGATCCATAATAGCGTGTCTAAACCATTTATAAATTGACTTATATAGGTTTATTAGTGTCTATAGGGCAGGTTTCATCGTCATCGCCGCGTATACAGAGGCGGTACTTGTTTTCCTATCGATTCTCGCAAACAGAGAGAGAGAGAGAATAGAACAAGAATAAATGTAGAAAAGGGAAGAATAAAAACACATTGAGCTGATTTGGTACTTATTCACTAATTGACATTCCAAATTGAGTAGCTTGTTGCCTTATATGCCACGAACGACGTTGCAAACACCCTGATATGATGAGGACGTTTTCTTTTTCTCACCAATCTACGACAAATGCCGCCGAGCGGCAGAAAAAGGAAGGAGGAGGGGCCTGCATTGGCTTTAGGGTACCGTATACAATCGACTAAGGGCCGCGCTCGTGTAAGGGCCACTCCCCCCAACTTGGCAGTCCAAATTTTGAAAAAAAAAAAATCTCGCCAGCAAACGGCAGCGTCGTCGCGTCTCGCGTACGGCGCATTTCGCGGGATTTTGAACGCGTGGCGTGCGGTGTCCACGGACATCATTGTAAAGAGTTTTAAGGTCACCGGGATTTCCAATGCCATGGACGGCTCTGAGGACGATTGGATACATGAACGTGCGGATGACACGAGCAGCGGCGACGAGCCGAGCCCGAGCAGCGATACCAATGAAGACATCTAGCGAGGATGTCCGAAGCTAGACGCCAGATATCCCATCGTTAGGTATACATGGCACGATTGAAGAGGTTTTTCCATACGTAGATCGAAAATTGAACAAAAATTTCACACTTCCGTGGAAGGGCCGCACCCCATCAAAATCGCGGAAAAAAAGTGCGGCCCTTACACGAGTGTATACGGTATATTTTTCAAGTAAGAAGGAATGCCTTCTGAGAACAGCAATGCAAGACTCCCACACGGCTCTGTCGAAGAAGTTGAATAGACAAAATTCGGGTACCGAGACTTGGGCTTTGGTATATAGTTAAGCTTGTCGAAGTTGCTGCCAGTAGCAATAAAAACGAAATTAAAGGAAGCATATTATTCCACCGCGAGAATGTCTATGGCAAAGTATTTTTTGACATCACATTGGGAACTGATGTAAACTAAAATAAAGAGTGCACTTGAGAGGAGAAGTCGGTCGTTGTCTGTTACGCAGGATCAGCCGAACGTTCGAAGGCCCTGCTGCCGGGTAGAACTTACCGAATGCTCCCAAAGCTACATGCATCGGGTGCGACGTATTCAATGGCCCCACGATGGTGTAGTGTACGCCATGAAATATCGCGTGACGTCGAATGCACACACAGTGCTCTCCGAGAGAGGGCGTCGTAGTTGACAAATGCAGTGCCGGTGAGGCATCGATTTAACGGAAATAGGCATCATACGCACCACCGTCGTATAGTTGTGTCGTCTTCATGCACACCACATGCCCCCAAGCCTCACCTTATGGGACAGAAACACAAAAGTTTGCCCACAGCCTCCACTGTGCATCTAGGTCATGCCACTACTGCATGTGCAGTTTGGAGCCAGACTCGTTAAGCACCAAGCTGTTGCACCACTTCCGTGTTTGGCAGTTTATGCATAGTTCGCAGCGTGCGCATCAGAGATTCGCAGAGTATACCAGCGTCTGTGTTCGTGTTTCGGAAGCAGGCAGTACGCTCATGCAGCCTAGCTGGTGGGTGATGCATAAGTAATTTCTAGGGTTTCTATCGCAAAGTTAGCTCTTTCCTGCCGTCCAACGCATTCGCCGGCTGTAGTCAGCATAATTCTGTCGCACATCCATGTTGACCCCTACATTCTGTTCCCCACTTTATAATATTCATCACCCTAACAGTGGATGCTTGTTAATATAAAAAAAATGGAGCCGAAATAAATGAATCCACGCAAGGATTCTCTCACCGTCTGCAAGCGGTTTCAGAAACATTATGCGAGTGACTGCATGGCTGCGTGCATGGTCCATGGCGTGCTCAGGGAACGAAGAATTGGCGGCCCCAGTCACCATCCACAACGTCTACGTGTTCCGCACTTTCTCCGGCCGCCGAGTGCGCAGTGAAAGTACGACCGCTTTTCTACTGGAGTCACGAACGTCGTAACTCTGTCGAGTTGCGTCAATTGCCCTTGTTAACGAGTCGAGGGACTAGTAGCGCGTATACACGTGAAGTGCTTGCGGCGTGCGTTTGTTGCGACGGTCGAGCGGCAAATGGCGCAAGTTCGCACAGTGGCGCGTTAAGTGTCGCGGCTTTCCGAAGTGCGCGGCACGTCTCGGAGCGTAAGGACCAGGAACACTGCACTCTCCTTAAGAAGCCGCGAACCACTCTTTGTGTGCCCTGTCCAGTGTTTCGTTTATGCACACTTCTCCGCCATGTATGCTGCGTCAGACTGCCTTCTGTTGCCTAACTGACAATGAAAGCCCCCGTTGGCTTGTTTCCTTGCGCGATAGGAAAGGAGACGTTCACAGGCGCATCGGCTAAAAAATAAAAGAAAGTGGCAAGTAGTACGGTGACGGCTTACTTGCCGAGCGTCACGTTTGTTGACGTTTCACGCACTGTCCAGCGCGCTAGATGCCGCGAGAGGAGATGCGGCATGCAGTGATTCAGGGCCGGGATAATGTAACAACCTTATTCTAATGCTATTCCTTGCCGCGCTTCGTCAGTGGTTCGAGCCGCGCTCCACCCACACATGATCGGCCGTGAGCGGCGTATGATAAGAAATAGATTCGAGCAAAATGAATCCTTACATTATACCGACCAAGATATCTTCTAGGGCCTCGTATTGTTATTGATGGCACTATTATCGACACTGTTATCGAGTCAGATACATAATAATTATATAATGCCGTTTCACTAAATTTATTCAACACGCTATGCAAGCAGCGCAAAAGTGGCCTGCACAGATACAGGCCACATTTGGCACATATGCAGGCCACTCCTTAACGGGTACACTGTGCAATTAAATTTTCAACATTGTGCCTACCGCTTGTACTGCTGTATTATAAATAGAAAGCCAGTCGTATCCTACGGCCAGTTAATTTTGTTTGAGTTTCTTTTTGCAAAGCTCGCCTTGCGACGCATTCATATCAGAATTTGACCTTAAGTGCGATCAACTTGCATTATGAGGCGAGAACCTCAGACGCTCCCTGGAGTAACGCAAGCCGTCGGGCAATCTTGTCTTGTTTTCGCATAGCGAGAGTGACAGCTAAACTGTTATCAGCTTGTTTGTTATCTGCTCCGGCTTCTTTAAGAGCTCCGGCTCGTTATCAGACTGGCACGTAGTGCTAGACGAGCTGCATGACTCTGTGGTGCGCCTTTGCGCCTACAGCCTCATAGGGTGAAATTAACAACACTTAACAGTAAATTTGGGACAGGTGCATTTGCAGACAATTCTTGTAGAAAAAAAAATCAAACACGATCAACTTGCCTTCGGGTACGATTGTCTTCAAGTTTTCAATGTAAGCGTATACTGCAAAAGCGCAAAAATTTATAACCTAAATGAATTTGAGTTAATTATGTGCTTTGTGTCCATAATATTCGGTCCATGGTATGTCTGCTAAAGAGCCTAGAAACATCTGCGCTATCCGTATTTGAGCTCCCACATATGTTTGAAATGGTCATTTTGAGCCGCTTATCCTTGTGATAAAACAGTGAGTGGTTTAATTTGCATAAACGTAGACCTCACTACTCCCTTAGTGCAATACAAGACCGTGTATCTGTCTAACAAATTATTATAACTGCAAACAAAAGAAGTGCGGCGTTGCCAAGGTGTTCCCTTATCATGCACGTAAAAATAAATGAGATTCATTAGAACAAGCACAGAAAAATTCCGGCAGAACCCATCTCGCGATGACTGTCGACATTACTGCAATTAGCGTCCAAACAATGCAGCGACACCTCGCATTGCCACCACCGAAACGCGTCATGTAAGAGCCGCGTACGATGTAGCCGGTATACAAGACTAGTTTGCCTCGAGCTTCCCTGTGGACACGCTGCGCCATTTACTAGCGCGCGTGCAATCCCCATGGCCTCCAAGATTGCACTGGCGGCGCGCCGGTGCATGCTAAACGCTGTAGTTATATAAAAGCAACACTATTCGTCGAGATGTTTGCTGAACTCTTATTAACAAGCCCGCTTGGCTCCTTGAATAACCGCTGATCACGTGCAACAAAGTCTGTCTAACGGGATTGCTTTTTTTTTCTTTCTTTTTTTCTTATCTACATTTTTTCTTGGCAAATAAGAGAAGATAGATCCACGCTCTTATTGCGTTGGTAGAAATTCTGCGAGCTTTTTCCTTGCCAAGCAGCCTTCCCAAGGAGAGCACTGTTCTTTCGTTAAAACCAATGGTACTGCGCAGAAAAAGCTTGACGCATATTCTAATGGCTCGCCAAAAGCAGCCGTGCTTCAGTGGAACGTCAATGTATATTCGTTCTGAGAGTGCAGTCTAAAGGACGTTTGTTGCGGAGTACAGATTCCTAGTATTGAGCCTTGTCAGTGTGAATTCCAATGTCTCAATGACAAGCTCTTTTTTTTCTCTCTCTTTGCTCTGCAAGCAGGTGGGCATGGTATCCCTTTTCGGAAAAAAAAATGCTAACCCATTTTCTTTCCTCTTTTGGTGTTTGTATATCTTTACTTGGTTAATAATAATAATGGCAGGCTACGGGAACATGCGTACTCGGGAATAGAAGAAACTTTGGCCATCCAGTTGGGAGCATGTTGTCAAAAGTTCCGGTGTTCACTTTTAGATCACTCTACTGTATCTCAAGAGATACACATGCAATACGAGGGCACGTGAAATATATGAAACTATACATTTTCCATGCACCAGGAGACACACGTAAGGGCACAGTCAGTATCATTATTTCAAAACGAGATATCCTACCTGTAACATTCAAACGCGAACTGCAGCATGTCATGGTTTAGCTTTTAATTTTCTTGTTTTTAAGAGAATCTACGCTGAGCGTATTTGCCTTTTTCGGGCAATAAAATAAATGGCTATTATTCAACGCTTAGTTCTGTCGCTCTAATTGTGTCGCGCCGTTTCGCTGCTTACCCACACACCATTATGCACCAACCAGCCAAAGGTTTCTTTTAATTTTTGTTTTAATGGTGACACCTACTCCTTTTCATATAGCAGTAGTAAACATAAAATGATGCAAGACGAGAAGAAACGGGTACTGCCGGAAAAAAAAATCACGAAGATAGCTAAGACGACTTAACTAACCTAAGCAATACACATGCTCCTGGCGTACGTTCACCTACTTGACGGGACGTACAAAAGAATCGATCCTTCATGAAGTGTACCCTTGTCTTAAACACACTACGCACCTCTAGCCATCAAGGAGTGCCGAAACACTAATGCATCGACTGCGCCTTGGTGCAGCATGCATAAAATATTTCCTGTGCCGTATCAAACCTGTCTCATCCAAGGCTTGCTTCCGTGGCCACGATAATGAGGACATTCCCCATCTGCCCCTCTCGTGCCTCATGCAAGCTACGCACAGATGGCATATGGAGCGAGAAATTCACAAATCCGCATCGGCATTTATCACTCATAAGCCATATGACCCCCCATTGTAATGTAAAGCAGCAGAGTGGATAGCAGTGAACATAAATGAACGTTTTTTTTTTTTTTTTTTTTTTTTTGGGGGGGGGGGGGGGACATTGGCATACAGGTACTAGGTGCTGCACTGATTTGTTTTAAGCAATGTATTGCACTTAAAGTGATCCGGACAAGGCGCGCAGGACTGGGTATACGTTGCGTATAGCCACAGACCACCTTCACATTTTATATTTGTATAGGGGTATTATCTCATCTGTAGGCTTTTACATATCGGACCACATTGGAACCTCACATCCATTTTTAGCTTTGTGACTGACTGTGTATAACGTAGCCTGCTCTCGCCTGTCATATGTATACTATAGGCTTCTGTACGCGTCGGACTTCATCGAGACTTCCTTTACTCTCCTTAGATCTTTATGAATTAAGATAAATTCTGGGGTTTTACGTGTCATTATCGCGATCTAGTTATGAGGCACATCGGATTGGGGCGTTCCGGACTAATTTTGACCACTTGGGGTTCTTCAACGGGCACCCAATGCATGGTAGACGATCGTTTTTGCATTCCGCCCCCATTTTCCTCTAGTTCTCTCCACGCCTTTTTATGTTATTATTTATTCCTGCTTTGTAAAATGGAGTAGCCATCACCACTGTAGGGCTTCTCAATCTCCCTCTGTTACTTTCAACAAAAAAGAGAAAATAATAATTATGAAGGGAACAAGAAAGAATGCTGTTCGTACCTGCCACCATGACTTCACGAAGCACGGCATCATAATCATACGTCCACTGTGTCTTCTAGAAGAAAGAGAAGATGTGAAAATATAAGTGGTTAGCCCTTGTAACACAGCCGCAAAGAATTACAGAACGATTCATAAGATTACGCCTTGTGTGTCTCCAAGTTTACGGCCCAAATCTGTCCAGTTCTTTAAACCGTATGGGGGCAAAACTCACTCAACTATTATTGCAGGGAGTCCCCATTTTTCAAGACCGAATGGGCTTCTTTAATGTCAGGGATGGCTAACAGGCATCTGCTGTCGGCGGCTTTAAGTGATTTGTCGGTGTGCGTGCGTGCGTGCGTGCGTGCGCGCGCGTGTGTGTGTGTGCTTGTGTGTGAGTGTGTATGTGTGTTATGAAGATTTATATGCATATACTCTAATACATTTAGATACTCTTTTACATTTAGGCGGCATAGTTTGTGCAGAAAATAAGGTTTCCTGTTAGCTTTCTCTATAAGGTTGCCAGAGAGAGGCTTTAGATGATACACAACAGGTATTCTTTCTAGCGACCTGTTCATGGTCTCACCTCTCTTGTAAATGTACCATGGTACGAGGAAGAGCCTTTTGACGAGATCAATTCTCGGTGTCGATCACGCGAAGTCGGTGGTGGTGTTCATATATGCGCAGCGTCGTATGAGAGTGCCGCATTTCGATAATGATGTACGCGCATCGTAATTGTAGTGTCCGAGTCTCTCGGCAAGGTTCTCTGTCACGCTGATATACCGTGTCGGACACTCGGAGCAAGACACATGATAGAACAAGACTGGAAAGGGCAAATGAGAGTGCAGGAAAAAAAAAAGTAAAACCGTGTTCCGAACCGCTGTCTTCTATGTGTGTCTGCCATAGGCACTGATACATATAGATTTTGAGCTGACAACAGAGCGCGAGTTCCCGTGAGCACATTGTGGACCACTTCCACAGGTAATTTTTTTCGTGATTAATAAACAAAAGCCGCAAAAATTTCAGTTATCTGGTCCCTGAAGGAAGCAAATGCATAACCTCTGAGGTTAGACCTTCTTATTTTGGCCCACTAGCTTTGCTTAATGCTGCCACAACTAAACACGCGCCGGATTTCGCCTCAAATCGCGGTTTTGCTCGCGAAAGAAGAACAAACCGTGTCATTTTGCTCGGCAAACAGAAAGATCACTAAAGCTGACTCTCACACGTACAGGAAGCTATCACCGGCACAGAGTGCTGGCGTTAAGAAACTACTCGGTAGTACAGCAGCGCCACGAAGCGGAACAGGAACAAACACCGATCCTTGGTCTGGCATTATCGAGCGCGTATATAAACAGAGGAAGGAAATAAATCCAAAGTGCGCTCACTCGAATCTTTCCCCCTCAATCTAAAAGTTACCGTCGCCGTCTGGCGTCAACTTTTGCTGTGTGAGGTATAATAAAAAGGGATTAGTGATTGCCCTTCCCTCGGCCGGCCGTCGACACGTGAAAAACGGCAGCGAAGGTCAACAGAGTTCTACGAAAGCGCTACGTACTTCTTTTGTCCAGGACCATAATTTCGTCTTTCGTGGAGATGATGCTGCTCCGGCTGCGGGTCACGGGCACTGTCTGAGCCATTTGGCCACACCAACTGCAAGTTCAGTACCACAATGCATTATTCTTGCACGAAGAACAACAACTAGACTATTCGGTGGCGGCTCTACAGATAGGCTCAAGATTGTTACCATGGCAAGTGGTAGTTAAGAAACATTGTCACAGTGACCTAGAATGAGCTAATTTTTAATAGCTATCGTCCGGAAAGAGTTTGCTTCAGAGGCGCAAGAAACATTTTGCAAAGGGCTTCAAGGCTGCTCCGCAGCAAAGCATTGATCTACGCTCAAACGCGAGCTGTAGTAATGCTGTGTGCATTAGGCGTTTTGATAAAGGGGACAGCACAAGCTAAAACTGGCATTGAAATTCATGGAAACTACAAACGTAAAGAAAGTAAACGTATATATTTAACCTAACCTAACCTAACCTTTTAACTCGCAAAAGCATGCTACCCAAATTGACTTACGGCTCTTGAACTTCAGTAGTGGTCTTGTTAGTTCCTGTGAAAGAAAAATGAAAAAAAGGAAAAGTAGAACGAGTGATTAAATTACACTGAAAAGTAGGAAGTGGTAATACTGCTTCAGAAAGTAATGTAGCATGAACAGTGGCAGAAACAATATCGAAATTTTCATGTCTGCGCAGAACTGCCAGCAGAGTAATAGAATGGCCGGCACGAAAATAAAGTATGTCGTATGTGTGGCCTAATCTTTGAGCTCCGCTATAATAAAGACGTTCATCTCAAGTGACTAGTCCTTTACGCAAAAGTATCATTCTACAAGCTATACTGCAGGAGGGCCTCAGACGAGAGGAATTGTTGCGCGTGTAGAAGGCAGCTTACGCATCACTTTATCTCGAAATAAAGTCACTGAAGACGTGTAATTTTTATGATCCGAGACAGAGATGCAGTTTGCTGTCATAGCAGCTTCCACAATTGAATGCCATAATTTTCTTTATATGTACCAATAAAAACGAAACAAAAACTAAGCGTTCTTTTCAAAGCAAGCAGTCTGCTTGCTCCACTCCCCGAACAAAGGTGTATAATTTTGTTCGACATAATATGACATATCTGGAAGAAAACGCAATCTCCACAGCGGTGCACGACGAAAGAACAATGGCTCGCGCAAGGCAACAAACATTAAGCGCACCGATATTGCCTCGCCGCAAGTATTGCCTAAAGGCTGCGAGCTAGCACGAGTTTCTTGGCAGAAACCGCCAATTTCGCAAGCCTTGTCTTAGCGCAGCGAGACGCGATTTTACACGAACAGTTTCTTTCTTTTTTCAACTTCGCGCACACTTGCGCGTGGAAGTCGATATATAGCGCCACCACCGCCGCTACGGAGGCGAACGCCGGCGCGTGGCTGCGGCTTGTACTGCAGGTGTGCCGGTGCAGGCAGTGGCCGAAGACCGGCACGGAGAAACTAGTCGGGGACAAAATCGGATTCGCAGACGTTCTCGGAGCGTCGCCAGGCTTAAGTGCGCGTTTCTTGCCAGCTGTCGCCCGAACGTCGCCATATCCCGTGCAAGCTATTCAGAACACGTGCTTCTCAGTTAGGTTTTCATAAGCACTTGCACCGCGCCGGCGAAAGTCAAGCGAACGAAAGCAAACGCGTCCTCTCCAAGCTTCAATTCTTAAAGACGACTGCGCGGTTAGCTGCGTCTGAATGCTCATTAAACGACGGCGGCTGCCTCGCATGGGGACTGCATTGTGCGCCGAGTCTTGACGGAGCTACACGCACCGAGCACAATCGAACGCAGAACTGAGCACGCCGGGTCCTTTTGATGCGGCGTTATTACTGCGCCTCGTTCCTTGCCGGAAGCACAATTGCAGAGAAAGACGCCGCGGCACGGGCTCGAAACGCTTTCGATACAATATTTGCAAGCTCCAAAAGGACGTAATTGTGCAACGTTAAGGACATTGGCGCGCACCGTTTACATTTCATTTTTCGCGGGCTCACATTAAACTGGTGAGTTTAATCTTTCCTTTCATAATAGATAAGAGCCGGACTGATGTCTTATCAAAAGGGAGAAGAGCTGACTTTTGATGAAATCATGGACCCTTAATAGATAAGGCTGGAAAGAGAACGCGGCTGTGCTTCGTTAGTTGCCTCTAAGATTTTCTATCAGGCCAAGTGCGCGTTTGAATTTTGCTTGTTTGACTATCAGCTTCCAAACACTACACGTGCCAGTTCCATAACATGTTAGGGCTTAACAACGCTTTATATACTTTCGGCCTACGCCGGCAGAGCGTTTCGAGATGTTAAACCTAAAAAAAGGGGGAAAAAAGACAAACAATGATGCCAGCGATTATGCGCTGCGTGACTTCTCAGTACATTTTGCTTAAATTTATGGAAATGTATGTGACAAGCAATACTTGGAAAACCGATTAGCATTTCGACATTATTAAGCAACGGTTGACAATGACAACAGCTGCAACTGAAAACAATATTGGAGGCGAACACGAAATCATGCTACACCGGGATCTTTACTTCTGTACAACTCTCGCAACACTTGATAATTGCGAAATGCTTACTTATTGGCGAAAAAATTCGCAGTTGGAGGCTGACTTTGGCTTTTCCGACTTCTCTACAACTCACAAGTAGTCACGAGAATTTAGAAGTGAGGTCGCCGAAAGCAAGAATTTGACAGCATTGAAGCAGTGTTCGTACCTTCGGTAGTGTTGCGCTGCATTCGTCGACGGAACCAAATCAGCAGCACTACGGCGACGATAATTAGGACAAGGAACAGGACGAGGAGGAGCCAGTGAAGGATCGAAAATCCCAGGGTCCAAGTGGGAACTGCAAAAATAACGAGACAGGAATTGCACACGCATGAGGACTCTCCAAAGTTCTTAGCCGACCTTTCAACCAACAAAGGCCCCCATGACAAAATCCGTTTAATTCCGACAACTTGTCATGGCGTGAATCTTGTCCTAGTGTAGTTCTATTTTCGTCTTCTCTCTCTTTATTTATCTGTAAGGAAATGATCATGTGTCTGAATGGTAAGGCCGAGGAAAATAGTTAAATCGTACAGGCTCTACCTCTGCTTGCCAAGTAAGTTCACTGTAATCGTAGCGAGGTAGCAAATGCAGTGCAACATCAGGGCAACCATGGAGAAGAAGCGATACATTACCTAGTTTGTCCTGTTAACTTGCATTCTGTTTCGTCTCTCAGTGTGAATAGACGACTCGCTGAACTTCCCGTTACATTGTAATCTATGATAACATACGTATAGGTTGGATCCCGGTGTGGAGATCTAAGCAAAGGATGGGTCGTGACCGCAAACACAGACTGTCTGTAATCTTCGTCTGTTCCTAAGCCTCTTTCGAACAGCTGACTGTTCACTCGACATCCACCACTTAGTTTCCTTTGGCATTCCGTTTAAAAATGCTTGCTGCCATTAGCGCTAAAGTTCTCCCAAGGCAAACAAAACCTTTGGCACATGCACACTCGTACGAACATGCGTACAAACAGGCAAAAAGAAAGATGATAATAATAACGGAAAGGAAACCTATGCGGCGAAACTGTTGTAAAAGATGCCACATATATTTGAGCAGAAGCAGAAGATTGCAGCCTTTGAGAGTCATGTAGTTTCACTGGCGTAGGTTTTCTTGAACTGCTTCATTGAATTGAATTTCTTGAATGTTTTCTGTCTGTGATGTTTTATCATTTCTCATCGTTCCCATCTGGAGTAGATTGCTAGGTGTGCCGCTAAGCAAAGCTTTTTTTTATGCGTATGTAAATGAAGGCGACCTTGGCACCTTTAATGGTACCGGCTACTCCTCTTGGCTGGGTGAGCAAAAATAAACGCACGAAAACGTTGAGACAGTCAAATATCACAAATATTTGCGCAGTTTCGCACAAAAGTAAAGGAAGCCACAGAACAGAGTAAAATAACACTCAGAGACACACAGTTCCGTGAACACAAATCGAAAACGCGCACATAAGTTGACGTTTTTGCAGATGAGGTGGCTGACGAATCTAGACATATCCGCATAAAAAGACCCAAAAATCACGAAATAACTTCTGCGGCTTTCATTAAAGAATGTTTCTCTCTCTTTTTCACCGTCGTATATTGGTGCGCTGCAGCCAATCTAATATGCTGATTAGGAGTCCGCTGCATTTTATTTATTTTTTATTTGATGCAAGAACTGCTGCCAACTATAATATATTTCACTAGTTCCATGGCAGAGCGTTCTAAGAAAGACCTTGTAAGACCATCTCTTTCAATATTTACTTCAGCACTATTATGTCTATGTTGAGAAGATACTGTATTATTCATATGGTGTATTCTTGTCCTTTGCTCTCTTAATAACCGCGGACCTTGCTTACACAGAACATGAACGCAGCCACAACTCTTCACCGCGGCCGACGTGAGATATTCGAATGTGCTCGTTTCCTGATCAAATTATTCGCCCCTGAAAATAGCACCCAGGCTCATTAAAATGTTTATGAAGATGAGATCAAGGTCATATTACTTTTTATTGATTTGCTTTTTATCGTCGCTCTGAGGACGTCGACAGAGAACAAAAACTGTGGGCTTTGTCGTAGTGCTGCTATACAGATTGTCCTTGCGCAGTTTATGAAAAGAAAGCGAAAAAGACTTAGGCTTGTGTTTGCAAAGCATGTTTTACGTATCTTAAAAATCTCTTGCGAGACGATCGCCGCGGCAGCAGCCAATCGCAGGTACTACTTGCGTAAAATGAGTTTTGTGAAACGACCGTATTCAAAGACTCTTATCGGCATTTACTCCCAAAAGTTTTGGTACATGGCTCCGATCGGCGATTGTCTCGATATCACGTCGATCGCTTTCCCAGGTGGCGGGCGCCCCATGCCGACTAATGAGGGAGCGCTTTTATGCGAATTACAGCTCTGATCGGCGCATGAAGAGTTGTGCTAGCAAGAGTAAGAAATTATAAACTATGCAGAATAAGACGCAAGGCAATGGGTTTCTAAATAAAGGAAACGTGTGAACGTGAGTCATCGCGTCCGACGCTTCCTGTCTGCTGTCTGTTCCCTCTGCGAAGAGCACCGCGCCTAAACACGAGCCGCCTAGAGAGAGGCGCTCGTGCGATCGCTTAACTTTTGAGGCGGTTGTGGCCGCATCATGCGTTTGGTGATTTAGGCATCATGTCTCATGACGGCCAGCGCAATTTGCAGTCCACTTATCTGCAGTCCCATGCCGTTGCTTACACATTTCTTTTATGCAATATCGCATAAGCCGAAAAAGTAGCTGTTTTGACATACGGTAATTTCATGGCTTGAATAAACTCAACGGCTAGAACACTTATACCACGGGCAATATGAAGCTTTTCACATGTTTTGCGAGACGAGCGAGACTGTCTGTTGTCACTAATACCACTATAGGCAAGCGCGATAACATAAAAGAAGGAAAAAAAATATTTACTCGGTCCGCGTATAATACAATTTGTCTATTAACACAACACCGGATATAAAGATTCCTGCATAGTGCTCGCGTTCACTAACATCCGGTTAGTAAGAGTGGTTCAGTGTAGAGCTTACACCAAGGCACACTTTCTTGTCAATGTACATAGTTATTGCCAACACGACTGCACCGAGCGCTCACGTTGGCAGCAGCGAGCCAAGTGTGAGTTTCGCGCGGAATTCTGTGTTATACGAGCACGCCCAGCGAAGAAATGCCCCCTTGTACAGTCAACAACGAGCAAAATACAATAATGTGAACCTGGTTCACTTGGAATTCGTGCGCCGTGCAATGGCATGTTGGGAAAATTTCCGCGTGGAGATACAGAAAGGAGTATGCTGCTCGTATCTCTTTCCCTACACTATAAGCATGTAACTCTTCACCGCGGCACTCGGGATCTTTTAATATATCGCGTTCCATATGTTGCTGACTTTGTATAGAGTCGTACACTCATAGGAGAAAAACCTCATTCTTATTCAATCCGATACAACTTCAACATTTATTCTGCTTGGTGCCCAAAAGGTGGCCGAGGGTACGTTTTAAGCAGGCATATATCAGTGAAACATTAAATTGCGGGCCTCCATTCGATGTTTAGGCTACTATGTGGGCTGAAATGCCAGTGACGCGTTTCTCAGTGGACCACCATGTGCCATGCACAGAACAGGTTTCCACGTACAAAATAACAACAGCTAAGTCAATTTTACAAGCGCTATATATGCCTTTTGTTCAGCTTCTTTTAGGATCGAATGAGCACGGTGCTGTTTGGTGTTCGAGGTGCAGGGACTGTTTTGGTTACATTTATTTGCACCATAGTCAGTGGGTCGCATTTAGTGGTTTAAACCTGCTTTGGAACCCTTCTGAAAAACCCATCAAACAAAATGTCGCTTGGAAAAGATCAACCGTTTTTCGAAGGTGCAACTACGAGAAACTAGAGTGCGTAGCATATCGCCGAAATTAGTAAACAACTGTTCTTATTTTTCCCGACAGTGGCAGCCATTCTAGGTTGATCCGTAAGCAAACTTTCTGCTGACGGTTTCGGTTTTCCCTCGTGTTTAGCTCGCATTAGTTCTGTTGACCATCTAGTGCTTCGTTTGGGTGTTTTGCAACACAGTCAACATGGCATGACTAGAACGTCATCACTATCTTCAGTTGGAGACCAATCTGTATAACGCCGAACAAAAGCTCGAACATGCTCGGCGCTCCGAACCTAAAAGCGCCCTGATTTGTATAGATTCTCTACAGCTCTGGTTACGGAAAATGACCCTGACCCAGAAAGCTACCATCACGGTTTCCCTCGAAAAAAGTACGGCTTGTTGGGCTTGCGTGAATGGGGTTTCCTCAAAGTATTTTGGTGGGAAAAAATGTTTGGTGACGTAACCGCTCTTAGAAGTTTCAGTAAGGAAAAAAAAGTTGGTTGGAGGTAAATGATTAAAAATCAAGTGTGAAACAAATTAAAATGACAAATCGTATTTTGTAATATTCCACTGGCGTTGTTCTTCGATGTCATACCACACGTGAACGCATGTGAAAAAAGTTCGCATTTAATTGGCTTAGTAAATACGCGAAAATTTATGCCTTTTCAGAAATTGTTTGCATAAACATCCTTAACGGTTCAACGACAATAATTTTTTAGGGGTTTTGCTTGTCGCTATAGTTTATGCCGAATATAATTTGAGCTTATTAAAAAAAGTTCTTTTTTCCAAAAAGTTACTTCCAAAGTTGGAGACAAATGACATTTTCCAAACTTTTAGACCTAAATTAAGCATCAAGGCCTTCCGGATAAAAATACATGAGATAGCTCATTATACACATGAGACTTTTCGCTTGTGCTCTGAAAATGTTTATTCTAGTAAATTGTGTTAAGACGATAAAAAAAAAAAAAGATTTTGAAGCATGCAACCAACTTCGCCAGCAAGCACTGCCGAACTGTCTTCACTGCAGGACACACGTTCCGCCGTCCATTTTTCTGGCACATACATGCCCTCTAGCTCTTTGCTAAGTTATCGCGTGCCATGTCGCATCATCATCATCATCAGCTTATATTTATGTCCACTGCAGGACGAAGGCCTCTCCCTGCGATCTCCAATTACCCCTGTCTTGCGCTAGCGTATTCCAACTTGCGCCTGCAAATTTCCTAACTTCATCACCCCACCTGGTTTTCTGCCGGCCTCGACTGCGCTTCCCTTCTCTTGGTATCCATTCTGTAACCCTAATGGTCCATCGGTTATCCATCCTACGCATTACATGGCCTGCCCAGCTCCAGTTCTTCCGCTTAAAGTCTGCTAGAATATCGGCTATCCCCGTTTGTTCTCTGATCCACACCGCTCTCTTCCTGTCTCTTAACGTTAGTCCTAAGATTTTTCGTTCCATCGCTCTTTGTGCGGTCCTTAACTTGTTCTCGAGCTTCTTTGTTAACCTCCAAGTTTCTGCCCCATATGTTAGCACCGGTAGAATGCAATGATTGTCCACTTTCAACGACAGTGGTAAGCTCCCAGTCAGGATTTGGCAATGCCTGCCGTATGCACTCCAACCCAATCACGTCAGTATAAATACATCGTAAACAGGGCATTTTCGTCAGTTCACCACCTCATTTTCTGGAACCGGTGTGGTCAGGGAGGCGAAGACAGCATCGATGTAAGCATTTTGCATTGACCGGTATTGGCTAACTTTTCCTCTCTCTCTTGCTTCATTCTGTCCGACGCGGATGCAGAAGAAATCGCACGGTCATTTCTTCTCTGCTGTTTCACACCAGAACGATAACGGCGCCTGACCAGGCCCACGGACACTCACTATAACCTACAAACTGGAAATTTCTTGACATTTGTCTTCTATGCCACGGTTGGTGCGGAATCTGAATGATTGAGGTTCTTGCGTAATTAGTAATCTGCTAATTTGCAGTACTTTCAAAACAATGAATCAGCGCCGTGCACAATATCTTGTGTCTGAGAACACTGCGGTCCTGATGACGACTACGAAGCAGTCATAGTTTACTTTCATCACGCAAATGTATTATCGTAAAGTGTAGTTGCGGGGGCCTGAACATGCAAACAGCGTAATCGGATAATTTATTGTCATTTACCACGCATAAAACAGCATGCGCCCAAATATAGAGCATCCAGACTTTATAAGCGCACTAAGAAATCAATTTGGCCAGTATCTGTTGTATAGTGAAGACATAGTTCGGCAGTGCCTACCGACAAAAAATTAAATTAAATAAATTATGGGGTTTTACGTAGAAAAACCACTATCTGATTATGAGGCACGCCGTAGTGGGGAGGACTCCGGATTAATTTGGACCACCTGGGGTTCTTTTACGTGCACCTAAACCTAAGTAGAAGGGCGTTTTCCGCATTTCGCCCCCATCGAAATGCGGCCGCCGTGGCCGGTATTTTTTCCCACGACCAAGTGCTCAGCAGCCAAACGCCATAACCACTAAGCAACCACGGCTGGTTGCCTACCGACAAAGTTGGTTGCGGATTGTAAATCTTTTTCACCTGAAACAAGATTTACTGGAATAAAATTCTCAGATCACAACCTAAAAAGTTCATGTGTATAATGAGCCATTTCACGTATTTTTATCCCGAAGGCCTTAATGCTTAACTTAGGTCTGAACCTTGTGAAACTGTCATTTTTCTCTAGCTTCACTTGGAAGTGAGTTTTTTGAAAAGTACTTCTCCTAATATACTAAAATTACTTTCAGCAGAAACTATAGCGACCGGTAAAAGCGCTAAAAATTATTGTTATTGAATGATATGATTAAAGATGTTAATGCAAAAAAAAAAAATTCTGAGAATGCACAAGCTTTTGCTTTTTTTACTGAGCCAATTATGTGCTAAAAAATTCTTACGTGCATTCACTTATGACGTCACACGAAAGAGCAACGCTAGTGGAATATTGTAAAGTAAAAGTTGGCATTGTTGCTAGTTCCGCACTTTACTTTTTAAAACAAATTGCCTCCAACCAACTTTTGCTTCTTCAAGGAAACTTAAATTCTGGGGTTTTACGTGCCAGAACCACGATATGATTATGAGGCACGCCGTAGTGGGGGACTGCAGGTTAATTTTGACCAATTTTGACCACCTGGGGGTTCTTTAACATGCACCCAATGCACGGACACGGGTGTTTTTGCATTTCGCCCCCATAAGGAGGAAGGAGGAATAGATGGAAAGGCAGGGAGGTTAGCCAGTTCTCAGACCGGCTGGCTACCCTGTGCTGGGGAAAGAGACGTAAGGGGAATAAAAGATAATATATAAGAGATGTTACAAAAAAAAAAAGGGAAAGAAGAGCACAAAAAATTAAAAGGAGAATAAGGCACTGCTTAAAGTCTGTCTCTAAGACCAGTTCTCCGCAAGAAGTGCCACAACGCTTTCAAAGCCTTCAAAGCTCCCATCGAAGTGCGGTCGCCACGGCCGGGATTCAATCCCTCAACCTCGGGCTTAGCAGCGCAATACCAAAGCCACCACGGCGGGTTCAAGGAAACTTCAAGGAACGTCACCAGACAAATGTTTTGGAGAAAAATATTCTGGTGAAACCTCATTGGCACATTCGTCAACTAGCGGAACATTTTTCAAGAAAATCGGTGATGGTTGCTTTTGGGGCCCGGGACGTCTCGCGTGGAATGACCTGTCTCTAAACCCGTCTCTATACGGGGCGCCATCTGGCATTTCATCAAAATGAAGTTTCCCAATAGTATTACATTGTATTTATGCGCATTTGTATTACATCACAATAGTATTACATTGTATTTGTGCCCTTTTTATTTTGTCTTTCTCATTACCGAAATGGGAACTTTCGAAATTTGGGAAATGTAAATCTGCTAAATACAAGTCTTGAGAGGCCACAAAAATAGTTAAATTCTGGGGTTTTACGTGCCATAACCACGATCTGATTACGAGGTCCGCCGACTCCGGATTAATTTTGACCACCTGGGGTTCATTAACGTGCGCGAGAGGCCACGTGCTTTGGAAACTTCGAAGCACGTAACTATAGACCTTTTCATCGGGCGAGGAGGAAAGGGCGCGCGACCAGCCTTTCCTCCTATCTGGCTTGTGCGAGCCGGCGCGGCGCGACTTGAATGTGTTGCCGGTCGCGCGCTACGGAACGATTTGGAGGTGTTTTTTTTTAGCTAGTTCTGGGTGCAATTTACAGGATGTCAGTTCTTACGAGGTCGTCGAACAACCACTGTGCAGCCTTTAGGCGCATCAGTAGCTACAGTATCTGGAAATTTCTCTATGATGTGAAAAAATGCGACGCGCATCATCAGCCGCGGTGTATGTGTTGTGAACTATGTTGAATGTATCGGTTTTCACTCGACGAAGAGTTGTAAAACATTTTCATCAGCCACCGGCATCGTTCTCACGCATTTTAAGTCTAGTAGACTTCAAATCACTATGTCTACGTTAGCCTCCTGCAACAGGCCGAAGGCTTTGCTCAACTCAGCGAGCACTGCGGTCGGCAAACCAACATGATACACACAAGCTTCGTGCTTCGATCGGCATTGCCGTTTTGCTCGCTAAGGCACAATATACAAAGGGGATCGCATAAAGAGAATCCAACAGCTATTTGTAAGGACACAATTTCGGTAAGATGGGTGAATGCGTCGTAGATTACTGAAATTATGAGACTGAAAAAAGAAAAACAGAAAACAAAAAGTTCATATGTCCGCCTTTTGCGACAAAATAAACCAGAACAGGAGATAACGACGCAAAAAGACTTCGCACGGTCGTGCCGCATGCTTGGACCACTTGGAGCATGCGCTATAGAACAGATCTATAACACAGCATTTAGTACTGCCTCGGAAGCTCGCGAAGTCTGCAGCTGGTCGTTCGACCACTCGAAAAGTGTGATTCACACTGTACGGTATGCGGTTATTATTAACCAAACTATTTTATTTGTGGGCGGAAACCTTGCCCAGCAAACAAGGAAGTCGCCGAATGCATCTTCAGATAACAACTTGAACGCTTGTCAAAGTAAACAGCACAACTTATTCTCCAGCAGAACGGTACCCTTGCTGTTAGGATCGTCAAATGTTTCGTAACTACTCATTGCAGCTAAACCAGAGCTCAGAATTACAGTGCTGAGAATGTTGCAGTATGGTAACATTCGTGAAACGAATTTTACGAAATACCTAACAGATATTCGAGGCTGATTGTAAGCTCAAACAAACGCGCACACCTCGCGCTGGGTGCTCCATCCGCCCCAACGCCAGCAGAAACTCGAGCCACTTAATTACTTCAGACTTAATTAAATTCCTGCACTGCGCCTCACAAGACCATACCTCACGTATAAGACGCCATTTCATGCTAAATAGACCGCGCGAGTGCGACAAAAGTCCACCAGAAACTGCCGCCGAGCGTGTAGCATAGCATACAACACGGGCGTTCGCCCAAGCCAGCATGCCAACTACCCATAGATGGCGCCACTGCCTACGCAATGGCGGCGCCCATGAAAAAACGGTCTATACGGAATACCACTTTCTTCGATTAAAGCGGACACGTACGAGGCACTTGGGTATTGAGGCGTGGTCTAAAGCCTCGCAACTTATCAATATCTGAATCACAAGCAATTGGCTTGTATGAAACTTTCAGTCCTGCCGGTAGTCCAAGTGAGCCGATGCGCGCGACCTTAATGACTTAGGTTACGCGTCGCTGCGTGAGCGCTGAACGGAAGGCACGTATACGCAGGCACACAGGAGCGCATGCACGCGCTTACACCTGGCCGGTGTCACAACCTCACAAGAATGCGCTTCGCGAATGCTCAGGCATACGACAAAACCGGCAGGTAATGAAGCAAGAATATACTTAGGGCAAGTGAAGGACGTAAAGTAATGCCAGTTTAATGTTTTCAGAAGCAGCAAACCACCAGTGATCGCGCGGAACACTGCGTTTCTATTTCTCGAAGCTGGAGAAACAAACTAAATTAAACGTGATCATTGATTTGATAGTAATATTTTTCTTCCAGAAAGACACCTTTTCGCAGGCGTGCCATATCTTTCAAGTCGCTGAGTGCTATATATATAAAATCTGTGGTAGCATTTTAGAAGGCGGCACTCTTATTTGTCGCGCAATGTTCTTGCACTTCTACATTGTAACTGCGGTTGCCAGCTATTGTAGGCCGCAGGCAAACATGTTGAGTTCTGCTGCGGTAGCGTATAGTGGCTAAGGCATTGCGCTGCTGAGCTAGAGGTAGTGGGCTAAATTTCGGCCATGGCGGCCGCATTTCGATGGGCACGAAATGCAAAAAGGGTCGTATACTTTGGTTTAGATGACGGTGAGGAATCCCAAATGGTCAAAATTAAACCGGAGAGGCCAATTACGGCTGGCCTCATAATCTGAGGCCAGATTCACGAAGCTTTTCTTCCGTAAGTTCGCTTTGCCATTGGCTGACCGACTTCGCTAATGATATGTCTGGCATCCGGATTGGCTAAAATTCTTTCTTACGAAACATTCTAGCGTAAGAAGTTTTTGTGAACTCGGGTCCTTATCCTGGTTTTCGCACGTAAAGCCGCAGGCTTTTTAAAGCACCTTGAGCGCGTTTCAGCGTATTTTCGGTGTGGTTGGGCGTGGTCCGGGGTTAGCGAGCCTCTTTCAAAGCGTGCAGTCACAACGTTCTTCCCACGGCCGAAATGAACACTGTACGTGGGACATCAGCTTTTTACCGGTAACCACGTGGACCATATTCGACCGCGGTCATTGCTTGGTCGTCGTGCCGCTTAAAATGGAAGCCCCAATGCCACGCTTGAAATGCATCGGAAATCCTCACGGGGGCGAAATCCAAAACTCTCGTGTGCTTAATGCTATTTAGGGGCACGTTATACAACACCAGGCGATCAAAATTAATAGTCCCTCATTGATGAAGTTACTACCCTGTGTACAGCTAAAAGCACTGTTCTCGCATTCTCGCTATTCTGTTTCTGAAGAACAGCACGCAGGACATGCTCTTAAAGGCACGATATCAAGAGGAAGCGCTCCACACTATGTTACAATGCCCTACCGTTCTGTCGCTGCGCCCAAGCACAGATTTTGCGATTCCTGTCTAAGAACACGCTGAATGTTTTCACCCCAAAATGTTATGTTTTGTAAATGCTCACTTTCCAAACCATCCTGGAGCATTTTCGTGTCGAGCACGCGTGGACCTCATATGTCGCAGCGGTGGTAGCGTTTATAGGGTCACATTTGTCGCTTGCTATTAAAAAAAAAAACGATGCAACATGTTTTTTTCCAGTTTACATTACTTCAAGTCAATAGACTTAATTTGGAAAATTTGAAAGAAAATCGAGGATGACCATTTTTTAAAAATATTTTTAAAGTACCACTAATTTAACATTAGGCCTAAACTTGTGTTTCTCGTGAATCTTTAGTGTCACCTAGGGCAAAGATATTTGCCTCAAATTTCAGCAACTTTCATGGCAACAGGCTGACAAAATTTGAAAAACCGTGCTCTTTACAGATACGGATGAAAAAAAATCATGACTGACTAATATTGTGCAATTTCTCGTTTTCGTGATTTTCTTTCGCCTCATCATAACGGTCATACTCTGTACATTAACATAGAATCAATGCTAGTGACTCGTACTCTATAACTAAATATGGTTACGGGCCGTAGCCACAAGTTTGTCTTTGGGAGCTAACCAAAACACCGATTTGGCAAAATTCGCTAAACGTGCTTCTGACTGACCGGATGCTGCCAAATCTTTTTCCTGAAGACAGATTTTTTCCCTCGGTAGACAAAGATTGATTTGGTCTTTCTTGGCACTCAGGCAGGAAAATATTTTTTTGATTAAAATTAAAAATGGTCACCGATCATGCCCGGCCGATCTTATCTGAACAAATATTTTAAGCTAATAAAAATTGTACTTCAACCACGCTACGTGCGTGGGAATGGAGTTCCAGACGGATCCCTCCCTGGACACCAGCCTGATACGTGTTTCCAATTTTAGCTCTGAAATAAATGTCTTCCTCCTTAGATTAAGGAAACTTATTTGTTCGAGCGAAAATTTGTGTCTTCTTATAGAGTTGCATTGCAGCGAAACCTAGTGCACTGCGGCAAGAATTTACAGGGTATTTTGTTAGCAAATACTACACCGTTTCTTTTAAAGAGTGCAAGCGCAATGAATTGTACAAAGCGTTCCACAGTAAGTCTTTAATTTGCACAACACCTCACAAAACACTGCCCTTCACTGTCTATCTGGTCTACGACAGTGTTCCACGCTAAATAAATTTTCAGGGCGACCGGTCTATAAGCCACTTTTTTGCACACTTATAGGGCAGTATGCTTACGATTTATCTCCCTTTGTGCCTTAAAAGCACATTGTATTATCACCTCTGGAATTGGCAATATAACACCTGCTCCGAACATTCGTCCTATATACATATAGTAGCGTTGCGTAATCGAGAATTTCTCATAAGCGCGTGCCGTCTCGACGAGGCTGCCTAGTGCGGTTGGCGTTATGTGAAACGAAACAACATAACGAAAAGATGAGGACTGAGTGTGACTTACCCCGTATTCAGAAATGCTTCTTAACGTGAAACTCATGCTTGACTTGATCTAAATGACGCCTGGCGTGAACGTGCCCAAGACGCTCATTGCGTTTCTTTCGGCTCGTTCACGATATGCGTCAAGTTAAGATGCATTTCTGAATACGGGGGTTAGGTGCGACATCACTCGCTTTCACTCAGCAAGGACTGTGCGTTGTATGACCAACCACTAGCCGCGCGTTCCGCAGCCGGTACTGCAGAGGTCCTAAGTGGACGCGGTGCTAAGAAAGCATGACGAAACAGCACTCGGTATATTTGCCTGCAACTCGTACACGTCTGCATCGGCGGTATTCTTGGCGCACTTGAAGGCCGCGCGCGTCTAGAGCAGCGTTGGGAGGAAGTGGGGGGAAGGAGAAGGCAGGGGCGCCAGTCGGCTGACGCCTTAATCAGAGGAAACTTTGTTAACCGCATTAGCGTCGCTCGCGCACTTGGTGATAAACGTTGAGGCCGCAAGTCTGGAACGTCAGATCATTACGTTCAATATATTTCGTGCCCCGTGTTTTTTTTTTTTTTTGGTAGGCATGTGGTTTCTGGAATCGTAGCTTACGCGCAATATGACAAGGATAGCTGTTATTGCTTTCCAGACTCGCTGTGCATAGATAGCGGCATTCGAGTTAATGATGACAAGTTAGTTCCTCACTTCATAGCAGAATAATGCCTTGAAATCGCCTGCCTTGGCATTTTCCTTTTTGCTTTTTTCTCTCTTTTTTTTTCTGCCGCGCATTTTCTTCGATGTGGCGGACAGTCGGCAAGAAACACCGCCTTCATGACGAAGTGCTAAAAATTAAATTAATGCATGCCGTAGTGGGGGTCTCCGGATCAATTTTGACCACCTGGCGTTCTTACATTTTGCTCCCATCGAAATGCGGCCGCCGCGGCCGGTCTCAAACCCGCGACCTCAAGTTCAGCAGCGCTAGGCCATAGCCACTGGGCTAGCGCGGCGGGTCATGGCGAAGTGTTAAATTTGGGCCCAGTACAATTGCGATTCGTCTACTTTTCGAGCGGAGCTCAAAATAGCGAACAAGACATTCCGGTTTTAAAGCAGCGGCGCTTCGCTGCTACTGGCTATATCTCGCAACACCCCCGTCAAACAACTGCAACGTAATTGACGTCATCAAGACTGAAAGGCATTTAAGGCAGTGAAGAGTCTGCCGAAGAAGTGGGTTTGAGTAGAGTGCCGTTTGCTCTGCCGTTGCCTCGATGAGTGCAGCTAATTGAAATTGGGCAAGCCGTTCATTCGTTGTTTTGCCTAATTTTATATGTGTTCACATCGGCCTTTTATACCACTTTGTATTCTTTGTATTCACTCTTTCTTCGCTTCCGTTCTCTTGCAGAACGATTTCTTTTAACGCGAGAGTGTTTTGAGGCTAGGCCTCCCAGCGGCTTCACGTCACACGACAATAACGAAAGACGTGCTACTGCCGGTACATAGCGTCAGCATGCTTCAAATTAAGCTTGGCGCAGCTGAACTGGCTCACTGTGTCATGTTTAATAATACAGTAGCCATAAATTATGTTGTTTTATTATTCACTTGATTTTCTAGCTTTCTAGTCAATGCAAGGTTCAAAATTAATGAGATCACTCTAATGGAACCCGGCCAAAAGAACCCGGCCCGTTTTGTTTGTGTACCTCAGATAATACTGCCTGCGCAGTGATATTTTTTGGTCTAATGATTGGCACTGGCTATTTTCGGACAAAGGCCAGTTACACCGAAATATTTCTGAAAGAAGTAAAATCAAGGCAAATTCTTAAGGAAATAAAGTGCCACTCGCGAACTACGCATTTCTGACTTCATTTAGGGTAAAGAAACTGAAAATCATCGGAAAACTAAAGCCGCGAAATTGCATTTCCCTAGAGTATATAAATATTTTCATTGTTGATTTTTATCATACCTGCGCCTCAAATTTTACGCTGAAATGCTATCCGACCATGAGTTACTACGTAACCTATCTCAACTCTTTTTTTTTAGCTAATATCGTCGTGGTTCATGAACTTGACGTGAACGCGTCATGGCACAAAGTTAATTTCATAGCGCTGAAGCTTTAAAGCGCGGATTCCGTTTCATTTGCGCATGCGCGCTCTATGAAAGCGACCCCGACTTAAAACAAGAGAGGGACGGCGAATAAGGCCTGTGCTATTCGAGCGTGCACTCGGGGTGAACGATACGCGAAACGGTCGAAATTTCGTACGATCGAATACATTCGCGGTGAGCGCATGGATGTCAAGGCATCAGGCACACGGTGCGCTGATATGATGCGTTTCGTTACAACACTTGGAAACGAAAAGCCTCGATTTAGATCCCAAGAGGCAGGAGCACAATTACAGAACACGAAAAACAAGAGAAGCACTATCCTTCGAGGCGCAGAAAACGGCGTCGTCTCTAGCTCCGTCACCGGTTCGTTCACCCGAGCCTCCTCCGGACCAGAGAGTACGAGTGCAAATGTCGGAAGGGGGAAGGCTGGAGGCGAGCTGGCAGCGAATGTGAAAGCGTCGCGACTGCTGCGTAATGTCACCCTCAGACCTGACCTTACACTATACGCCTCCGATGCAGACGCAGAGAATGCGCCGCGCCGCCTTTCCTCGTCTCGCGGCCATTTTCGTCTCCGCCACAGACATTTCGGCGATCGCTGCTTATCAAGGGAGAAGAAAGTTCTCGAGCGGTGATCGTTTCGGAGATTTACTGTCACTTTAAATGTTGCAGAAATAGAATTCTCCGGGATATACTTAGAGGGTGCAACGAAAGAAAGAAATAAAACAGAGACAGAGAGACAGAGAGAGAAGACCATTTAAGTGCGCGATGGTGACTTGTGCTTGTTCGCCGACATGGGAGCGAGCCTATTACTCTCCACACTCCTGAACCCTAAAAATGGACCGGTAATAAATTGCAGATTTCGCGGGAAAGTGCGCGGACAGAACTGCGGCTCTGCGACGAGCGGCTCGCGGGCGCACCAAGCAGGAGTTCCCATGAGTTTTCGGATCACGCTGAGCGGAAACAGCGTTTTAGAACACTGCCTTCTCACCCCCTCCCTCCCCTCATACTTCTTTCTTTCTCCCTTTTTCCCTCTGTCATCTCAGAAAGAAAGCACACTTTTACTAGACTCTGAATATTCCTGTAACGAACACAGACACCAAAGTGCGCCACCAACCGCGGTGTTGCACTGCTAAGCACGATGTCGCGGGATCCAATCCCGGCCACGGCGGCCACATTTTGATGGGGGCGAAATGCAAAAACGCCCGTGTCCCTTGCATTGGGGGCACGTTAAAAATCCCCTGGTGGTAAAATTAATCCGGAGTCCCCCACTACGGCGTGCCTCGTAACCAAATCGCGGTTTTGGCACGTTAAACCCCAGAATTCAATTCAAATTGCGCCTACCGATCATCGTATGCAGGACAAGATCAATCTATATTGGAAAAAAAAGGGGGAGGAGGTGAAGGGTGGAGAGGGCTGCAGCACTAAACTAAGTTTAAATCACTTACAGGTCGCTGTAGCGGAGAGCGACCAGGGCACTCGGAGAGAATTTTCAATCCGAGGAAAGAAATATGAGACGCGTATTTGCGCTTCAAACTCCTGTATGAATTCTCTTCCGAAAGACCCAAATTTCCTCCGCAGGCACTGCTTTTTTCATACGAACCTATACCTGCTACGCATATTGCAAGTGCCTCTGGTTTCTCTTTTTTCTTATTTATCATCTGTCTCGTGCCGCGAATGCAGTAATTAAGACGCACCTGCAAGCGACTTGTCTGCCGCGCGAGTGCCTGTTGGATTAGAGGTCTCCGACTCTTTTGCTTGTTCTGTTTTTCCCTGGTGTACAATTTCTGTCACAACAGAACGGTTTTTAGTTCCAGAAAGTTAATTAAATTGGAACGGCTACGTTCAGGTCTTCGTAATTTCATGCTCAAAAATCAAAACCCAAGCCACTGAAATGCCTAAAAAAATGTCTGACAGCAAGCGTTCTGAAAACAACTGAACTTTTTTTGTGCGGTTGGTTTTTTTAACGCACTAATACTAATGCGCACTAATACTAATAATAGAAGTACACTTTCTGCCTATGTAGAGCAGCCATAAAACACCTTGACGATATCAGTTGCCGCGCGATGATGAACTCTTACAGCGGCTGCTCCATCCTCCGACAAGCGTCACTCAAGTGTTATTGCCAGTCATCGATCTCGCAGTTACTGTATCCCATGCTACAACGTGCTTCAGGTGCCATCGCAAACAGCGCGCCTTTCCTGCGTCGCACGCATCAGACGAGCAGCTATGCATGCAGCGCTTCCGAGGCACAGCGTTTTTCATTTGTAGCAGCACCCTCTCTTTCTTGGCGAGTAGCCCTGCGACTTGAGCGCAGATTTCAGTTCCACGCATCACATGAATGGGCGTAACATCTTAAGTACGGAGGTTGGGATGACTTGAATACTGTACGTAGTATTGTTGTTCTTCGGGTAACCCACCGCAGTGGCTCAGTGGCTACTACGTCGTGCTGCTGAGAACGAGGCAGCGGGTCCGATTCCCATCCCGGCGGCCGCGCTTCGTTTCGATTAGGGCGGTATGCAAAACCGCTTGTGTACGATGCTTAGTGTGCCATTAAAAAACTCCAGGAGGTCTTACAGCTTCGCGCGTTAAACCTATTCTCCGATTACGAGCAGCAATGTGTCATGTTAGAGCGCCTATAAATTGCTCAACTTACCATTTCATTTTTCTTCCTCCATCTTTTTCACGCGTACGCATGCACCCAAGTACAGGCAAGCTTCGCTATTCAGAACTGACGTCAAGAAAGAAATTGGTCCCTTAACAATTTCCGGCAATCAGCAGGCCCTACACGCCTACGCCCGAGCGCATGCACATTTGCGCGGGAGCCGCGAGAGGGCCGCGCCGTGCACTTCCACCCCGAGCCCATACCATTAACCTACAAGCACATCCTACAACACCATCGCCTTTCACGAAGAACGCTACCACCGCCTCATAATGCTCTGACGCGATAGGATGCCGCACTATGGCAAAAAAGTCGCATTTTCGCCTGAAAGGCGAGTCCTCAATTGCGACAGCAAATTTACTAGTAGAGAGCTATACGGAGTAAGGATAGTAGTTTTATCGGCTGCATAAACTTGGGCACATTCGCTTACTAACTGAATTAACAAGCACGGTGTCAGCGCGAACAAGAAAACATGAATAGATCCCACTCGATGACCGCAGACAACCACTGTCAAAACGCTGGCGTGAGCAAGCGCAGTTGCAGCAGCGAGCGAAAGTTCGTGCGGTCTATCGCTTCAACAGAAACTGAGCGGCGAAAGCACAGCGGTAAGAGGTAAGAGCCCTGTGGAGTTCGCTTTCAAGATACGGTGCGCGCGACAGCCCACAGCCGCGCAAAGTACAAGTACGCAGAGTAGAAGCCACACTCCCTCTCTCCCGCGCTGCCTTCCTCGTTTCGCGTGGGAGATTGAGTCGCCAGTTCCCCTTGCGCCCGGTCGCGAGCTACCCATTTGGTTCCGCAGCTAAACGTTGCCGCCCCTCCCTCCCTCCCATTCCCCCACGGCCTTTCGCGCGATGGAGGCGTCGCGTTTGCTCTCCGCTATGCGTTCGCTCTCCGTGAAAGCACGCGTCCCTCGCGCGCTTTCACTACAGCATACGGCGCGCGGCGACGATTTTATCGCCCTTGGACTTTATACGGAACCTGACGGCGACTGCAGAAATAAAACTCCAAACAAACACATATCCACATTTGAATATCTACCACGTTATACACCCTGCGCTGTATTCCTATAAACGCCCACACTGCGATCAATGCGCAACGCTTTATCACATGCTATGGGCTTGCGCAAGCACACCAGAGCTCACACTGATAAGTTATAACACACCCAACCACACGGCAACGGGAGGCAGCGCTGTTCAGCTCCGACTCGATGGACCAGCCGAGCGAGAAGGACATGCAGCTAAGGCTGCTGAACTCCTGGACTGAGGGGACCACCCACTGCACAGCGGAAGAGCTACCTACGCTTATGTGCTTTCTCGTATAAAGTGTACTCTCTCTATCACCGGTACAGTGGAGCAACATACCTGTCTATTGTTCACTTCTACCACCATCTTCCGTCTCGGTTCGTTCCCCACAAGCGCGCAACTCACGCAGCGCAACAAGCTGGCTGTGATTACACTGCATTTTCCTTTTTCACCAATGCCTTCGCGTTCTTCGCGGCGCATATTTGCAACTTTTGATTATTTAATACGGTGGCATATGATGACGTCGTAGTTATTCTAGTTTAATTAGAGGCACTTGCCATAATTCCCAGCGATGGAGATTGTTATATATCATTGTGGTGTTTATTTGTTACAGTGCTCGTTCTGCTAAACATTTACTGCTAGCATTTAAATCTTCATTACCAGCACTATGAGGTTACAAGTAGCTAGTTCCAGCTCTATGGGGCGCCAGAGTATGCTTTAACGAGATGTAATAAGAAGAGATCTGGCGGTGGTGAAAGTTTTGTTTATTCATGTGACTTGGGTGAATGCCCAGCCGGTAAAAGCACCTATAGTGTTAACTCCATGGCCACCACCACCACATGAATAAATCATAATAAAATTGAATGTGATATTGAACCACAGTCTTTAATTTCCACGTCCACAACCTCAACCTGTAAAAATATGGCTGCCCGGGTCACAGTGTTTACGAAGATCAAAAGTTTCTTTCGCCACACTCTTGTTCTGTAAAAAGCAACACAGCAAACACCAGCGTCAATCTGCGCTTTCATCAAATAGCATAAACAGCAAAGCTTTGCGCATGCGTACACGAGCTTGTTAATAAGGTGGACAATGAGCGCGGAACCCGTGTTAGATTTCCAAATGATAAAACGAATAAAAATAATGTCTTAACGTTCGAAACATCCGAAAGCAGGCGTTACGCATTCCCGACACTTGGCCTTCAGAATCCATCCGTCCACTTAATGGCTTCGTCAAAGCCCATGCGTTCTTTCGAGGCTCAGAACAGACGTGTTAATCAATATCGCAGCCACTTAGCAGACCAGCTGCTTCCATCATCATCTGACACAAGCGCTATCTACCCTCCGAGGCACCGTCGGGATGTGCCGGCTCCAGTTAAGCTGCCCAAAGTGTTAATTCGAGTTACACTCGTTTTTATTAACTGGTTCAATACGAATTAATTGATTGATTGAGTTCCTCCTTGTCACAAGCCACTCGTGCATTTACACGCGTCGATAAAGACACCCTTTAAAAAGCGTAAACGAGTGAAAGCGCGAGAGGCGCTCCTGGGGAAAATTCGCTTCAACTCATTCGACCCGGTAAATTACTGGACCGCTTAGAAGCATCTTGAACACCGCCGCCGGCGCGCAAGTTTTCCGTCCAACGCGTCCCCCCCCCCCCCCCCCCCCTAAAGCTTCCAACATCGCTTTCCGCCCCCCTTCGCTCTTGCTCCGTGAAACTGAAGCAGCAGCGAAGGCAGGGAACACGATAAGCCCTGGGCCGGTGCGCGCCCGTGTTCCGGATGATGAAACACCGCCGGCGCGCCGGCCGCGACCCGTGCGCGTCGTTTCCACGGCTGAGCGCGAGCCGCGCGACTGGGCCCACGTGCTCCGGAGCCCTCACACTCGGCGTAGGCGCGCGCCGCATCGGGAACACGTCTGTTCGCTTTTTAGCGCCGCAGCCGACTACGTGTCTCCGGACGCTTATGCGATCGTACTGCGGTCACGTCGGTGGAAGTCCGATCGTTTGCGCCGCTCAGTCGGCCGCGCCGCTACGCCGCCGCGACCTCGTGGAGGGGACGTTGGCATCGGACCAAACTAGGCAACCCTCTCTCACACCCGCGTATATGGACTATGCACCAGATCGGAGCCAGTAACTGAAACTCAAGCGCCGAACCCCATCGTGAGCGGCGGCTGGCGGCGGCGCAGTCTGACGTTTGACGACGGCGGCGGCGAAAGCGAGACCACCTCGACCTTCGCAATGCACGAAACGGGGAACGCAAAACAAAGAAGAAACGAGTCTTTTTTTTTTTTTTTTGCTTTCTGTCTTCTCATTGTTCTAAGTTTCTTTTCCTGCTTTATTCCACTTCTTTTTCTGTAAGGCATACCTCTTCGTTTCCCACTCACCACATTTGGAGCTCGTACTGCTCTTTTTTAGGGTTTTACCGACGAGAGAAACAGACGGGATTCTTCAACGCCTCGACAAAAATTTAATGCGCAGGAAAGAGAAAGAAGGGTCATTTAATTTAACGATCGTTTTCGAAACAGGCGAAGCGAGAGCAGAATTCCTCACTTTCCGACGCGCTGCGGTAATTGTGGCGCCGCGAGCGCAGCTCGTAAGTGCCCCTGCACTCATTATTTCAGAGAAAAGGATATGAAATCATCTCAACGCAGAGCATAATGTTCCCACAAAAGAATGGGAGAAACAAAGGTACAAGTAATTGCTCCAGAGTTTAGCGCGCTGCCTGTCCGCATATACTATTTTACCCATGCACTTGAACGGCCGACACTGCGAGGCTAAGCCATTGCAAACCTCGAGAAGCGGCAACTTTGGTATGTTTCGTTGGTATGCAGAAAAAAAAAAGAAGCTACGAACAATTATCAAAACTGCGACGCTAGCGCAACGCCAGAAATTATTTGGGAACATTCTCAATGCAATTTGGCGGGTATACTTATTTACCGTTCACACGAAGCCTTATGAAATAGGCGCAAGATATACCACGATAAAGATTCCCGCCAATTACATCACAGCGCAGCGAGATCTTGAGAGTTCTCCGTTTTCGCTGCAGCTTTCGTGCTCTCTTCACGAAAACAAATGTGGAAAAGTAGAGTGGTAGTGAAAAGCAGTCGGCGTCCTTCTGAACGCTTTAAAATCTTTTTACACAACCACAACAACAAACAAGAACGCATGCACTCATGGGGGCCATGAAGATGCGCGTCCGTGCGAGCTGTGTCTATGCGTGCGTGCGTGTGTACCATGAATCAGCATAAATTGAAATGCGAACAGGAAACAAAACTAATAAGCTTAAAGGTGGATTCACACGACCGGACGGAGGAGGAATTTTCGCAGCGGATGGCGTATCACGTGACGCGCGCGTCATGAAAACGTGCCGCCCTTGCCTAGTCCGGGCTCCTCCGCTCGCTGTCCGGATTGAAAATGCTCGCCGGTATTGCTCAGAAAATGCTCAGACCGCGCAGCCTGCGTGACCTCAATATGAGCGAGGTGCACAAGAAAACGCTAAGTGACGAGGCAATCGTCATTTTTTTGGCTCTTGTTGAGGGATTCACAGCGTTATGGAATATAGAGCACGCCGCGCATGCAAACGCGCAGCTGCTAATAAGCGTTGGAGTCGAGAGTAAGCACACGGATTCCGCAAACGGTGCTCCGGCTGTGGGAATGCCACATAACTCGGCTGCGCCGGATTCAAGTGATCACGTGACTGTTTGGCCCACGGAGCATGCGGGATTTTGCCCTTGCGTGTGTATCCACCTTAAGCGATCATCGGGTGACTGGCGTCCTTGCGGGGACTATCCAGCGCTGAACAGTGTCACAACGCCCGACAGGTACCCTGTGCCACATATTCACGACATACTGGCAGGTCTGCATGGGGCCAAAATTTTTTCAAAAATTTATCTCGTGCGCGCATACCACCAGATACCTGTGTCACCGGAACACGTCCCTAAGACTGCTATCACTACACCCTTTGGTCTATTCGAATCCCTGCGCATGCCATTCGGCCTTCGCAACGCGGGTCAAACATTTCAAAGGTTTATTGACGGTGTTCTACGGGGCCTCAATTTTTTTTCACACCTACCTGGACGACTTGCTTATCGCGAGCACCACCCCAGAAGAACATGAAGCGCACCTGCGGATTGTTTTTCGGCGCCTATCTAAACACGGCGTTATCATCAACGCGGCCAATAGTGAACTCTTCGTGCCTGAGTTATCATTTCTGGGCCACATCCTTTCGAACTCCGGAGTACGGCCACACCCATCTAAAGTGCAGGCCATACAAGATTTTCCACTGCCAACCACGAAGCGCCAACTACGTGAATTTCTCGGATTGCTAAACTTCTACCGCCGTTTCGTGTCTAAATGCGCACATATCATACAACCACTTGCCGGACTGCTGAAGGCAACGCAAGGATCTTCGAATGACCTGCCTTGGTGCGAAGAAGCGAAAAGGGCTTTCAACTAAAGCAAGCAGGCCTTGGCAAACGCGGCTCTCCCGGCATACCCACGGCCAGGAATTCCCCAGTGTTCAATGGTCGATGCCTCAGACATAGCTATCGGTGCCGTGTTGCAACAGCTGAGCGACGGCACATGGCACCCAACTCAATTCTTCTCGAAGAAGCTGACGCCTACTGAGCGCCGCTACAGCACCTTCGGGCGCGAACTGCTAGCTGTCTACTTAAGTATACGTAACTTCCGGCATTTCTTGGAAGGCGTCTAGTTCTTCACTTTAACCGACCATAAGCCGCTGACCTATGCTCTCCGCTCTATGCGTTCGGACGGTGGCACGCACACGGCCCGTGAACTTCGGCAACTGGCATACATCTCCGAGTTCATGACAGACATCCACCACGTAAAAGGGAGCGACAACGTCGTTGCCGACGCCCTGTCACGGAGCGCTATAAACGTCGTCAACGATCCAGAAGGAGTTAACTTCGACGTGCTGGCGGCAGCCCAAAGAGAAGACGAAGAGCTAAAAATCTTCCTAACAAAAAACGGCCCTCAAGCTACAGTGGATGCAGATTCCGGGATCAGGCGACCAAATTTGCTGTAACACCTACGCGGACAACCCACGCCCCTTCGTGCCCGCCAATGTACGTCGCCACATTTTTCTTTCTGTTCACAAGCTATCACACCCTGGAATCAAAGCTACGCAAAAGTTGCTCACAGCAAGGTTCATCTGGCCAGGTATCAACCGAGACCTGCGTTGCTGGGCAAGAGGCTGCGTACCATGTCAGCGTTCCAAAATTGATCGACGTACTGTGACCCCGTTGGCAAAGTTCGCGCCTCCGGACGCGCGTTTCGAGATCTACATGTCGGACCTCTGCCGCCTTGCCAAGAGCATGCCTATTTACTGACGTGCATTGACAGATTCACGCGCTGGGCGGAGGCCATACCTATAGCGGATATCACTGCTGACACGGTTGCCCGCGCCTTCTTGCACGACTGGGTTGCTCGTTTGGGTGCACCATCCATAATCACAACGGATCGTGGAAGGCAGTTCGAATCATCACTTTTCGCCAGCATTACACGTTTCATTGGTGCTTCTCGCATCAGAACCGCCTACCACCCGATTAGCAACGGCATGGTGGAGCGTTTCCACCGCCAGCTCGAGTCTGCGCTCGCCGCAACAGAAGAGCGCAACTGCATGGAGGCACTGCCACTCATTCTCTTGGGAATTCGGACAGCTGTCAAGACCGACATTGGCTGCAGCGCGGCCGAACTGGTCTACGGAACGACACTACGCCTTCCAGGAGAATTCTTCACGGGCAGTCCGCAAGACGGTTGTACAGCTACCGCAGCCTACGCACTTAGGCTACGAGACATAATGGAAAACCTTCTCACTACGCCACCGCGACCGGCAGCGCCACGCGCGGTGTACGTACCATCAGAACTCGCTTCGTGCATACACGTGTTTGTGCGCCATCACGCAGTTCATCGGCCACTCCGACCACCGTATAACGGACCATTCCGAGTGCTGCGTCGAGGCAACAAGCAGTTCACTATCGACGTGCACGGTCGTCACGGAGTGGTATCACTCGATCGGCTGAAGCCAGCGCACATTGAAGATGCAGACACCGTTTCACATGCAACGTCATCTGTAAAACCACCCTCCAAAGCTCTACTCGTTCAAACACGTCAAGTCACAAGGACACGCAGTGGACGAGTCTCCAGGGCGCCCCATCGTATGGACTTGTGAGCCATTTAAATCGTCCTATATGAACGTTCGCTAACTCACTAGGAGGGGAAGTGATGTGGCGGCCTCATGGTCGCACAGCAGCAGCCAGACACCCTTTCCCATTTTTGACTCGGTGAAATCTTATCGCGTTGTGTGCGGGAAAGGGAAGTGGTGCTGAGGGTGTGCAACCGAGCCGTTGAGGCTGTACTATTACAAAATAAAGTTAGTTGTTGCTTGTTCTTCAGGGACGCACTACTTAAAGTCCCTATATAGTAAAAGTACCGCCATCCACCACAGTTCCTCCACCGTCTCCTCTCCTAAAGTGCTTGTTTTTTTCTTTACTTTTTGCTTGCGCAAGCAAGTCGACGGTGGTGCTCCTGGAAAGTTCACGCTGAAGCTTTCAGGCCGGGCGAGCGCCGTCACCGCCGCCGGCGACTTCGGCTGCGCAGTGTAACTTTCAACATGGTTCTGAGGCGGAAAAAAACAATATAAAAAGTGAAAGCGCACGCTATCATCGTCCAATCGGAGATACAGGAGAGAGAGAAGCGGCGTTGATCAAAGGATGGCGGTACTTTTCTTATATGTATATATATAAGGGACTTTAGCACTACTCGCTTCTATCTGTTCATTTCCAGCCACGCTCGCGTCCCACACAACATACATTTTGTAGCCTGAATTAGGTCACTGTTACAAGTGAAGGCGAACCTGGAAAGGCGAGTTAGCACTGTAGTAGTTTTCGACTTGTTCGCGTTTGAATTTACGCTGAGAGTACAGTCGGTGCCAAAAGTTTACCTACCGCTTGACCTGAGAAAAAGCTGAATATTTCAGCAGCCTGGGAACAGGAACACAGCCTGGTATTCGCGTGTCCAGCCTGTCTGCACTAAGGAGCAACACAGTTTTTTTTACTGATTTACTGCATGGCTATGGTCACAAACTTCTCGGGAATTAAAGGTTTTCGCAAATTCCCCGTTTCATACGCTGTTGACGCCGACTGTACGCTCACGCACGCGGGTGTGTGTACAAGTGCGCACGTGTGTGCGTCTGTGTAGGTGAGCAGTCTGTGTTCGCGAGCATGCGCACGTGAGCGTGGTTGTACAAGGAGGTTTCAGTACGCTAGATGTCTCAGGTATTCGGCACACCAGCCGTGCCTTGTCTGCCGCATACGTACAGACCTAATCCCGCACGAACTTTCGGATTGGCTACTTGGGTCAGGTGAAGCATACTCGTCGTCATCATCAAGAAGAGGCTACTCGATGTCGTGACTGATAGAAACTTGGCCACCACGTTTCCGATGCATCATGAAATATACGAAGGCCACGCATAACAAAGTCAACCTGCGCAACAGCAACTGTCACGCCGAAACTGATATAGATGGGCATTCACCAATAAATTTATCGGATGACCTCACTGTAGCTCAGTTTCTGAGGTACATTCGATCCTTAAAATGTGGCTTAATTAATAATCAAATTTGAGGCAAGGCACAAATTGTTCAGATATTATCAGGCCTACGTGCACGTAGAGAAAAGTTTTTAAAATGAGAAAAATGAAATGATATCTAAAGGACATTGTAGCTCGTAAGAGTTTCTCGACTAATTGGAAAGTCAGATAATGCGAATACATATTTTTTATTCTTTTGTTGTTAAATTTTTTTACCAGCCGTAAATCTGGTTACATGGGAGATAAAAGGAATATAATTCTGATGAACTTCTAATGGCCGCTGCTGGATTCGCAATTTTAAATGGAGAGCATACTGTGAGGCACTTGATTTACTCAGTTCTAAAGATCCCTAATTTCAACGCCGAACTGCAGAGGGTTTAGGTTTCAAGTTTCTCTGGTTTAGATTTCAAGCATACTAAGCAACCATAGAGTGATTGAATAAAAATACTAGTCAGATTTACGGCGTTTAACATTACAGACAGAGGAGATATGCTGTAGCGGGGGGGCACAAGATTAATTTAGCCCACCTGGAGTTCTTTAACGTGCACCCAAAGTATGATGCACGAGCTTATTTGCCTTTTGCCATCATCGAAATGCGGCCAGAGCAGCTGGGAATCGAAATTGTCACCTCGTTCTGCGCAGCACAACGCTATCGCGTTATAGCCATCACGAAAGTTAATAAACACATATTTTACAGACGTCCCTTTAGATCCCCGTAATTAGAAAGCGAGACTAAACGTCACGTCATGAAATTATGTGTTTGCGGTAAGCAAAACACGGTAACCATGCTTCAACTGTCACGACTGACACGCTATCAGCAGTTCGCAATATGCATTGAGTGACTCCTGAAACAAATCTGCACACGATCGACTGAATGCTGCAAGTTGAGAGCGAAACGCCATTTGCCTCAGTGCACACGTGGTGCCTTAAACGCAATCCAATTACAGCGCTGCTGAACTTTGGAAGAAATGTAATAAGAGAGAACGTTTTTTTTTTTTTTTTTTTTTTGTATGTGCAGGCTTTGTATTCCATGCCGGCGACTTATACCATACGTGTGTCCAGGCGGAACGTTTTGCGCGAGATAGTGGTCCAGATATCCTTGTTGCGGTAATTCCTCACAAGACGAATGTGCTCCGAGTTTCCCAACACGCAGATAAATCCCTTTGGCCGCGCTATTTTGCGAGTGCTTTGCCAGCAATGCAAGTTTAAATACACAACTAGGCGAAAGCCCGCAAGTTTGGCGCTGGACCGAAAACTTACGAATTCAAGAGGGCACGTGAACGCCCGTTGTAGGGATAAATGCTGGAATTAAGCAAAAGCCCCGTTTCCTTCGCCGCGGAGCAATTGCGTATCTTATTTTTGTTTTGGCGGGCACAGATTCGTCGGTACGAGAAACTGCCAGGACGGGCTACGAACTCGTTAGTCCCTATCAAGAGCATAGGCGGAGCCCATGTATAATAGACGGGTCTTCTACAACCTGTTCTCCGGCTCTCAGTGCTTGACAAACACCCACGCACTGATGGCCTGCACGTATGGCGCTGACTTATTCAGGTGAAAGCATCTGAACAGTGAGCAAAGCTTTTACGGAGCGTCAGTAAGCTGCACCCGCAAAGCAGGCCTATATAAAGTGCAGAATAGAAGCCAGAAGCTTGGGTAGACAACTGAATAGCGTCCAGGTAAAGCTGGTACTTGCTTAAGTGACTGGTCGTGGAAACATTCGTCAATAACTTAAAGCAGCGACCTATTGGCCTCAGTCCGAGAGGAATGGCTGTATCTGCACCGCTACCTAATAAAAAATAAACAAAGCGAAAAGTGGTATGGCCTGCCGTATGCGTTGAAAGCAGTGGTACTTCAATGTGCAGTCACGGTGCCACTAGCAAGGTTAGAGCTGATAAGGGAAGTGCAGGAATGTTTCACGGACCTGATAAGGCGTATAGGCACCGTACATTGAAGTTTTCGCGCGATCTATGCGCCACTACAAGTGAAGCTTTGGGACGGCCAGTGTCAAAACCAGCAAAACTGAAGAGACGCTCTATACATTCGCCGTGATCGATCGCTTATCCCGAAAGAAGACTGTCCGAGTTGTGAAAATATCAAAGTGCGCATGCTCTGCATATGATAGCACACGTTCGCAATCGATATGAGCAGCGGGAACAATTGTGAGCTTGATATCGTCAAAGCGCAGGGCATACCTCTCAAGCGAGCGACGATAAGGAAGGAAGCCGTTGTCGTTCGGAATGGCGTACATTTTCATCGCCTCTCTAGCGGCCGGCGTCGGCAATACTGGGGCGAAACATGAAATGTCGTAGCGCCATCTGAACAGTGAACGGTGCCCATAGCATTTTTTTTAATGCAGCTGCGGCAGTATAACAGGCACGAAATGTTCTAACAGTTATTTTCAGCGTGGGGGCGTGACTTGATGTTCGGGCTAGATGTCACTGTTTTGAATGATTACGTTGGTATCACGGGTGAAATGCCTAACGTAGGCTATGACGTAGGTTTCACTATATGGCCACATACAGCCCCTTTCGGCCAGGTGACAGCGTGGTGGCGTGGCCATCACATGTACAAGCATATACCATAAACATGCGCTGGTGACGACTGGTGATAACCCGTTTTTTTTAGCTATCTACCATACTGAAATAAAAACGCGATACTTAACGGCATCACGCCCCAAAAATTACGGATAGAATGCCATTCATGCAGCTGGCCGGAGCTGTGTAATTACCTGACGTCGCTTTACCGAAGACGCCAATCTTGGCCCTGCTTTCAGCGTATACGGCAGGCCGAACAACTTTTCACTGTAAGTTCTTCAGTTTTCACCGGTCGCACAACTAAAGATTCGACATTTTGCAAGAAGAGCTGTACAAGAAGAGCCACATAAGTAGGCTGACGGGAAAGCGCGGCCTTCGTCTAACACTCCGCGCGAACAAAAATGTTGAATATTCTATCTATCTATCTATCTATCTATCTATCTATCTATCTATCTATCTATCTATCTATCTATCTATCTATCTATCTATCTATCTATCTATCTATCTATCTATCTATCTATCTATCTATCTATCTATCTATCTATCTATCTATCTATCTATCTATCTATCTATCTATCTATCTATCTATCTATCTATCTATCTATCTATCTATCTATCGTTAACATTCGCAAAATAGCGAATGAAATACGGGCCTTAAGATTGTGTCAGCAGGTTTATTTAAGATGTAACAAGATAACTACAATGCTGAAATGCAGAGAGAAACATTTTACGCGCCGTGGTTGCTTAATGGCTATGGTGTACTAAACACGCAGTGTTATATTTAGTACACCTTCTAGTATACGAACGGCAAATGATTTAGCATCTCATCACCCGCCGTAGTTCCTTAGTGGCTATGGTGTTGCGCTGCTAAGCACGAGGTCGTGGGGTCAAATCTGCTGCCACGGCGACTGCATTATGTTGGGGGCGAAATGCAAAAACACCAGTGTACTTAGGCTTAGGTGCACGCTAAAGAAGCCCAGGTGGTCAAAATTAATCCGGAATCCCCCACTACGGCGTGCCTCATAATCAGATCGGCGTGCCTCATAATCAGTCGTTGCGCTGCTGAGCCCGAGGGCGCGCGATCAAATGCCGGCCGCGGCGGCCGCTTTTCGATGCGGGTTATGCTACAATGCCCGTGTACTGTGCATTGGGTAGACGTTAAAAAACTCCTGTTGGTTAAAGTTAATCCGGAGTACCCCGATACAGCACGCCCCGTAATCGTGGTTTGGCGCGTAAATCACCAGAATTAAAAAAAAAGAAAAAGAACTCGTTTTTTGCAACCTTACAAAATATTAATTGATAAGTACTGCATGCCAGACATTGAAAGGACTTCTGGAATCGCATGATTACGTAAATCAGGGCCGGTATAAGGTAAAAATTTTGTTCCAATGCTATTTCTCTTCGTTATTCATCAGGGATTTGCCCATATGTTATCAACGGGATCAGTCAGCCGGGAACGGTGGATGATAAGAAAGCAATACAATCGAGCAAAAGGAATCCTTATGTAATATCAGCCCATTCAGCAACTTACAGGGAAACTTGAGTTGGTCCTAAATAAATGTTTAACCATAAACAGGATACGTCTACATCAAGCACGGATCAGATGAAACGAATCAATGCATCCTTAATGTTTGCCAGGCACAAGCCGCTACAGGTAGCTCCAATTGCAACTCAGACAGTTGAAGCGTGACTGCTAATCGGGAAAACACCTGATGGGGGTACAAACATGCACGCCTCGGAGCAAACAGACTTTCGCCGAATACGTGCCTTTGTCGAGCAGAGCTTCAGCCGGGGGCAGAGTGCAAGCGTTCAGACGGAAGGGCCTACTGCGTCCCTTGGAGTTGGCCGCGAACACGCGAGCCTCGAACTCAGTGCCCGGCCACAGCTGGCCGACTCGAAAGCGTGGTTCTGGACCGCTCACGTTCCGCACCAGTACCTGCAGGCACAGCAGCGCGGACCGCGTTTGAACACACCCAAATGACACTTATGCAAATAGTTTAATTTTTAAATATATTTTACTCTAAATATTTCGAATAACAGCTTATTCATTGATGTAACTAATTAATTTATTTAATAAAGTTACGGTAATTCAAGTAAATCTATCGTTATTGATGTCTATTGCCGTGAATAGTGTGCTGCCAAATGAACTCTGTATCTTTGCTGCGGTATATTAAAGAATTACTCCCACGAAACATCTAGTACATATCCTATAGTTTTTCGGAACGATGTATGTGCACCGTACAAAGCGCAGCCTTGCATGGTTTCCTCTAGGTGTGTAGTGTCGTGCTTCCTACTTTGTCCGCGATAAACGATGCCCAACAACCTAACCACAACGATTGTTGTTTGTGGCAACAAGACTGAGCGGATGGTACCTGGTGCTGCGACGCGGAAACGCCTCTCTGCATCGACGAGCCTTCGGGCGGCCCGTAGACTTCAAGCACGTAGACGAGGTTCTCGGGGGGACGCGCCAGCAGCGAGGGTCTCTGTGCGGCGGCCACCAGCGAGGCGCCGCCGCTGCCTCCCGTGCCAGGCACTGGCGACTGGCCGCCGGCCGCCGGAGCCGACGGCGAGCGCACTTCGCGGCACTCCACGGAAAAGCTGCGCTCAGTCAGGTTGGTGACGCTGCAGTTCTCCAAGGGTTCGGGAGGACCTGCGCAGTGTCGAAGCACCAGGGACGCCACCTCAGTGTTCCGCTAGAGCACTTTTGTGTATCCCTTTGCGACCCCGTAAGTATACAAAAGCCCAGGCGGACTCCGGGTGCGACTTATGCGAACAGTACAACAAACGATTATATGCCACGCATGAATCAAGGTGTTGAAAACATCCGATAAACATCAAATAATTGTGTGCATATAACGTGCAATGTGGCCGACGTGCGGGTGTGACACAATGACGTTCGTGCCAGTGATATATAGCAATTTCTTGAACTAACCTGAGGAATAATAATAATAATAATAATAATAATAATAATAATAATAATAATAATAATAATAATAATAATAATAATAATAATAATAATAATAACAATAATAATAATAATAATAATAATAATAATAATAATACAGATGCCACTATCCCTAATGCAAGTGCACCTAACATGGTCAAGGCTTTTATGCGTTCTAGACCCCTGACCATACCTCTGCAGTGTTGCTTAGCCAGCACCATTGTGACAAGTTCACAATCACATTATTAAACAAGAACCACGGACTGTGTGGCTTTTAAGCTTATTCGCCATTTCTATGATCTGATCCCTTTTATGCGCCATCGATCTTCTAGAGCTTTGCGGACCATATGTCGTCAGAGTGACTCCCAGTCTATGGAGCAATATTTGCTGCAGTACTCTGTCCAGCTCAAGAAGCCACAGCCGTGTGTAGAGAGCTCATAATCTTCGGCAGAGTAATGCCAGAAGTGAGCCATTAAAAGAAATCGTGAGCACTGTGGATACACGAATAAACCAGGTTACAACTGAAGACTCTCAACTGCTTTATCCAGTAACTATTCTGGAACTATAGACAAAGAATCATCACTATTATGCTTCGTGCTCAAGTGTAAAGAATTTGCATCATGTAGCAACACGCAGTACTCATTGTTACTAAAAAGCATAGGAGAAAAAATAGACAGAAGCGACGAGTAACTTCCCCTCAGTGTACGTTGGGTAAGAGGAATAACCCCCTAAACTTGTAGCTAGGGGACCATACAATCCAAGTCAGGCATCTGGTTGGAAATGAATGCGAAGCCTTTTTTTTACTTATCTAGTTAATTTTATATTTAAGGACTCAGTTACCAGTCATTTGGCCGAAATTTAAAAAAAAATGTGGTTGTAAATTAATTCTTGAGAAGTGCACGTTTTTAGGACGCTACAGAGAGCAACATTCCCGAGAGATAAGCGAAACATTTCAGATATGCCAACACGGTGATTCTTGTGTCAGCGTGCCTTCCATATCTCTGCACAGCAGTGACCTAAGATATCTGTCGAATGTGTGACTACCTGCCGACAATAGTGGCCTGCGATGATTTTGTCTGTTTGTTCTCTGCGCAGATCCTCGTCCTTGTATACATTGCCGTTCAAGTGCAATAAACAGATGTTAATCACCGTTGTGTCTGTCGTCGTCAGTTCGTCCTGCCTGAAGCGCTGTTCGATTACCTTCTAAGAATGCACCAATCAACCCAGTTCAGCACGCTCTTATAGTACAGCTAGATGAGCGAGACGTTTTCCGTTCATGATGAATGTCAATAGCGTAAAAAATGACAAGGATAGGATAGTGGACTGGACAAGCGCTTGTGCAGTCTTTTATCTTGGCCTTGTTCGTTTCTTTTTTTTTTTGCGTTCTGTACATTCCTCAT
This sequence comes from Dermacentor silvarum, assembly GCF_013339745.2. Lineage (NCBI taxonomy): Eukaryota > Metazoa > Arthropoda > Arachnida > Ixodida > Ixodidae > Dermacentor > Dermacentor silvarum. Next base: position 85,172,269 of record NC_051154.1, on the reverse strand, counting down.
GTAAAAGAATAAATGCCGTGACTATAACTCGACCTGCGACTAATGAACAGACCGAGGAATGGAATCAGCTAAAAAGACTTCACTTTATCGTCGTCTGAGGTAGGCGCTCAGTTGATGAGGTCAGTTGAAGTATGGTCAAACACATTTTTGAGAAAAATCGTTTTTACTGCTGTATTTAGGTTCCAATAAAACTTAGCTCTGTGGCGAAGCATAAAGAAATGCTAAAATATACTTCTGAAAGATGTTCTTCGTAAAGCATTAGTGGTGGTTTATATCACCTAACGTATACTACCGACTAAAAAAAGAAAGTTAAGAGAAAGAGAGAGATAGTTACTTATTGGAAATGCCCAAGCTGATCTGTAATTAGCCTGCTATTGCACACAGTGTAAATTGGACGAAAAATAAATGATGAAAAATACTGATGAGAATAGCAAGAAGCGTGCAGTATGAAAATATTCCGGCGGAGACTGCTAGTACCGCTGGTGAGCATGGCTGGGCAATGACGCATTGCAAACGCGGTGCTCTTTAGCGCTAGAGGACAACAGTTAATTATCAGTAAACAGACAAATAAAAACACGAGTCGTAACATCTTACTGATAAAAAATTACGCAGACAATAATTCTACAAGAAACTGGTTCAATGCTTGCCAGCACCGAAGAACTTGATTTCTACTTCAAAATTAATAATAATAAAGTATTGGTGAATTGCTAACACTTAAATATTTGTCATGTAGTTCCCGCTTAGAGTGAAAAAAGAGATTTGGCTATTTTTTACGGCTGATAAAGAAAGCCGGCGAAAAATGATACATATCACGTTACTAAACATCCACCCGCATCAAAAAGCAGCGCCCTCAAACAAGCTCTGTTGCAATTAGTGGCAGAGTTGGCGCTTTATCTGGCGCGCCCCGCCCGCGACAGCGCGGCGCCTAGGTGTTGATGAGGAGCGAGTGTCGATAACTAGTGGTTGATGCGTCATGGAAAGTCTCTGCTCACTAACTCCTGTGTAGCGTGTTTGAGGGTTCAGCTGTTTTTTCTTCTGCTTTCTTCTTTCTGTGGTTTTACGTGCGAAAACCAGTTCTGATTATGAGGCGCGCCGTAGTGGAGGGCTCCAGTTAATTTTGACCACCTGGGGTTCTTTAACGTCCCTTACAAAAATGGTTCTTGAATTTCTGATTACATCTTGATATGTTTTTGATGATACATCAGAGTGTTATCATAAACTCAACAGCTGATGACTTTTCACATCAAGTTGGCAGCAGTCACTCAGTAGAGAATACACATCACGATTTCTGCAGAGAAACCTATGCAGATTTGCAACTTATGTTCCTGATGTATAAACACCACAGACATTTAACATCAAGTTGTCAGCAGTCACTCAGTAGAGAATACACATCACAATTTCTGCAGATAAACCTATGCAGATTTTCAGCTTATATGCCTGATGTATAAACACTACAGCCATTTAGCATCAAGTTGGCAGCAGTCACTCAGTACAGAATAGACATCACAATTTCTGCAGATAAACTGATGCAGATTTTCAGCTTATATGCCTGATGTATAAACACTGAAGACATTTAGCATCAAGTTTCCAGCAGCCGCTCAATAGAGAATGCACACTATGATTTTTGTAGTTAAATGTACAGAGGCTTTTATGGCGTTCACTGATGTATAAACACATCCTATATAGATGTATGTTATATAACCCATCCGTGTAGTGTTCCAATATAATAAAAAACGAAGATTTTTATGATTGGTTTGATAAAGCAGAGGTTTCAGATTTTCGCTTCAATTAAGTGCAACTGTTGCTATTTTTGTGGTGAACAGACCGCAGATTAGTAATGCTTGATCGGTTTTTTTTTTTTTTTTTTTGCGCACGTGTTCTCACGGCGTCATCGCCGTTAATATGTGCCAAACGGCAGGACGGCGAGTATTTTTTTTAGTTTTGCCGAAAATGCAAAAATTTCGGGAGCTACGATAGGAGACATGTTCAACTTGGAACCAGCGCGTGCTCGCGCCGATGCACCGCGACACAAGCCTGCGCTAGCCCACCGGCGACACAAACATCAGCTCGCAAAATAATTTCCGCTAGATAAAGTGATGCGTATACATTACATCATATGAAAAGCGATGTCTACTGTCAAACGTTGAGCACCAACGAGGGATCCGATACTTGACCAACTCAGCTGCAGTGCACTGCGACATACGGTGCTCGGTGAACCCGCTCAGCTATGCAGATATCGCGCTCGACAGCGCCGCGAATATCACCGTATATTTTCTTTGTGTGAAATTATTGTGAGCATATGGTAAAGTGGCAACAACGGTAACAGAATATTGCAGGTGCTGCCTGTCGGTAGTTCGTTGCGAAGCGCCGTGAGCTTCGAGCTACGAAGGTAAGGGGAGAAGGCCTAGCGACGATGTCGGCGCCCCCGAGCGATCTGTGGTGGTGATCAAGGCTGCCGGCGATAGGACACAGTGACCGCTCTTCTGTCGTTGACTGACCAAGTCGCTGTACGGCTGCCGCAGAAATTCAGGACTCATCCTCTGCCGTTCGCGAGCATAACAGCCATCGAACGGCGGCCCGCGAACGACAAACGGCGCGCGGCAAGCTGCCGTGGACGCGCCTGTACACCGCGAGCCGGCTCGGACACGTACCGCTTCGTTTACGCACGCTGCCGCATAGCAGCCGGTTTTTCATTTCTGTGCGAAATTAGGCAAGAACATTTTCTAGCAATATCATCAGTAAGTATTTTGCAAACGCTAGCGGTCGTTTTGTGAAGCGGCATCCATCCGCAACTGCTTAAAAGCGAGAGCTGTTAGAGAGGCTTAAGTCATCGACGCGCCCGTGCTAATTAGTGGTCGCTAGTTGAAATGCGTGTTTATATATTGCGGTTTTATATTAACAGGTACATGTGCTGTTAACTTGCCTACTAGCTCACTCTATTGTTACAAGCATTATGTTGAGATTTAATGCTTAATTTCGTTGACAAGAGGCGCTCCTACTGGCACCGACTGGTGGTGAAAACTTCATGGGTATATATACAGCAAAGCAAACATCATTGCGTGTGTGTATGTCGGTTGTAGCAGTGTGTGTGTGTATGTTGGTTTAGTTGTACGTGGAGTATGTGATGATTGAGGTGCCATGATGTGTGATTCAGTTGTACGTGGGAGTATTGTGATGCTTGAGGTGCCATGATGATGTAATACCGTTATCTCGTACTAAAAAAAAAGAAAAAAAAATAGGCTCGAAAAGAAAGAGGAAATTTTTTTTTGCTTTTTTTGTTTTTCAGCGCCATCTGTCGGTTTATGCAGTAACTACTGTGTTTAGTGATCTAAGCCTTTCTGAAATGTGGTAATCAAGGATGCACCACAAATGCAGTAATCAAGAATGCACCACAAATACAGTAATCAAGAATGCATCAGAAACGCGGTGGCCAAATACATGCAGAAAGTTATCAAGTACTCATCACAAAAAAGCATCAGAATGTAACCACAATTTCGGTAGGTTTGATGAGAATTGTATACAGCTATTAATCAGACTTTCAGCAAAAATTTTTATAAGGGGTGCACTACAACGCAAGCACACGGGCGTTTTTGCATTTCGCCTCCATCGAAATGCGGCCGCGCCACGGTCGGGATTCGATCCCGCGACCTTCGTGCTCGGCAGCGCAACGCCTTAGCTGCCTGAGCCACCCCGGCGGGTCTTCAGCTTTTTCATGCGGGCAGGATGCTTAGCCACGTGATATTTTTCACTTTTTCGCAGGCTTTCTTTATCAGCCGGAAAGAATAAACGCACAAAAAGCACCTGGCTGAAATCATGTCAGTTATAAGTCTCTTTAAATTTTCAGCAAATGTTTCATTGACAGCACGCCATTCTAAGCAGTAATTAAGAAAATATCTAATAGCAATTAATTAATAAGTTGAACGGCATCAAAAACATTTACTGGAGTTCACGCTCTACTCGACTGTGAACAATATGCACTTGGTTATCTTCGCGTAGAATGGCTTGTCTTTTTAAAAAAACGCGATGCATGATAGCTGGAACCCTCCTCCTGAAAGAGTAGGCAGGCGTTGTGCCGCTCTCAGCGGCAGTTGTCAGCTTGCTCCCTCCCTATTTCCTTCGTCTCCTTGTGCTATATGTGTACAAACCAAATAATAATAATAATTTATATATCGCAGGATTACACCATGAACGCCTTTCTTCAGAGAATAAATGCAACATTATCAATTTAGTGCTAGTGCAACTACCTGCTAAGTTAACTTTCGGCGTATAAGAGGACTGAAACGGGGAGCTCGCCTTGGAGCAACTGCAAGTATACAAGATGAAAACGATGTGCCATCATTAGACTTCAGGCTCCATGAACCAATTATGGCGGCGCATACGCACAAAGGCACACAACATCCTGCCGAACGTTTTCTTTGTTTGTTTCTCGAAAAAGCCAGCGTTGGCGTCAGAAGTTAATTACACGTGTACGTGGCTTCTTCGGCAAACGCAATTATCGAAGCGCTTAACAGAGCAAGCAGCGCGGTAACGCCGAGACCCAGTGGTGGTAAGAAAGAAATATTCGCCAATTCTCGACCAATATTTCTACCATGCAAAGTGTCTTACGATATTTACGAATTTGAATACGATAATCACAAGAAAAGAGTGCCTAAGTTCGTTAAGAATAGCTTCCAAGGTTTAATAAAGTAGACGTCACGACCATATGCACTAATGGCTGCGCTAAAACACTGATCTTTCGGATACTAATGCTGCTCGAACAAAGCGTCTTTTGGATCATGGGCCTTGAAGTGTAGAGGGCTGGTAGTGAATTTATCTGCTGTTTAGAACAGCAGTTTGGTTGCGTTATGCGGAGAAATATCCGAGTCTTCCACCGCCTTTGTGTGGCGGAAGTGAACTTAGGGAAGCTGCATTAATCAGCCGCATCTACAAGAGTTGTTTTTTACTAAAACAAAAGTTCATTTTAACCATCTCTTATCGATGCAAGTTTTTCGTCAGCAGCGCGCGAGTCCAGTTACAGGTCTTAATTTACTTAAGCGCCAGAAACACTTGAGCACATATTTTGCTCATGCCCAGCGTACGCGCGACAACGGCAGAGCCTTATTTCTACTATTCAACGAGTGACTAAAAGACCGATATCTGACGAGATTGTATTAGGTCCTTGGCCTGACGCCAACAGCGCAGCTGTGGTCATCGGAGCGACTATAGCCTTCCTTCAAGCCACTGGACTCGACGCACGACTCCAGTAAGACCTCAACGTGATGGACATGTATATACGCACCTCCTTATCTTATCATCATCATTCATCGCTCTTTTCTCTCCCCCCCCCCCCCCCCTTCCCCAGTGTAGAGTAGCAGGCCAGAGCAAACTAACGCTGAAGCCAACCTCTCTACCTTTCTTCAAATAAACCTCTCTCTCTCTCTCTCTCCCTTAATTTACTTTGTAACGACTGCAACTCAGTATAAAAAAGCCCACCTGCTTAATGGGACTGCAACCGCGCACCTGTTCCTGCCGCGAACGTCTAACTCTGGCAAATCTCACCTTGTCTTGCATTTGTTGCTTGTCCTGCGGTGTTACGTCGCCTCGCGTAGTGCCATTATGAGCAATATTAAAGGGAACACAGGAACGCGTAGAAAACAGCCTCAGACCCAGCTATGGGTGATGCGCAGCGGCCGCCATCGGAAAAAAAGTGGAAAGGGGGACGCTGTTCTAACAACTGTCTCGCACTCCCGCCCTGCGTCTGCAAAGTGCGGAACTTCACCTCGCCAGCAGACAGTGATAACACTGTTAGATATTGCGTCACTGACAAATGGATGCGTCGATTCAAATAAAGAATCGGTTATAAATACAGAGCAAGCTTGGTCTAAGTGTACTATCAAGCGGTTGCGCGAAGAAGAAGAAGAAAAAAGAGAGAATGAATGAAAGAAAAGAAAATTAATCGGTGTAAGTCACTGCGACGATTACCGTCTTATCGGCGGTCGGACGATACCATATTATCGGCAAAAAGACGTAAGCTGCTGCTTTGTAGAAATGCTAGTGTGGTGGGGGTGCCAACAGTTAGTGGAAGAGCGCCCTCCTTTCCCTTTTCTTTTTTTTTTTTTCCACAGCGTCACCCGCGCATTGCTCCGAATCTGTTTCGAGGCTGTTTGCCACGCGTTTCTGTGTTCCCTTTCATATTGCTCATAATAGTACATGAGGTATACGCTGTCGATATAGACTGACTTTTTCTGACATTTACCACAACCTGACGGGCGACTGCATTTATTCTTTCTATTTGTCGTCATGTTCAGCTTGTCCAGTCGGTTAACTGTAACAACAACCTGTGCATGTTTACTTCCCAGGAGAATTTCTTGTTTTCCTTTTCCAATATTTCCGCTTCACGCTCGGACCTAATGGACGGAATGGTCAAAATATCAACAAAAGTAAACATGGCGGCTTTGCCCTTTATGGACTTCACAAACCTTTTGGTACGCTTCAAAAGGCGCGCGAGGTCAGTGATGTCCGAATGGCTAGCTTCAACATAAACATTGAAAAAAAAAAAAACACTGCTTTTCTTCAATAGCCCTCCTACTTCACAATGAAATGAGTCACATAAATCGCCTGCTTGCGTCAATCCTTTTAAGTACTTCCTGCTTGCTTCTAATCGCGATCAGTGTGGTCAGACGTCACTTATCTAAAGCAGCGTTATCCAGAAAGGGTGGTTTCACATGTATTGGGAGCTTTATAATATTTGAAAATCACTTGCATCAGTGAAGGCGAAAGGAAAACAGGAAACAAGAATACCCTGTGAATAAACGCTTTGCGAAAGCTGGCAAAAAGCTTGTTTTCGCTGTGTGATTTTTCACTGTTAACAGCAGCTCATACAGTCTAGTTTGGTAGCGCTATTTCTGTTAGACCTTTTCTGTTACCTGCTCCATTATTTCTCTCTCTCTCTCTTTGCTCTCTTTCCAACCCCTATATCCACCTCCCCAGTGCAGGGTAACAAACCGGAAACCTGCCTCCGGTTAAACTCCTTGCCTTCCCTCTCTCTCTCTCTCTCTATTTGAAAAGAATTCTGTCTCGCACTATACAAAAGCAATGTGCGGTAAATAAAATCTTCGGCGAGATAGCCGATGAAAACGAAAATACGGTTTTGTTGTCATGATTTCTAAGGCGTATATCTCTTGGCATAAACTTGCTTCGCAGTTTGTTCGGACATTCTTGTTTGTCACTGAACGCATAGCTAGGTTATAGTAGACAGGAACGGAGAAGTGACTCAAGTTTCACTGTAACCTGATCACAGCCCCTACGCGTCTGCGAGTTTCGCTGAATTGGTTTAGGCGAACACCTTTCTCGTAAGAACACGAGTTTTCTTTATTGGTTTATTTTTCGTTCCGCCTACGCGCGAACATATGCGGGATGCGTACAGTCGGCCAAGAACGTCCCTCTTTTTTTACCAGAGAGCTCGTCCGCCTTCCGCACGTCTCGCCTACGATCCAGTCGACAAACGAGCAGCGCTGGTGCGCGAACAGGGGCAGCGCCTTTCAAGGTTGCTTTCCGCGCCCAACCCCAGCATTTTCTTGAACTGTCGATAGAACAAGACATTCCTAACGAAGTTCGTTAACGATGTCTTTTTTAACTAATTAGTGCCACACAGACAAAACAACGCAAACAAATGAGGTCGAGCAAGCATTCTTTCTCGGGCTCTGCTGCAGAGGGATGGGGAAAAGGAAGAAGCTCTCCGAGGCCGGGGGATAAAGAAATACGATGTCTGTTTCGTGCTCCTCAAGTCGCTAGCGGGCCACTTCCGACAGCGTGTTTTCCACGTGCATGACAGATTTTTCACGCGGGATAAACTGTGAAGAGCCTGCGCGCGAGAAGTGGCGTGCAGCGACGGACTGTGTTACGCGGGGGCTGCTGGCTCCGCGCCGCGTAGACTCAACGCCGCTGTCGCGCTCTACTAGCGTCAGAGAATAACGCCGGCGTCCAACGCTGTTCCCGACGCGTTAACGACGACTTCAGCGCAGCCCAGGCGCCAGCCGAAACCCTAATCACGGGGGACTTGCGCAATCGCATTTGTGTCTTTGCATATGTGAGCGTTGTGGCTCTTTCTTTCTCGTTTTGTTCCCTTTTTTCTGAAGGAAATTCGATTTCAGCCTGTCTTACAACGGCTGATGTCAGCAGCGCTGTCACATTTTATCCCCCGAGTGACAGCAGGAAGCGCACACGCCATCGGGGCCCGCCTCGTGGTCGAACTAAGCTTAACTTTTCCTCGCATCGACAAATCACTCTTCCAGACGTCTTCCTCCGGCGGGAGTTCGAGGAGCGAAGCCTGCCCTCTGCTCTTTGACGCATTAGGAGAGGCCCGAGAGAGAGCCCTGAATGTCCCTGCTTTTGGGTTCATTAGTCATCAGCAGATATTTAGAAAAGCGGCTCGCGCAGGCGCAGTCTTTACGATTATATGTTGGATGAGGGTGGCAATGATCTCAATTGGTTCATTGGTTGTGGTACTCTTACTAGCTGAGTGAAAGTTCATTTAGGGGTTAGCAATATAGTAAAACTAAAAAGCGTAAAAAAAAAGACACGGACACAAGCGCTCGTGTTCGTGTCCTCCCTGGCGCTTTTATTTAAATTTTACCGTATACCATGAACCAACTAGCCCAGCAGTGAGCTTTGTTAAGGGTAAGCTATCAAATGCCAACATGGGAAGAAGCTCAATGCCCCTCCCCACATCTGAACAACCTCTTCTTGCAACAAGGCTCTCCTTATATATGAAAGAAGAAGGAGAGAATTACTAGACACGGGCTGCTGGAGTGCGTGCACTCGCGCAAATCACTCCAGAGCCTCCGTTGCTAAAGCGCAGACTTAGTTGAGCGAGCTGTTACCGGAACAACAAGCCACTGTCGATCTGCGACACGCAATCGAGGTTGGACCCAATTACCAGAAGCACAACACGCGAGGCCAATTAGCCGGACATTAGGGACGTTTCCTGCGAACCGGACAGTCTGCCTCTTCGACGTCCTCGTGGCTCCTTCTTCTATTTCTTTCCTCCGTTTGTCCCTCGGACCACTCCTCGACCCCTGCAGTGAAGAGCACGCAGCAGTGCCGCGCGCTTCCGCCCAGCACGGAACCGATTCCGAGCTCTTCTTTGTTTCCTCGCCCGGCGCGTAGCAATGCGTGATGGACGACAGCGTGATCTCTTCCGCGCGCCACTCCTCTCCTGACGCGTAGCAGCAGCCAGCGCCGCCGAGGGAAGCGCGCGCTTTTCCGCATGGCACGCCTGTCAGACTTTGCCGAGAACGAAATAGGAAACGTGCGCTTACGGCTGCGCCACGCGTGAATGAGCGCATGCTTTCCGCCTTACGCCCGCCGATGTTTGTCGTGCCGAAAAGAAGGAACACAAACAAAGAAAAAAGTGCTCCGAGGCGCGTTTTGTCGAACCCGCGTTGGAGACGGAGCGAAATGAAATACACACGACTGGAAAAGTCCTCCGCTATGAGCTGCTGCTGCTGCTGCTGCTGGCGCACCGCCGGGCTCGGATGAATGCTTGTTGTCAGCCCGCATACGCGTGCCAGACGTGTATAGTAAACACGATGCTTTCGGGTTTTAGAAGTGAAGCGCCCCTCTTCCTCTTTCTCTGTTAACGTACAGGACATTATCGATCGATGTATAAGTTGAGTACAAGTTTTTTTTTTATTGAGAAACCAGGACTGAGTGATATGTAGCAAGATATATTTATATGTCTAGCCCGAACCACAATAAGAGACTTGCATAACGCCGACAACCCTGTGCTGCTGTCAGGCGACGATAGTTTTCGGCCGTCATTGTGAGAGATAGACCCGCGTGCACTCCTTAGTATCCGGTCGCCGGCCACGCCAGGTCCATTTATGTTTTGTGCTGTTTCTCCAGCGTTGCTTCACTAAAATTTGGCATACCGACATACAGTTGCGCGCCGCGATGCAAGCAGTGTGACTAAGTGTACAGCTCCGGCCGAAGGCATACATAAGTACGCAAAATTCAATACGGCGTTCAATACACCGACTTCACCTGTGATCTCGGCCGCTCCATGGTCGTGCGACCGTTCGTCCGTATTTCATAGTGACTGCAACAGTTAAGTGCAATAGCTTTTATTCACCAGCAGACATGCACGCATTACAGAAAAAAGTAACCGATTACAATTACAATTACTTCTTTCAAAAATGTAACTGATTACAGTCACCAGTTACTTCCCCAAGGAACTAATTCAACACTTAATAAAAGTAATTGATTACTTCAACATTACTTTCCTGCCTGCTTTTATTAACATTGCACAAATACAGTAAATAGAACGAGCTGGCCTGGCACTTTCAATGCATTCACGGCAGCCTTCACACGTTTACCTTCACTAACGATTGCTTTTGAAAATTTACTTCGGTAATCTTCCTTCATTTTTTTCGTTTTTCTTTTTTTGTTTGAAGACACCTGCAGTGACATTTAAAACTCTTGATGAGCGTGCTAGAGAGAAGGGCCTGTGTTGAAACGTACCAACACCTTGCGCATCAGATTGTGGTTAGTCAAAGCGGCTATGCTCGGGTTTGTGTCCTTTATGAATCGCAGCGCTTGATTGTTGCTGGGGCTAGGGGAAGGCGTTCGCGACAGCGCCAGTGAAAAACTAAAATATCCTCCATAGGTGATTCCCTCGCATCAATGGCCATCGCTATCGAGCCATAGAAGCGCCGTTTCAGTATTCCGGCCCAAGTCTGGTGAACTTCCTCCCTACGCTCTTCACTCGTTAGTCATTCGACTAAATGTAACGGACGTCAGCAAATGTTCACGTTCCTTGAAATAGGTGATCAAATATGTCATATAATTTATTGTAAAGCTGCATGTTATTCAACCCAATAAATACTGTTCGTGTGTTACAATCGTAAAAGTAAGTCTATGTGAATCACATATACACCAGAGAGATGGAAACATATGCGTTTAAGGGCCAAAAAACTTGTCCATATTGGAGAAGTCACAGACTACACTAAGCGAAGAAGAATTGAGCAGCTTGTCTTACTGCCTATGAAGGCTGCTTAAGAGCGTCCAGGAGAAAGAGAAATTTATTATAAAAGGGGAATACTGAGAGGTCGCACTGTCACGAGAGGTGAAAGTCGACAAGCCTGCCATGTTCAGGTGATCGAGGCGTAGCAGCAGCACGCTGATTGTGGGAAGGAGGTAACCCACGTACATGTTTTCATTCCTTTTGACACTGTAGTTCCAGTCCAGCGCCTCCTCTATTTTTTCAATGCCAGTGCAATCACCCGCTCCGCAATGGGAGCCGCTGGTCTGCCTTAGTTCAGTGAGTTGCCGCGATGTGACGCTACCCAGAGGCTACGACTAAAGGGGCTTTAGCTACGACTAGGGTGCCTCGATGCCAGCGCCGCCGCTGGGCATCGAGGCACCCTAGCTACGACTGCTTGCGTCACGCTACGACTGCTTGCGTCCCACGTGCGTCTGAGCCACTGAGCGCGCGCCGCTGCCGTTCCGGAGGAGATGCGGTAGACGCTTCACGCGTCTGTCAGGATTACGTCCTCTGACTTCCGTCGTGAGCACGGTGGTCGTGAGGCGCCACCCAGAGGGTACTCTCCCCCACGACTGTAAAGCAGGCGCGGACGCTAGCCGACGTGGGAGAGTAGGAAAGGGTAATCGGTGAGGGTGGTGAACCATTGGATCGGCCGCATCTGGCTGGCATTAAAAAAATAGAGGAGGCGCTGTCCTGTCAAATTTAAGTGCTCAAAGGTGCGTCGCCTGTTAAAGCTTGTTTCGTCAAAAATGTAACTGATTTCATGCAATTTGTTACTGAAAAAAAGTAACTGAATTACCGTGAGCGGTAGCCAGTAAAAATAAAAGTCATTATTAAATTACAAAGTGACCAAAAAAACGCTACTGATTCCACATGATTCATCATCACCATCATCATCATCAGCCTATATTTATGTCCACTGCAGGACGAAGGCCTCTCCCTGGGATCTCCAATTACCCCTGTCTTGCGCTAGCTGATTCCAACTTGCGCCTGCGAATTTCCTAACTTCATCACTCCACCAAATTTTCTGCCATCCTCGACTGCCCATCCCTTCTCTTGGTATCAATTCTGTAAGTCTAATGGTCCACCGTTTATCCATCCTACGCATTACATGGCCTGCCCAGCTCCACTTTTTCCGATTAATGTCAACTAGAATATCGGCTATCCCTGTTTGTTCTCTGATCCACACCGCTCTCTTCCTGTCTCTTAACGTTAGGCCTAACATATTTCGGTCCATCGCTCTTTGTGCGGTCCTTAACTTGTTCTCGAGCTTCTTTGTTAACCTCCAAGTTGCTGCCCCATATGTTAGCACCAGTAGAATGCAACGATTGCACACTTTTCTTTTCAACGACAGTGGTAATCTCCCAGTCAGAATTTGGTAATGCCTGCCGTACGCACTCCAGCCCAATTTTATTCATCTATAAATTTCTTTCTCTTGATCATGACATGACACATAATTAATTACATGTAAATTGTTACGCGCTAGTCGGTTCACCAGTCACTCGATAAATTTAAAAGAATGTGCACGGCGCACACATGGCTACTTATTCGTTTTTTAGACCCAAAAATTACAGCGCCGTCGTAATTAATGAGCTGTGTCATTCGCCTAAAGCCGCGTCGACGACAGCAATCACGTTTCTTGACCCATGGTATGAGATGCCGGGCGACGGTGGCTACATCAAGCTGGGCCAACCGCGTGGCCGAATACTCTACAGCGTTTGCGAAGCCTCACTTCGGCCACACGGGGTTGCTGCCCCAGTACACAAATGTCGCAGTATACAACGCTTCTCGGTTTACAGTGCTCTTTTTTACTGTTCGCTCTGATGGTACACGGAATGACGTAAGACATGACAAAAGTTGTAACTCCTGCTGTCAAAGGCTCTCCTCGTCGTCGATATCGCTTTGTGCAGCAGTCAACGACGAGCTCGTAGGACAAAAGTGGGAGCGTTTGCCGAGATATTCCACCTGAGCCGCTGCGGGGAACCACGCTTGCGTTTTTAGGGCCACGTTATGTGACGAACACGCTACGGTATAAGACCACAGAAAAGTAAACGAGACTTGTAGCAGACCGCGCATGGACCATGGACTTTCTATGGGCGTCCCGCGCTCACCCACACATCCATCCTTCACGATGATGGCGGGAACCCAATGCGTGCACTGGGTTGTCAGTATTATGCAAAAGGTCTATATAGGAGGGAAGATGATGGCCACGAAGGCTACTTAGTTAAATCACGTCTAAAAGTCTTTGTAATTTGAATAACTAGTGGCGCATAACTAGAACAGTTCTTTGCGACTTCATTTTAGGTCTTTTTTTTTTTAACGCCATAAACTCCTCTCTACCAAACGAGAGTAAAATGTACACGAGGAGCGCAGTTTAAAACAGTGGCACACTGCCCTGTTTTTCATAGAGTTTATACGATTTTACACCGGGCGCTATTTACATATGCAAGAAACAGCTATAGAGGCACCCAGAAGGGAAGGGCGGAAAACGCAATCAGTACCTCGCCATTATATAGGTCATTGGTGCCAGTAAAAAGTTCAAGTATAATATCAGGGCAGGTGTCTTCCCGTGCGCTGCCATTACATTCGAAGGCATGATATCCTATTTTTGCTCGCTACTCACAGCGCGCGACGTCGGATGGGGCGCATATAGTGGCGATCAATAACAGGAGGAACGCTGGAAGTGCCAATTTAGTAATCAAGCACAAGCGGGGCCGAAATTAATATTGAAGTCCCGAAGGCTAAACTGCAACTCATTAAGAATTTACCAGCGTCATCTGGTGCAAGTGCTTATAACTCTAAGCTCTTAAACGGGAACGTATGTCTTTCCAGTCCGTTTGCTCATGCATGCTCTGATTAATGATGTCGTTAACCCTGGGCAAAAAAAAAATTATTTTAACAAGAACAAAAAATAAAATGCCATGTTTTTAAAGTTTCAATCGTCTTCATTTTTTATTTTTTGTTCTTCTACGTACGGAAATAAAAGTAGGAATTGCTTAAAGAAACAAAGGCAACAGCGGAACCAACTGGAAAGGCGGCGGGCCCGGGCGTCCGCCACACAGCGATTTTCTTGCCCTGTCGAGAAGTCCGCGGTGGCGCCTCCGGCACATGTGTCTCGTGAGGAGATTAGCAAGCTAGACTCCGGCCCTTAATCCGCAAGATGCACTGCTCACAGCACGGCGCTGAAGGAACGTGCCTCGCATGCGTGAGCCGGAACAGTGGTTACGAAGGAGCGCGCTCACCGCGCACTGACCAAGCCCGCGTTGAGTTGAAGCCGTTCTACGCGTGCCCGGCGTTCGGAGACCCCGCGCGTGCCGGTTGTTTAGTAAGCACAATGCGGCCGTTTTATACACACGGCCTAGGTGTAGACAACCTGCGTATGGTACGCATATTATTCCTCCTTTGAACGGTCAGCCAGGAATTGCGATACTTATGTATACGCCTCACGCGAAAGCACACATTCTTTACTACATATTCTGTTCTTCTCTATTTCCTCGCACATCGCGTGCGTCTGGAAATGGAACTTTAGCGACTTGAGTTGTTATCCAGATAACTATGCTGGGGCTTCATCACTGGTGCTTTCGAACGATTTGACCGGGCCCAGTTAAAGAGTGTACGCGTTGCCGGTGCGAGGAAAGACACCGGAAATACTCCGAGTAAGGGCGCTGTCACAATGGGCAACATGTCGGCAAACAACGGCTTCACATGCAGAGGCTCTGTCTTGCCGAAGCAACTAGAATTGCTAAAATATACATTGTTTCAGTGTTTCTAACAAGTGTTGTTCCTTAGGCGTAAGACGGTCCCTCAGACCACGCTACTCCAGGACAATGTTGGCCATGCACGTTGCCCAGTGCAACCACGCCTTGAAACACGGTGAGTCTTCCACGCGGAGGATGTGCATTATCACCAGTGTCTATCAGCGATATTAGTGAATTTACAATCGATGCCAGGCAAAACTTTGATAATTCTGATTACAATTGTGGACTATGTGTCTTTTCATGGCCGTGTGTATACGTTGGCGCTTAATTCTATACCAAACGACATTTCCAGTCTTGCGACGAACGCACCCACGAAGCTGAACAAAGAAAGAAAGAAAGAAAGAAAGAAAGAAAGAAAGAAAGAAAGAAAGAAAGAAAGTAAGAAAGTAAGAAAGAAAGAAAAAAGGGAACACAAAAAGTAATATTTTAAGTATTTTAAACGTGCAAAAACAGGAACTATCTATAAGTGACTTCTTGAGTCCTGTACAAAATGTATGCATTGTATAAAAAGTGACATTTTAAAAATAGAGTTGGTATCAAATTAGTCAGATTGGCCTCAACAAATCGCGCTACGGGCTGCAAGATTCATGTACTTCCAGATCATGGTGTGAGCCCGCCATCACACCATGCCCAGGAAGTGCGGGAATCTTTATAATTCTTAAAGACCAAACTACACGTACGCGTGCCGGGGCGCGATAGCTCGCGCCCACGCGCCTTGCGTTTGCCGCGCCTCGCGTGTGATGGCGGTTTGAACCTTCAAGACGCGCGCCAGCGCACGCCCACTTGGCTCACATTTTCGCCTTCGTAGACTTCGTTTCCTCTGGTGCCTCATCCCAAACATACCCAAACCAAGACAATCCATAAGCAACCATCCTGTTGCACTATGCGGACGCGTCTCGTTAGGCTTATATACGGGCGCCGGAAACGCAGAACGATCTCAGAAATTGGACGCGCTATGCGCTAACAACTAACGTTTCAAGTGAGTTTAGAGAAAGCGAAAGCTCATTTCAATAGTTACTGGCGATCAACGCGACTGAGAACGTATAGCCATCACGAGAATTCACGCTGAAGCGGGAGCCATGGTTGCCGCCATGTTGGACAACGCTATTTCTTAGCGTGCGTAAACATTAGATATCTGTGCTCGAGCCGCGCTTCGACGCGTACGATCTGTCCTGCACCATCAGGTGTGTAGGCGCGAGCTTTTGCGCGCCGGCACGCGTAGGCGCAGTTTGGCCTTAACTCTGTGCTGTCGGGTATGTCGTCTTTCTCTGTTGTCAAGAGCGCAGGATATACCCCAAGCTACACCAAGACATTACAAGGACACAGGGCACACTCATCAGACAAGCCCAGACGAACACCCTGCTCACTCCAGCACGGAAACACCTCCTACAAGGCATAATTACTGAAGACCTCCCTCGCTGTAGCCACTGTGGTGCCTATCCTCCCAACACATCACATATCCTATGGCAATGCCATCCAAAACTACCCCCCCCTACCCAAACCTTCATCCCTCCCACCTACCCCTTCCTCCGAGTGGCTGACCGCCGCAACCACCCTTCACGACCAACGATTCCTTGCGGACTTCATCGGCCTAGCGCTGAAGCACGCCGCAAGTGACGCCCTGGACTGAGGGCGTCGACGCTTTTTTTTTTTATTTTTAATCGCAGAATAAAGTGATTTCTCTCTCTCTCTCTGTTGTCATGATGACTGCGTATTGCTTCTGGCAAAGCACAGTAACTGTTATTCTCACCAATTTAAATCTTTTTACGCCGTTCTTGCTATATCTTACTGCTGTGATTTCATCTGTTATAGTATCGTGTAACGTTACATTTGTAAGCATCTTTTCGTATGTGGCCACTAGCTGCATGTAGCAGTTTGCAACGCTATTTGCAACCACTTTCTCATGTGTGTGATCCCTGCTCCACTCTTTACGACTCTAAAATTTACAGCTGTCACTCGGTCATTATCTTTTGTTGCTTTTGCATCGTCGTGCGTTTTTGATAGTAACTCAGATTTCTTGTTTAATTCTACGGTCTTACGTGCCAAAACCACGATTTGATTATGAGGCACGTCGTAGTGGGGGACACCAGAATAATTTCGACCACCTGGGGTTCTTTAACGTACAATCAATGCATGGTACGTGGGCGTTCTTTCATTTCGCCCCCATTGAGATGGGGCCGCCTAGGCCAGGATTCGATCCCGCGACCTCGTGCTTAGCTGCGCAATGCCAAAGCCACTAAGCAACCACGACGGATACTCAGAATTAATATTTAATTCAGTTGAATGCATTGGTAGTATTCTAATTGAAATGAACTTGTTTATATATTTGCACTCTATGGACAAGTGTTTGTCAAACATTTCGAGTACATGACTCCTTTTAGTATAATTTTGCATTTCTAAGTGACCCCAGATACACTTATATTCTAATTTATTTAAGAGATATTAACCACAGCAGAGATAGCTACAAAAAGTACTTGTTAATGTTTTGTTAACATGAGTTGATTTAAGCATGCATATTATTGAGAAGGATGCATTTCTTTTCTTGGTATCTGCTTCTGCTGAAAACAATTTCTACAGTTTCACTAAGACAAAACAGGCTGCGGTATGGAGGCCACGTTCGGTGCCCAATACTAATATTACACTCTGCATAATAAACATGATTTCAGGGGTAATATATATATATATATATATTGCTCTTAAAGAAAACGGCGTTGAGATATGGGTACCGAGAATGAAATTTCATCTTTGTTCCGTACATGTACATATACTTGCCCCTTCCATGTGCCCCCAAAAAAGGCTCATGACCCACTTGGGGGTCATGTCCCGCAGTTTGTGAACCACTGCTACAGACGGTAACAAAAAGAGCGGGAAATTCCTGAAGCATCTTTTGAAGTAATCGAAAAACAAGCGCAAACTTTCAGAACGACAAAACGAGAGACCTACTTCTCTCTTTCTGCTCATATCGCAGTCACATTTCGTGCACTTCTTTCTTGCTTATATAAATGAAAGCGCTCGATAACACGTATTCCTAAAGTTAATCTGAATCAAATAATTGTCTCCATGCACAAAACTTGTAAACTAAATTTGAATGTTTCTGGACCAAGCACAGTGCGTGGCAGGAAACTTCCGGAAAAAAAATTTGAAGAAAGGTTCGAATATTGTAGTACTGAAGTCAATAGGACCGTGACAGAATAGTCGACAGCGTCCTACGATAAATGACGAAAGAAGTATGGGAAGCCGGCGTTTCTTGCGGCAGTTAAGCTAATGAAGCGTCGTTGTGGCTGTCGTCTCGCGCATGCGGCATTTCGTACGCGTTTATTAGTCAGATAATCGTCTCATAATGTTTACAAAACTTTCAAATAATTTACAAGTCAGTGTGCATATATGCTCCGCACCTGCTCATTAGGGCAACTATTGTATTTCAGACGTAGCGTGCATACAGTGCCCTGCTGCCGTTTATTTTTGACCCCATCGAAGCAACTGTGCGACCAGTGCAGACCGCCGGAAATGCGGCGAGTAGCAGTGAGACTCACCAGCCTGCACGACGTGGAAGGTGCAGGGCTCTCGTTGATCCCCCATCGAGTTGCTGGCTGAACAAAGCAACGTGCCGAAGTCGCTCTGGAACTGCGGTGTGTACTCGAGCACGGAGACCACGGTGGGTGAGTCTCCGTCGAGCACAGGCGTGCCTTCCGGGTCCGCCTCGGGCCCCAACACCACGAAGTCGGTGAGCTCGGTACGCCGCGTGCTGCTGCTGAAGCTCCAGCGGAAGCGCACCGCTTTAGGTGACGCGGCCACACGGCACGTGACTCGCACGGGCTCGTGGCGAGATGCCGAGTACACGATGGGTGCCCCTTCCACGCATGTCGGAGCGTCTGCGCGAAATAGGGACGAACAAAAACAAAACAAGAGCCTTGTGATAATGATGATGATGCGTTAAATAATCACCAGCAACAAACTGTCGGGTCTTGGGGCTGGCGCCTGCAAGAGCGCTATATTTTCTACAGGTTCATGAGAATGAACCATTACGGGATTCTTCACAAGTAAGCAGGGGCTCCGGAACCGGGAGGGGGGGGGGGGGAGCAGTCGCTTCCACAGGTTCTAAACCAGTGGGGGCATGCCCCCATTCTCAAAGCTGTACTACACGTAGTTCTATCTTCACCTCTGCGTTTAAGCAATGGAATGCAGTTTTTACCATAGCAAACATGAGATGGAGACGCAGCTTTCGGCATCTAACCATGGTATATAAATTTTAAAGTTTGGTATTCAAGTTCGTATATATATATATATATATATATATATATATATATATATAGAGAGAGAGAGAGAGAGAGAGAGGTGAACTACACGATTACGATGTTACATGAGCCCCCAGACGTCGCCCCCACACATCAGATACACTTCCGGAGCCCCTGCAAGTAAGCGACAGCTGTAGCAGGGTGATTTCCTACGAGTGATGCAAGAGATGTATACAATGTCGGCATACTACGTGCCATGGTGTATTCGTCTTGGGCACTGGTGTGAAAAACATTGAAATGGACAGCATGGTAGAGATATGACGTTTGAAATAAAAAAAAAGAAAAGATCAACCCTTCCCCTACCGGAAAATGGGGGCAAGCGAAGCTTGTCGTGTGTTTCTTCGGTGTTCCTCGGAATGAATTGCACTGACGAGTACAACGTTGTGCTCGAACCACAACCGGTCACACGCACTGCATATCAAGAGTAAGGGGCATGCGGAGGAAGAACGACGACGACGAAGAGCACGCAGCGTTCCAAACGGCACGAGCGCTCGAGGCGCGTGACCCGAGCCGCGATCGAGAAAAAAGCAGCGATGAGCTGGCATTGTCTGCGTGGCTACGGTCAAGGAAGGTTGTTTCGCCAGCACCGTACTGGCGACCGGAGCAGCGGGTGTTTGGCTCCGGAGGCCGTGACGCTGCCATTCCAAGGCGCGGCCGTCGACCTCGGCGACGTTCGAGCGAGGCTTCTCGGACTTCTTGCAGCCTCTCATGGTATAGTTCCAGACACCCCAACAGCAATCCCCCTTCGAAGGCAGGCCAGCAACGTCACCCAAGACAGTCCCCGGGGCGCCTCGTCGTCACTTGAGCAAGGCACCGGACGGAAGCAGCGGCCGAACCCGTCGCTAGGCCTAACCCGCTGGACCTCGCTGCCACGTCATCGATGACGACCGGGACACAGGCGGCTACAAAGGCGACGACATCTACAGGATCGTCGGGAGCAGCGACCCCGGAAGAGACGCGACCAAGCCAGGGAGGCTATAGGGTGGTCAGATGGCCATGGGGATTGAGGTCTAGGACTAACGTAGTTGGTAATAAGGACAGTTCAATTTATGGTTAGCTTTGTTTGTGATTTGTTTGTGTCTTGCATGGGTTTCACATATTTTTATGTTTGTTTAGTGCTGTCACTTTTTTGCTGGTTGTTTTTTTTTCCGTATCATTAAATCATGTGTGCTGTGCCGCCGTGCGTCTCTCAATGCATCTCATAAACATCAGCGCCCTCGAGATTTGTAACATTGCAACTGGCTCCGAAGTTCCGGTTGAAAAACTAGCGTTGAAACCTGGCCGTCGCACCGGGGAAGTTGGCACTAGCGTCGCCGAGGCGTGCACCACCATTGTCGGGTTCCTGGAGGGCAAGACGACGCTGACGTTTGGCCTCAACAACGCGCTCCCGCAACTCGGGGTCGGCGGCTCTTCGCTGACGTTTGGCCTCAACATCGCGCTCCCACAACTTGGGGTCCGCGGCTCTTCACTGACGCTTCGCCTGGGCTTCGGAAGGCCTCACGACAGAATCGGCACGTCGATGACGAGCCCTTATCAGAGTGAGTTCGCGGCGCCATTGCTCAAACGCAGCCTGCTCCTCGGCAGAACGCACCATGCGAGGCCTTCCCAACCTAGCATCGAGACTCATCTGAAGCGAGGGAAGTCCGGTCTAGTGCGCGCCAACCCCCTTTCCTTCTCTTTCCCTCCCCGCGACACACCAAACAACCTTGATTGGCCGCGCGCGTCACATGATCCGGCGCTAGCACAATTGGAACAGCTGCTCTACTCTGGGAGCAGCCGGGTTTTTTTTGCGTGACCTCGACAATAACACCGAAACTTGTGAGCCGATACAAGCTTCGCTTGAATTCTTGGCTGCAATGTAAACCTAAGGGATCCTGTCATCGACGTGAAAGACAAGTGTCACAACGAAATATTTCCGGACCCCTACTCATCATTTAAATAACGATTTAAACTAAGTTTTCATAAGCGATACAAGGCACTTGGAACGAATGCTCAAACAGCATACTTATCATACAGCGACAAGGAGCATATCTGACCAAAAGAATTGCTGAACACGCACTACATTCTATTGATATGAGATCAACGGGGAGCAGATACGTCTGTTAGTCAATGAACGCAAGCTAGTAGAGCACATTTATTTATTTATTTATTTATTTATTTATTTATTTATTTATTTATTTATTTATTTATTTATTTATTCGATAGTTGGCGCTGTGCCACGCCTTCACCTATAGAATGATTGCGCATATTCTGAGCAGCAGTGCGGGCAACCTGCCTCTTACCTACGCATGCTGCCTGTGACACCTACTGAAGCACAAATAAGTAGCTTATGCTACCATATTTCATGGCAACTAGTACTTTCATAAGTAACCGTAACGCCTGTAGGTTAAATTGACTTTCTTTTTTTTTAATTTGGTGGGGTGTGTTTTTCTGTGCCATTACCATACCCGACCAGCCGACAATCAGACAGACCAGAGTCCTTCATCAAAAGCTCAAATGCAGGCCGGGTTACCACGATACACAACCTTGAGGGCAGATATGCACCAAGAAAAAAATGTGGCAGTTTCGCCCGAAAGGCGAAGCATCAATTGCGATAGCAAATTAGTAGAGAGCTGTTCGGAGTAGGGGTAGTAGTTTTATCGGCTGCATAAACTTGGACACATTCGCTTACTAACTGAATTAACAAGCGTGGTGTCAGCGCGCACAAGCAAACATGAATAGATCACACTGAATGACCGCAGACGACTGTCAAAACGCTGGCAGCAAGCGCAGCCGCCGCAGCGGGCAGAGGTTCGTGCGGTTTATCGTTTCAACGGAAACTGAGCGGCGAATGCACAGCGCATACAAAGGTCAGAGCCGTGTGGAGATAAGAGACGGTGCGGGCGACCGCCACAGCCGGGCAAAGTACAAACGCAGTTGTTGGCAGTGTAAAAGCTAGAGCACTGTACGGGCCGATTTTTTTCAGCCCAGGCCTGGCCCGGGCCCGTTTTTAAGTTGGGCTGCCCGCCCGAGCCCGACCAAATTTTTTATGGCGAGACCCGGGCCCGGCCCGGGCCCGGAAACAATCTGCATTACCCGCCCGGCCCGGCCCGCCACCCGTTCACCTTAGGCCCGAGCCCGGCCCGAGCCCGGCTCGAAACCGGCCCGAACCCACCCGAACCCTGCCCGAGACCGAAAAAGACATGCTTTTCAGAGTCGAGAAGCCCGAGGATAACTCGCTGCACGTGACATGCACACCACCAGAAAGTCCGAGCCCGGCCCGGGTCCGCGTCAAAAAAACCCGAGCCCGGCCCGGGCCCGGGTCAAAAAGCACATTCCGTGCCCGAGCCCGTGAAAAAACTGCCCTACCTGGCCCGGCCTGGGCTTTCGGGTAAGCCCGAGCCCGTGCAGTGCTCTATAGAAGCTGCCCCCCCCCCCCCTTCCTCCCGCGCTGCCTTGCCGCTTTCTGGCTTTCGCGTGGGAGCTTGAGTGGCCAGGTCCCCTTGCGCCCGGTTGCAAGATGCGCATTTCGTTCCGGAGCACAGCGTCGCCCTGCCTCCCTCCCTCCCATACCCCCACGGCCTTTCGCGCGACGGTCACGTTTGCTTTCCGCCGTGGGTTCGCTCTCCGTGATAGCGCGCGAGGGAATACGGCGCGCGGTGACGATTTTATCGCCCTTGGACTTTATACGGAACCTCACGGCGACGGCGACGCCGACGGCAGAAATCTAGCTTAAGTGTTCATATAATTTCTATCGCAATAAAACTGTGGCTCCAATCCACGCTGTGCAGGTGGTTGGACAGCGAAGCTGTAAACGACACCCACAACGATTACCGATTGTGACGTCACTTGAATTCACACACGTCGCTCTACAAAGAGTGAAACCAGATACAAGTGAAATGTACTTAACCACACCATTTATTACTTCACAACGACATTATATTCACGCTGTTCTTCTGGCGTCTTTATTTTCCGGGATCTACCCATGGTAGCCTGGAATGAACTGAATGAGTTGCTAGACCGTGGTGACGTCACTACGTGATTTTTATGCTTTTGGGTACTTCTACACTCGGAGTAACTTACGCAACCATAATCTTTACCGTGAAATACACGCGGGCGAACGAACGCTGTAAACGACACCCATAACGAATACCCATTGTGACGTCACTTGAATGCACACACGTGGCTTTACAAAGAGTGAAACGAGAGAAACTGGTTTCACGAAGGTTTTGAATGACGTCAACCCCTTTCGAAGCAGTTGCAAACCTAATCTTTACCTGAACGCGTCGGAGGGTGTTCCCATTGTTCATACGGGCCTTATCATCCATCATGTGGTTTTGATGCTTGTTGTATGCTGAGTTGCATGCTGCATGCCTGATTTCAAAGGAGATATGCTGTTTGTATTCAATTTTTAGCCTGGCGTTTTTTGCTTACGTCGACACGAAAATTTCCTTGGCTGGTAGAGGAATACAGCTTCGCTGTAAAAGAATATCAAGCGACATACTATGATGAACACATGTAACACACGAAAACTGATGGTATAGACATTCGGCGCCGAAGAAGCGCTACTGCAGCGATGATTGAACATACGTACGCCAATTTTTCCAACATGCGTTGAATTGTTGTGTCATGAATTTGTCAATGCGACGTAAACTGTCCATCGCAAACTTTTGCACTGTATAATCTAAGCATCGGTGCACTCAATAAAAACCTGTTGAAATTAGCTGTCTGTTCTTTATACGTCTTTTTCTTCTTGTCCTTTGTCTTTTCTTGCACCTAATTATGTTTCAGCCTTGGGAGATTCCCAAAACTAGCCCAATTGTCTTCATTGCCTATGTTATGTAGCAAGGTCAGAGGGCAACCTTCAATCGTGGTCTCCTCCACGCCAGCAATGTGCAACAATTCTAATCGTTCCGTTATAGGAAGAGATGCGGCCAACCATCTGCAGCCGAGTTCACAAAGCTTTGCCTTCTCAAGTGCTCTTTGGCACAGGCCGGCCGCTTTCGCTAATATGTCCGTCATTACGATCCCCTGGTATCTGCTGTTACGAAGATTTCAAGCGTAAAAGCTTTTTCGTGACAACGGGCCCAGGGGCCGAATTCACGAAGCTTTGCCTTCCTGAGTGCTGTTTGTCATCGGCCGCCGCCTTAGATATACGTCCGACAATGCGATTGACTGACACCTGCTCCTACGAACACATTTAGCGTAAGAAAATTTCTGTAAATATGGACCGAGGGCTGGTATAATGTAGCGATTATTTTAGCTCGATTTTATTCTTTTTCTATCATCCGCGGCTCACGACTGGCGGCCTACTGGTGGCAACATAGGTGGTACCCCGCTCAGACCGCTGACGAAGCGCGAAATGGAAAATAATAGGAATTGAATCGTTACATTATTCTGATCCAGGACTTTTTTCTATTGTTTCCCCGAAAGCGCCCCTTATTTTTCTCTCGCTCATAATTTTTCCCTGCATGGCGTCATGTAGAAGTTTCTCAAGTACCGTGCGCTACATCGACGTCTCCTACCTGTGTGTCACGTTATACTTTCTGCGAGGTCATTACAAAAGTTCTAGAATATTCTGAAATTTCTTGTAAGCTACGTTAGGTTGTAAGCTACGCCCGTTGCTGCTGCTACAACCACCGCTGAGATTCCGGCTCAGACGTAGAACACCCGTCTTGAATCTCAGAATACGACTGCTTAGATTCAGCTGAACATATTTAGTTCTTTAAAAGCGAGGCTTTTCTTTGTGAACATCGCCGTGGGTGTCGTGACCATGCCTGCGGCCTGGCTGTTCCCTTGACGAATAGGCCAACCAATCACAGCGGAGATCGCGCGCCTCTGGGTTCCTTGCAGCACCACCAGATGGCGCTCGCATCCGCGGCAGCGGCGGCGCCGGTCGTGCGGTGGAAAGAAAAATTATGAACCAGTAAGTTCGCCTTCGTGCATCCGCGGCTGCACGCTAATGAGGAAGTAAACGCTTCTTGCTGATAGAATGGATTCGAATTGCGTTACGTACGAATGTGCATGCTGCCTCTGCAACCATGATGCGTGCAAGGCGTCCGTCGTACTCGATAGTTGTCAGCAACTCCGCTTAACAAGACTCGGTATAATTCGCGCGCGCGCGCGTGCGTGCGTGTTTGTGTGTGTGTGTGTGTGTGTGTGTGTGTGTATGTGCGTGCGTATGTGCGTGTGCGCGTGTGCGTGGGTGTACTTGTGTTTCGACTCTGTGTGCACTTACAGAAAGCTTCGCTGTATGCACTCCTACATTCCTACTCGTTGAATCTGCAGGAATTTTTTTTATTTCCATATTTAGCGGAAGGAGATAACTTCACCGGCAACGGATACCACGAAAACCACTGGATCCTTAAGAGCAATCGCCATGAAAACAAGGGCGAGAAAGGTAAACGCCAGCAGATCATCTCGAGAAAGAAACTAAGCACTGCCTAGGGCTTACGCCATGCACCCTCATTTAACTAGCCTTGCACAACCGATACGTTCACAATATCATGCGCTCACTGTACCAAAATAATTCAGAAAGGGAATTGTGCAGTTTTGCAAAGCAATACATGACACACGATGTCTAGATAACATCAGCGTGGTTTTCCATTAGTTAGCCTGCCCGAAAATGCTTTACGGCAAGACATTAACGAGAAGAATAAGGGAACCTAGGGGTTAAATTTTTTGTCAGTCACAACCACACAAAGCCAGCAGACAATGACATAAAGGAAAGATAGGGGAAATTGACTTTTATCTTAATTTAAATGTAGAAATCAATCGGTGAACGAAAGTGAACTTGGACGAAAAGACAACTTGCTGCAGATGAAAGCCGAACCGCCATTTTGAGTGTGACGCTCTATTATTGAGGTTCAGCTGCGGTTGGCCGCCTTCCACTGTCTTGGGTAATTATGTATGCTTGGTACATGCGTGTGTGTGTAAGTTTGAGCTGGGAGGGTTAGCTGGGAGTGTTAGCTAGGGCCACTCAGCGGGCATGGTGGCGGATGTCGCATATCCTTTCAACCGCAGGCATCACGTAGCACGTGACTTTAGGAGCAGGCAACTGCTCAACATGCTCTCGTATGCAACCTCATGGCATAAAGACTGCAAATGCTGAGACGCTCCCTGGCTGTGAAATGAACGACAAGAATTGAAGGAACCGAGGGTTAAACTTTTTTTTTCAGTGTTTAGTGCGTTTTCTATCACACCGCGCCACACATACCAATAGTGTCATATGTTGAGTTCAGTTAAAAGTTTTTTTTTTCTTTTTTAGCCAGAACGTGCACCTATATATGAGAGATTGCCATCAAATATGCGTATGGTGAGCAAACATTACCAGCACTCCTGCGTTCTAGGTGCCTTAGCACTGTTTCTAGATAGTTCTTACATCTCCTGAACAACAGCGCCCATTTGCCAAAAAAAAAAAAAAAAGCTTGCGCTATAACTGTTCGCAAGAGCAGGCGCCGGCAAATCGTGATGTTGGATAAAATATTAACCAAGACAGCCGGCCAACGGCGAACAACACTTATGAAAAAAAAAAAAAAGAAAGCTGTGCAAATTGGTTCCCAGTTCAGTGACCACACTTTCCTTGTCACTATCACTTAAGTACCAGGTATTACGCAGCATCGGATAGGAAGTGAGTTTAAAAAACGTCCAGACGCGAATGCAACAAAGTGCATAAAAGAACAGGCAGCCATACAGAAAAACAAAGAGACACAACGTGCAGGTTTCCTTCAATATGCAAATAAAGTAGTCTAGTTTAAAAGGGAACCTTTTCTAAGTGAAAACACGCACATATAGTATACTGTAGGGTACACTTGCGCACTTGGCGGGCACTTCTTCGTTAAAACATTTGGGGCCTCTAATTTCCGGACCTCCTGGCCGCGCACATGGCCTCAGCCAGCGGACGCCGAAATATACGCGCACCTTAAAAGGTTTGCTCGAAACTAAAATCCAGATTTTCGGCTACATTTACGGCCTGGCAGCAAACGCGTTAACATGCATACCGGAGCTGCGGTTTGTACATTTCGGGTTTCCCACGACCTCGCTAGGAAGGTCTAATTAGGGTGCAAGTGTAGGACGCCTTGTGAGTTCACAACTGGCTTTGTTTATACCTTATTTGCCAAAATGTTCCGAGCCGACGAATTTGTAATGACTCGGCAAGCAGTCCCGGGTCACTTACAAGTCGTGCATAAAACAGACCCTGCAGGGACACACGCACACTTTTCTGGTCCTCGTGGAATATTTAAAGCGTACCCTAGTCTCTACACTCAGTTTGTTTAGCGCTGCCGAACAACCGAGACGGGCTACACAAACACGCATACGAAATGAAGTTCCAAAACGCGTTGGAGCAGAAATAGCGGTCAGAACCCGAATGTTCTTGGGCCATGCTGCTGCAATGTTAAAAACAGAGAAAGATCCGGCAGGCTAGGCTGTACGGTAAGATGTCATTGAAAGATCTGAGTTGAAAAATTGGTCTAAACTTCGAACAAAGCAAAACATTGCTTTCTAATGTACTTTATGCTCCTTTTACGGTAGAACAGGAAATAAACGCTTGCTCACTTTAAGTAAAGCAAGCACAGTGGTTCTTTTCTTGTACAAATGAGGCTAATTAAAAATAAACCTAAGGGCGGTAATGCATTTTTCCTTAGCTCTAGACAAGGGGATCGAACTGTGTACTCCAACGACAACAGCAGCTGCAGTGGTTACAAAGTACAACTTGCGGCCCATTCGATAGATTATCGCTCCAAAGAATATTTAAGCACCCTACTTCTGTGCGATGCTGCAACAAAATAGGACTCAGTTATCAAGACCACATCGGAACATTTTATGGCAGCAGAATGAGTTTGGACACACTGCTGGCGGTTCCTGCTGGCGTTGTTCGTCCATGACATATGACAGTTTAAGCGAACAGTCGCTGATGGTCTGTTCTTTTTTTTTTCGGAAGCCTGCCTTTGCATAATAAATTATCATCATCATCATCATCAGCCTATATTTTTATGTCCACTGCAGGGCGAAGGCCTCTCCCTGCGATCTCCAATTACCCCTGTCTTGCGCTAGCGTATTCCAACTTGCGCCTGCAAATTTCCTAACTTCATCACCCCATCTGGTTTTCTGCCGACCTCGACTGCGCTTCCCTTCTCTTGGTATCCATTCTGTAACCCTAATGGTCCATCGGTTATCCACCCTACGCATTACATAGCCTGCCCAGCTCCATTTCTTCCGCTTAATGTCAACTAGAATATCGGCTATCCCCTGATAATAAATATATGGTTACAAATACACAAACAGAACTGTTTCGTACAGGTAGTTCGATAGGGAGCGGAGTAAGGTCTATGGATCTAGTGTTCTATGTCGGGAGAACGTCCTATTATAGGCGAAGTCTTGTCGCACTTGGGTGGCGAAGACGGGCTTCATGAAGTCTGGGACAATTCGACAGCAAATGTCTTACATTCACATTTTCAATAGTGATGTCACAGAACGGACTGGAATAAGCATATGGGCCGCGGTATTGTTGTGGCCAGAAGGCAGTCACAGCCGGCTTAAGTGCAACCCCGACACACAGCCGCCGCAAACGCCACCTCCTCTCAGCGAGTGAGATCGCCAGCAAGGTTTGCTCACATTTCACCTGCTTAAGTTCTGCGCAGAACTGCGTGGTTCCCACATTTTTTTTTTAGTGTGTCCACCAGAGCCGCGACCGGCGCGCAATCAGCTTCGCTAAAAATGACAGACACGCCAGCGGACCGCCCAGTCCACTCAAACGCCTTTGTGGCGGAGCGAGGGCAGCGCCCTGCCTTCCGCTGACGGCATGATCGTTGAGCGCACGCGCACTAGCGTTTCGGCTGAGCAGCTATGTGCAAGTTGTTAGGATACTGTCACGTTGTCGTGGCGTTTAAGGAAAAAGGCGGGAGTTAAATCTTTATTGGGCGAACTTGTTCCCACAAAAACAAGTAACGCTCGGAGCACAATGATAGCGGTGAGCACAATCGTCGGTTGTCGAAATTTCATTCTACGGGTCAAGTGCACCGGCTATTTATACATCACTATCCCGGCTACGGCGGCCGCATTTAGATGGGGGCGAAATGCGAAAACACCCGTGTGCTACTCCGATTTAGGTGCACGTTAAAGAACCCCATGTGGTCCAAATTATTCCGGAGTCACCCACTACGGTGTGCCTCATAATTAGATCGTGGTTTTGGCACGTAAAGCCACATAATTTATTTTAAATATCACTCATCGTGCATTCTAGTATAATCGCTGGTGCTCCCGTCGTTCCAGAATGTAGTACACCGCTATTTGCTTCATGTACGCAATCTGATAAGACATCACTCCTTCGCTGTAAGATCGGCGACAAGAGTCCAGAAAGTTCGGATACATGAAGGCGCGCCTTGCGCCGAGCGATAACTTTGTAACAGTGGTTAGCCGGTGAAAACGGTCCCTCGAAAAAGATACAATGTACGGGTGTCAATACATTGGTCTGACCGGAGCGGACAAGAAACCTTGAACTAAAACAGCGTAAAATCTGAGCGTAAGCGGCGCTCTGCTGTCTACAGTCTATATGCAGCGGACCGTAAACGCTCAGCTTTAGCTGAGCGTTTAGCGTCTGCTGCATATAGAGAATTTTATCTGAGTGTTTGCTGTTCGGCTCCGCTCAGACGAGTGTATCCTAACAACTCGCAGACAGCTA
Source organism: Dermacentor silvarum (assembly GCF_013339745.2). NCBI lineage: Eukaryota > Metazoa > Arthropoda > Arachnida > Ixodida > Ixodidae > Dermacentor > Dermacentor silvarum. Next base: position 85,142,533 of record NC_051154.1, on the reverse strand, counting down.
CTCAGCCGTAACGCTAGAGCGCATGCGTACAACACTTATGCCGTGACCGGAAGGCAAAATGCTACCGTCGCTCTAAAGCCGATTGAGTGGAGTGTGACCGCCCGTTTTTTAAGCGAAGCTTTATAGGCTCAAAAGTGTCGGCGGTGGTGGTGGTGGTGTCACGCTTAAAAGTGGGCCGATTCTGGTGATTGTGCAGATAGGGTCCAAGCTCAATGGCACTTACCAGGGACAAAAAAGAAAGAGAGAAAGAGAAAGAAAGAAAGAGAGAAACAAAGAAATAGACAAAGAGAAAGATAGAGAGAAAGAAATAAAGAAAGAAAGAGAGAGAGAGAGAAAGAAAGAAATAAAATCACCACGAAGGTCAGATACACACACGACAAGCTTCGCTTACCCCCATTTTCTCAACAGGGGAAGAGCTGGCGATTATTATTTTTTTTTTGCCAACCTGAAAGATTCTTGGCCAGTCCATTGCACTATGCTTGCGCAAACATAGTGCAAGAGACTTGCCAGGAATTTGACTTTAAGACAGGACAGAAAACAGAACATAGTACGCAAACACATGAAGTCAATAGTAGGGAAGGGTAATATACACTTTGTTGATAATGTAGCTCACTGATTAACCAATCGATAGTCTTTGGGGAACTTTCTTTGACTGAGTTTATTAAGGGAAATACCACTCAAGTGGCAAGGTAGGCCACGGATGGGCCTGCCTTGCGTAGCGTCTTTGGTCTCGCTCCCACCAGCACACCCTCGCGAGGTCGAAGTCCCGTTTAGTGCCCAAAACTTCCCACAAACGCACACAAAGGCACTCAGAGGGCGGCCAACGCGCGCAATTCAGTTACAGCACGGGCTTCCAGGCCATACCTCCCCTTGGAACTGTGATTCTCGGGTCGGTCCATCTACTGAATACTGTGAGGTACTGAAACTATCGCTGGTTGATCGCTGGTTGTTGATTATTTAACAACGTCCCCGCCGAATGAGCGTTAGCTCATTCCTCTTGTACCTTCAAAGGGTGCAGAAGCTGTACCGGACGTCGCACGGTCGTGCCACAGGGCAAACGAACCACGCACGAGCGAATGCGTCTGTCACGTCCCGGAAACACTGCAGTGATGCGACCGATTTTCCAGCTTTGTCGTGGATGAAAGTCATCGTGTAACAGCACTAATTCGTGAATTTGAAGGCTGCAGCAGATTGCTGTCCGTTATTGTCAACGAACGAATTCATGCTTCGTAGTTCTGAAAGCACCTGACCGTCTTCGTTTCGGTTTAAACGATGGTGAAAGTCCCCAAACGGTGAATCTTGCCGTAGCAGTAAGTACTGAAAATCCTGGATCTCTTCAGCGCTGAACGGGGCCACCTGACGCTTCTGCCCTCTAGGTTTCCAGTGATGTACAAACACTAGCACCCAGGCTGTCACACGAAGCAGTCGGTCTAGACTGCTAAAGCATTCGATAAGAACGATCGGCGGAGGTGCCTGTACGATAATGTCGTCGCTCACCAGTTTTGCTGACGTTGTTTCTTCTGCTCTCTCATTAGTAATACCTGTCGACGCTCGAGGCCAGGTTGCTGGTGCTTGAGAAAACATGCTCGTTCTTTCCACCACATTTCGCAGCCTTTGAGCGCATACAGGGGAGACTCCTCTGGTCAGCAAAGTAGCTGGGTTCTCACTCCCTGAGCAGTGTCTCCAATCACCTGGATCCGTTTTCTTTTTTGAATTTCCAGAACGCGATTTGCAACAAAAGGCTTCCACTGAACAGCTAATCCCTTGAACCAATGTAGGGTAATCAGGGAGTCCGTCTATATTGTCACTTGGAAAGCCCAGAGAGCAAGTATTCACTTAAGCTAGCTCCCAACAACGCCCTGAGAAGCTCCAATAACTGAAGTTCCAGCCGGGCACAGGTCGGAGGTCTCCGCTTTCCTTTTTTGGTGTCCTGTATCTTGATTTATTAGCATCCGTCAAGCTTTCAACCAGTAGCGAGGGCGCTAACACTCTGACTTCTTGCTGGTATTTCACCATGCATTACATGAAAGTGGGGAAACGTATCTTTGTTCTTGAGATAAAGAAACACGCAGTGGCGCGTCCTCGTTTCAGAGGACGCTAAAGTGTAAAAGGAGGAAGGGAACCGGCAGTTTTGTAAGTATTCTCGGCAACAAAGCCATTAGTCCACCACTGAGTCGATTAAGGAGACATGACAGGTCTTTTAAATGAATAAATCATGTGCATTGTCAGCCGCACACTACTATACTATAACTAAATATGCATAACCAACACCAGTTATCCGTACGACAATTGCCCTTGCCGCCGACAAATTCAGAAGCGAACAAAGACAAGAAAACAGGAAAGGTGGTAAGTACGGCATGAAATAAAGAGATTCAAGAGACGGACAGGGAAAGGCATGCGTTGAGTTCCCCTAGTCAAGTCACTAAGGGGGACCGTCTAAGGAAAGCTGGGACCAAATTAATTTGTTGCCTCTACCGAGGGTCCTTAAATAGCCAAGCGCTAAGCCAGGCACGGCAAGACGCGGGAGGATGCTCGAGTGCGTGGTGTCGCAACACACCGAACGCCTGCATCCTGCAGAGGCTCCTACGGAGGCTCGTGAATGATTAGGCTGGCACAGTTCCACCCGTCTTTTCACGGATAATAACGGGCAAACGTCTGTACCTTTCACGATTGTATACTAAACACACTGCTTTCATCCTTGCGTTGTTATTCGGCGAGTCAGGGGCTCTGCGGCGGTCAGGTTCTTTATGTGGTTGAAATCAGTCATGTCTTTGTGCGAGTACACCGTCTATATCTTCCTTTGTTCGGCTCGCATGCCAGGCAGCTCCGCGCCTTTTCGCGTGTTTGATCACAGAACCCAAAGTAACACTAAAGGGCAAGCGAGATAGAAATAACCACGAAATACGTGACACAGCTGCAGGTTCTCCGCAAAAAGACATTCTCTGGCATTTGGATCTTCATTTGAGCTCCTGTAGTTTGCGTGCTGTAGTCCGCGTTGATCACTGTTCATTAGCAGAATAATAACAGGGTGCATCGCTTGTATTGCTGCTGTTCTGTTTGTTCGTTCTTTTTTTCTTGTATGTGGGCCCCATGGGGAAAGGGGCGGGGGGGGGGGGGGCGTGCTCACGCATGGTAACGCCTGTTCATTTCCGGGCTGTCTGGGCCTCGCTCCTTTCATGCTTATCGTTGGCTCGTTGTAGCGGCACGTGGAAGCAAGCCGATGGCGAAGCAAAGCTGCGCGGGCGTGGTTGTCGGAACGCTCGATTTGTTCCCAGCTGAATGGTGTTGGGGCGTCGCGTATTAGGCGGTCGCAAACTAAAGAAAAACAAACCACGCACTGACTCACGGGCAACCGTGCGAGCTATTATAGCAGCGCGGAACCACACGTGCTAGCTACCCTCTCAGGAAACGAAATGCCAGAAACGCGCTCGTGTATATATGTCTCATGGCAACGTTCGCATGGTTTGTTCAGTCCACAGACGCTCGACCATAGTTACAACTGGTGTAGTGACCCGAAGTAGAGAGAAAGCGAGTCACCGAAACACACACACACACACACACACGCACACGCACGCACGCGCACGCACGCTCACGAAGTAGACCTATGAAGTAAATCTTCCTGTACTGGAGAGAAGTGACGCGTCGCGGAGGAAACATATTTGTTTGCGCTTTAGCTGCACCACTCTGTATACCTAGCCCTAAAAACAAACGGAAAATGGAACCGGACAGAGCGCTAGACTTCAACTCTTCAATTGAGGCGCTGTTTTGTTCAGCTTTTTTTTTTCGTCTATTTTTCGCACTAGGTAAAATGTACAAGCCAAGGTACATATATAGACACATGAACTAGTCCAACATTCAGCTTTATATGTATTTTGCAAAAGAAAGCAAAGAAAACCCAAAATAAACCCATGGACAAGGATGTCACGCATGGAGTAAACACCTTTTCACAAAAACCTAGGTGGTCGGCCCCATGCTGCCGACTGTGCTGTTAAGAACACGCGCTAGTAGAACTGAAGAGAAATAAGACAGGAGTTACCTACATGCATGCGCTTTCGCAGCCCAAGATTGACACTTCTACCTCATCACTTCATTCCCGTGGAAGGGTCAACATCCGGAGGCATGCACTCCTTTAATACAATCTTACCGACGAAATGTTGGCATAGCTTCCTTCGCATTTAAGAATTGCATGTACTGTATCCCCCAAGCATCTGTAGATAGCTTGCACTGATGTCAGTGAAAGGAATTCTGGGATATGCGTCCGCCATGCATATGAACCGCTCACTCTCCCACAGTCGTTGCAAGGCCCGCAAGACGTGTTGTCACCATGGTCATGTGCATGATATTTGGTTGTTCCAACCGCAGTGACAGCCGCAGGAGAAAAAAAAACGACTAACAGCAGCTTCTTTTCATTACCGAAGATCGTGGAGAACCAGCGCGAGCGCACGAAAGCGTTGAGCACGAAGCGGCGCAGCCTATGGCTGACGCGCATTAAACGTGCCTACTTAGACATCGAGAACCGCAACCTGCGAGTCTGCGGCGCACACTTCATTGCAGGTAAATATAATTCCTTTCTATTTCGACAGCGTGATAACGGCGATATATAACGAAAGGTTAGTTTGGTAACTTTGTTCATTTTGCGTTCTTGGGGAAACCAGATTAACTGTTCGACGAGACGGACCCTGACTGGGCTCCGTCGCTACAGCGCCTCGGCTACAGCGCCATGAACACGGATCCCTCACGACACCAACACCTCGAAAAACGACGCGCCGAAAAGCGGCAAACGGACGCCGAAAAGCGGGCAGCCGAATTGCAGGAACGGCGTGCCGAGGCCGACGCGGCAGCGACAGGGATCCAGCCGTGTGCCGATCGGCCCCTCTCGCCACACCCGACTGGAGCCACCGACCAGTTGAGAGACCTTGAAAGTGAAAAGAAAAGAAACCTCTGCGCTTACCTCTCCAAGTCGGAGCACTTTGTCTTCTCCGAGCCTCCTCGCCGACAAACGCTTCACCCAACCATTCCCAGGCGCAGTGTGTAGGGATCAACGTTCTCGCACAGTTGAATTTTTTCTTTGCACCGCACACGCGCATATCCAATCAACTGTGTGAAGTAGTCCTCGCAAAAGAGCCGTGCAGTTGGAAATGCTGGCATGCCCACGGAAAAGATGAATAGAAGCCTGTCACGACACAGTGAAAACAACTGCTCGACGGATTCTCGCAGCGCACGCGCGTCAGACTAGCGACAAGCGGTTCGCAAGCGTGGCGGCAGCGGCAGCAAGCCCGCGGATGTGACGTCACGTGCAAGCTATGTATACCACATGCTGATTTCCGTACACCTTCAAAAGTTGCTTCGTTTCGAGATTATGCCTGTGCCCAAAGATACCGCAGTGAAGTGACAAGTCGCCGCTTCTTCAGCACTTGAGCCAATTAACGCAATCACTCAACTTGTCGCATCAACAGCGCCTACTCCACGAAACGCGTGCATTCCCAGTAGAAAGGAAAATGTCTTCACCGCACGGTTGCACGCAGATGCTCTCACGCTCTGGATGTTCTTCCCTTGTAACATCTTAGATTTACCCCCCCCCCCCCCCCCCCCCCCCCCCACATTCTAGAACATTTATACACTCGACACTCAACCTCGACTCAAGAGAGTGCCATGGCAGCGCCGCCCTTTCACATACCGTAAGTTGTCACTGCGCTTCATTGACAGTCCACGCCAATTCTTGAGAAGCGTAGCACCTTCTTCAGTCGAAGGGCGGCTCTTTGCACAATTCGGTGGAGTGGAGCTTCGAGTTGAGGATCATTTGAGAATACGGGGATTAGGGGTGCCAATCAAGCACGTATTTTGCCGAAAGTATAAACCCCATTAAAGCGACGTTGCGCGCGACGGCGACAATCCACGCGATGAAGAAGCTATCACGTCCAGTCGTCGCCTACAAGTCGAACCCCACGCGAGCGACGTCTCCACGATGTTGCCGGCATGAGGGCAGCAATTATGCACCGAAACTGGCGTGACGCATGCTCTAATTATTCAAATTCATGTCTTGCTGTACGCCGTAGCATAAATTATTTCTGAAGGTCTTGCAGTAGTTTTTTTTTAATCCTTGCACGTATCAAAATTTGGTCGTTTGCTCGTTCCGTACGACAACTGGTAGTATGTTATTGATATATGTAAGTACGTCCTGTTCCAGCTTCGCCCTATTGGCTAGTCACTCATAGGTCTTCCGGGTGACCGATCGGCAAATTCTAGATTTCTAGAACCGAGCGATCAAGCCACAACCACGAGCGATCTGTTCGCGCGACGGCCCGTTTCTGGCTCGAAGCTGACGCGAACAAAATCGCTCACATGTGGTTTGAGCTTAACAGCGCGGTTACCGCGCGGTGTGGAACGGTCGCGCTGATTGTGAGCACCGCCACGCGGATACATCAGACTCTGTATGCAGCTGCCGTTATAGGCTACGCTAAAGCATTTGAGTTCCTTAGAAAATTATAAGCTTTATTGCAAGAACAAGTGCCACCAAAATATGGGTGCTCATTTAAAGCAGATGCCGTTGCTGTTGCCAGGGGCCAGTATTATGTAACAGTTATTTTCATTTTCCATTCTTTTTGCCCTTCGTCATATATTCCCATGAAGCTGCGCCCCTGCTATCGCCGAGATCGACCACACAGCGGGACTGATTATAAAAAAAATGAATGGAATCAATCGCACGATAAGCGGAAACGGTGGCGGCAAATATAAGTACAGTCCCTCACGCGGTCGCCGATTGCAGTGAAGGCATCTAGCCGAGCGGTAACCGAAGTCGTTTAACGGAGGCCGTATTTAATTCCCGTGGTTAAGCCAATAACTGAGGTTATAAGGCGTCAAAGTGGTGCTGAAAGGGGAGAACAGGATCCGTATACGCAAAGCCTTACGTAAGTGCTCTATGATGTCCAGCACCAGGGTTGGCTAGAACTTTCTCTTAACGATTCTAGCGCACGATGTTCTTTTCCATACGGGCCCAGGACCCGTATTCTCAAAAACCTTTTACGCTAGAATTGCTCGTAAGAGAAACTTCCAGCCAATCCTGATATTGGATATACTATTAGTGAAGGCGGAAGGTAAACGGTGAATAGTGCTTACGAACGAAAATCTTTGTGAATTCGGCGTCTGGGGCCTGTATTCACAAAAGTATCTTGCGCCATAATTGTTCTCAAGAGAAAAATCATGCCAATCCTGACGCTGGACATATTATTAACGAAGGTGAGCGACCAATGGCAACGAGCACTTAAGAAACAAAGCTTCAATCCTGACGCTGGACATATTATTAACGAAGGTGAGCGACCAATGGCAACGAGCACTTAAGAAACAAAAGCTTTGTGAATGCGGCCCCAGATGTGTTTAGATACCCGTATTACGACAAAAGAAGACAGACCTGCCCACAACAAATAATTGCACAGTGTACGGGAAGACCAGTAACGACAGCAGCATAGTCACAGTGCGAGTCGCCGACCAAGGGCCCCCAAATCCGCGAATAAAAAGGCCTACTCACGCAGCACTTTCAGGCGAAGCGAGTTGCTGGTAGTGGCGCCCTCGCTGTTCGTGGCGCTGCAGGCGTAGCGGCCAGAGAAACTGCGCCGGGCTTTCTGGAGCGCCAGGAAGCGGCCAGAGATGATAACGTCGGGAAGGGTCGAGCCATTCAGCGTCTTGGTGGCAAAGTCTTCGACGCCGTCCTTTGACCAGTGCACCTCGGAGGATGGTGGGTTTGCGTTCACGTGGCACTCGAGGTAGACGTCGCCGCCTTCCTGAATCTCAAGATCGCGAAACGGTTGTCCGAGTCGCAGTGTCACGTTCGGCTTGTCTGGAAGAGGCAAAATGGTGCAAACATAACGCATTAAGGGTACGAACTGACTTAGTAACAAAAATAAATTAATACGCAACGCCTGCGTAATCTTTACGTCTTTATGTAAATATTGGCATTTGGTCATGAAGGGGTTAAACTCAATCAATCAATCAATTATATTTATGTGTACCTGGCATTTGCGAGTGAACTATATTTTTTCGCAAGTGTCTTGCGACTAAGGCTTCCAGATAGCGGCTGATAAGGCGTCAAAGCTGCGATCGACCAGCGCATCACAACGAGAATAACTTTTTCATTCGCAAAATTGAATTTCTGGTCATTATGTCCAGTCCCTTCTCGTAGAATGCCGTAGCAGAAAAGTCGAGATCAACTAAGTGAACCAGGCAGGTCAGCATCAATCCGCTTGCAGAGATATGTTATGCAGTAGCACTGCGTCGACACAGTGGTATAGTGATTAGCATTCCATCTGGACGGGAGGTTCGACTGTTTTCACAACAAATCCGTGCAGGGGCGGGGACTCGCCTCGATGACGTCTCACCGTTTTCTTTTTTTCTCTCTCTGTTTGGCGGCGTTACAACGCCGCCGGCGTTAGAACGGAGAACACGCTGTGCTGGTGGTGACTATAAGCACAACTGTGGCTGCTGTTAAGGGATCGATGGTATTCCTAAATAAACGCATCACTGTTTTGATGATCCAAATATAATCTCACTATCAGGGAGGGAGCAGTATACCTGACTGCATGGAGCAGTAAAGAAAATGGTGATACGTCATCGAGGCGAGGCCCCGCCCCTGCACGGATTTGTTGTGAAAACAGTCGCACCCTCTGGACGGCACCGTACTGGCAACTATTCTCGGTACCATAGCGCTTACGCGACGCACACACAGATAGAGCGACAGATATGGACGGTTCGGTCGCTGCACTCTCGTCATCAGACCTTGAGCTCTAGCTAGCCGCCCGCTGCACAGAGAATCTCGTATACATACACCCTCCAAAGCTATGGTATGCCCTATATGCAACATATGCTGCCTCAAACGTATGAGCGTCTGTGCGTAGGTCCTGTATTTTATTTCAATTAAAAAAATAGATTCTCTAATGCTTCCCATTTTGAGCATCATTAATTGCTATCTCAGACAATGGCTTTGAAAGTTTGGTTGAATGCTGCCAAAGCAGACAGATACAACATTAGGATGGGTGATCATCATCACTATCATGTATGCATATTTTGTGCCGCCGATGCTGCTCTCACGAGCATGAAAACAAAGAATTGCACGCCAACACACCGACATCTTGTTAATAACAAATTCTGTTTTACGTGCCAAAACCACCCTCTGATTATGAGGCACGCCGTAGTGGGGAACTCCGGAATAATTTGGACCACCTGGAGTTCTTTAACGTGCACCTAAATCTAAGCACACCGGTGTTTTCGCATTTCGCCCCCATCGAAATGCGGCCGCCGTGGCCGAGATTCGATTCCGCGACCTCGTGCTTAGCAGCCCAACACTTCAAATAGCGGCGAACACATCGGCGATCGTCGAAATCTGATCTGAGGGTCAAGCACGTCGGTTTTTATGTATGACTCGTTGAAGGTTCAATCGTAATCGCTAGTGCGCCCGTGCCTTCCAGAAAGTACTACACATTTGCGTAGCGCATGCAATCAGATTACACAAGGTTCGGTGAAGACAACGGAAAGAACCATCGATAACATTCGAGAAACTTCCGAGACATGCAGGCGGGTCCTGCGCCGAGCGATAACGTTTATTTCTTAGCCGGTGAAAACCGATCACCGGAAAAAGATAAACAAATACACCTGTCAATTCCCCCCTCTTAAAGGACCTCGCGACCTCGTCCCGATGCTGCAAATGAACACAAAAGCGAAAAAACATTCTTCTTTCTTCTTTCTGGGGTTTTACGTGCCAAAACCAGTTCTGATTATGAGGCACGCCGTAGTGGAGGGCTCCGGGGTAATTTTGACCACCTGGGGTTCTTTAACGTGCACTACAACGCAAGCACACGGGCGTTTTTGCATTTCGCCTCCATCGAAATGCGGCCGCCGCGGCCGGGATTCGATCCCGCGATCTCGTGCTCAGCAGCACAACGCCTTAGCTGACTGAGCCACCCCGGCGGGTAAAAGCGAAAAACAAAGGTACCCGTAGTAAAGAAAAACAACAACGCAACAAAGAAACAAAGTCTGAAAGGTCGCCAGCGGGCTTCTGTAGAAAGGCTTAAGACGCACGACTTGGACGAATTTGGAGGTCGTGCGCGGCGCCACTGTGATTGCGAAATGCCATCTGGCATGACCTCATAGTCCAATGCGCCAATACGTCGGATGATCTTGTAGGGTCCGAAATAGCGTCGCGAAAGTTTCTCACTAAGTCCTCGTCGGCGTATCGAGGTCCTAACCCAAACACGGTCACCGGGCTAGTATTCCACGTAGCGTCGTCGAAGATAGTAGTACCTAAAGTCCCTATATAGAAAAAGTACCGCCATCTACACTTTCCTCCACCGTCTCCCCTCCTAAAGCGCTTGTTTCTTTTTTTCTTTACTTTTTGCTTGCGAAAGCAAGTTGACGGTGGCGCACCTAGAAAGTCCACGTTGAAGCTTTCAGGCCGGGCGCTCGCCGCCGTCGCCGCCGCCAGCGACTGCGGCTGCGCAGAGGACTTTCCACATGGCTCTGAGGCCAAAAAAAAATAAAAAAAATAAAGAAGTGAAAGCGCACGCTATCATCGTCCAATCAGAGATACAGGAGAGAGAGAAGCGGCGTTGATCAAAGCATGGCGGTACTTTTCTTATATAGGGACTTTAGGTTATTCATGCGCAGGCGGGCGAGTTGTCTGGCTTCCTCGGCGCGCTGGAGATGGGCCACGACATCGAGGTTGTTTTCGTCGGTGACCTGTGGTAGCATGGCGTCGAGCGTCGTCGCCAGGTTCGTTCCATAAACCAGCTTGAACGGCGTTATGTGCGTTGTTTCTTGCACCGCCGTGTTGTAAGCGAAGGGTATACGTATGGAAGGACGGCATCCCACGTATTTTGTTCGCCGTCGAAGTATACTATTTGCCAACATCTCGGCGAGGGTCTCCCCGAAGACCATTCGTCTGCGGGTGATAGGCAGTTGTCCTCCTGTGGCTTGTCTGGCTGTGTTACAGAATCACTTGGGTTAACTCCGCTGTAAAAAAAAATGCAGCCTGTTCCACGAAGTGAAATCTGTCGAAACAGCGGAGTTGTGTGGTCGTTCTGTTTCTGCGATTGTCGCGTATGCTTCAAGGTCGATCCAAATAGGTCGCGAAGCTTCGGGCGAAAAGCGGTTCAGAGCGAATTGTCCCCCATATCAGCAAGGGTGGTTATGGAAGCAGTGATTGAAGGGCGACTATGTTTGGAGGGAACAAACATTGGGAAAGAAAAAAGCGTTTTTAATTAAAGCGAGACACAGATTCATTCAACGAAAATAAAATTCCTAATCAATTTCATGTACGCATGGCGAGAAAAGGAGAGACAACTCTATTTTACCTGATTATTATCAAAACGACTTTTTTTTTTCAGCGCCCACCGTAAGAGCGCCCACCGCTGGCGGCGGGCGTTGACGCCGCTATCACTTGCAATGCAACGCAGCTCTTGAAGTGTGTGTAGAAAGGCGCGCTCGTAAAGTTCACCTGTTAAAATACGCCCCTCTCACATGTTGTGTTGTTTTGCTTGTCAACGTTTGCCTTAATTTGGTGACGCGGGTAGTTTCATTGTTTCTTAACCAGTTCAGTCAAAAGTAGTGAGCTGCAACCGCCAGATAATTGTTTACTTTAGTTTAGTTTACGTGCGACAGCGCTGGCCGACGGGCTTGGTGTCCGACGAAAGGACGAGCACTCTACGCACAAAGCGTTCGTCGGCCTTCAAAGAAAGTATGTTCTGTGCTGGGATGCAATTTCGACACCCGTATGGCTGACCGTTTCCCGCATCGCTTTCCGCACTGAAAGCTCGGAACGCCCATCAAGTCAAGTGGCGGGGCAGTTGAATGTACAGTTCGAATGGCAGGCCTCCGAAAACAATGTTCGCGCCTTTGAGAACAAAATGACGTCACTTCTGTTTCTAACGAATATGACGTCACATTATTTTTTCTTTCGCCGGAAGTGTTCCCTCCTCATGCATGAACCGCCGATGAACCGCCATGTTTTGAAGGTATGGGCTATTATGGAAGCTTCGCTACCAGAGCCGCTATGCCGCTATTCTGGACATTCCGCCATTTTCTTCGAAGCGTGACGTATGCGCGACGCTTACAAAATGACGCTGATGGCCCCGTTTTGCTTTCGTAACGTGACACAAATTTGACGTTTCGCCTAAGAAACCGTAATGTAGGCATTGAACCTAGCGTTCTTGATAAAGCAAAACAGTTTTCCTCCCCAGCACGGTGTAAGAGTATATATCTTACACCGTGCTCCCCAGTAAAAATAAAGCAGCTAGCTCAAAGCGTAAGATTATTCTATCAAAATCGTTTTTCGCTTCGGTCGTCTGCATGCGCACAAGCTGTCGTCTGCTTGATTAGCTAGGATGCGTGTCGTCGGGAAACGGAATGAGTCATCGTATATTGGCACCCACGCGCTTGCTTTCTAGCTTGAGACAACATACGCGACCTGCCAGTGACGATCAGCGCACGCTCTAGGCCACGTTATCGCTATCTCGTGAAACGAAAGTTACTCAGCCCAACTCGTCTGGCTTAAAGCCCCTATAGGGGCTTACCGCCGTATTCCGAAATGCAACTTGGCTTGAAGCCCATGCTTGACTTGATTTAAAGGACGCCTGGCGTGAACATGCCATGGACACTCATTGCGTTTGCTTCGGCACGTTCACAATAGGCGTCACTTAACTCAAGTCAAGCACGGACTTGAAGCGAAGTTGCATTTCTGAATACGGGGGTTAGTCTGGCTGAGAAGCGGCCGAATATCATCGATAGTGTTGCGCGCGCCACAGGTATCCGCTTGCGCGACGCAAGCGCCGGCACTGCCATCTCTTGTGCACTTCGCTGCTTACTCGCACCGCGAGAGGAAACTTCAAGGCGCCGCCTTGCGCACATTTCTTTTTAGAAATTAAAAAGTCATCTTTGTCATAGCCTTTGATAACGCGAAAATTGATTAATATTGATTACAATACAAACGCAGTAGCGAAACGTGCAAAAAGTCACAGAAAGTTTGCTACTTTCAACCTATATTATTTCAAATAAACGTGCTTTTAATAAAAATGACGGTTCAAAACACAAATGCCAACACTACCCGAGAGCGATACAAATGCTATGAGCCCACGTTGTCAACAAAAGATTTCCATGGCCCCAAATGACAGGGAAAATGCGGCGATACGTATGCCTCTCGACTGCTATTGCATATGGCCGCTAATTGCCATAATTCGCGCGGCTCGTCGCACCACAAATTATGGCGGAAAATCTCTGCAATGGCGGCCCCGCGCAACGTCACGCAACGTCAAATTGACGTTTACGAAACAGCCCTTCCTGTGACGCTCTTCGCGGGATATTCCTTCAGTCAATCAACAAGCTGACATGCCGGCTATCTTGGATAGCCACCACATATTCGCGAAATTGCAGATGCATTGCACGGGTTTCTGCACTCTACCGTCCACTTTCTTTTTAAAGCGCTAAAGTCCCAATACAGGTGCCAAGGACCACAAAAAAGTATTAGTCGATTAAATTTGCAGCTTCACGTCACGTTTCGTCATTCTGATGAAAACGCAAAATTGCATTTTCCAAACTTTCGTTTCCCGGCACAAATTTCAAAACACGTGACCTCTCGACAGCCAATGAGAGAGTCAACATGGCGGATAATGGCAGCCGTGCAGCTGCCATGCGTGTCGAGAATAGAGCCACTGGTATATTTACCGTGTATGTTTTGTCTTTTTTTGTCTTTTTTCGATTAGCCAAGATTACTTAATTATATCCACGGTTAAGACCCCAACGAGTATGAATGAAGTGCTTCTATAGCACTCCGATTCAAACCACGTTAATGAATCAACCAAGGTGCATCTAAATAGGTCGCGATTGGAACGAAAAGCGTGCCAAAACCTATCACCATAGATATCAGTGGAAATACTGAAACTAGGAAACCTACGAGAAAAAAGAATGTTCGAAAATTTTTAATCAGAATACTGTCATACGAGTGAATATTCCGTTTCAAATATTTTTTGCTGTACTAAAACAACAAATGTTAATTTTGTTTCTATTTCGCAATTTATTATTTTGTTCTTGGTGACCCCTACCAACCAGTGATTCTGGAGCAAGACTTGGCAAGAATGTGCAAACCAGTAATTAAGTCGTGCGGAATGGCGTTGCTGGTTGGTTCTTCATTGGTTCTTTATTCTATGGCGTTGCTCACTTGAATGCGGCGGGGCGGCTTCAACCGTTTTTTTTTTTAGTTTTTTTTTTTCGTGTTTGTTCAAAGTGTGGCATGCGCGTCACTTCAACTTTGCGTGGCCTAGCGCATGGCATTCATTGGCGAAAGATGTGAATGCGGGTTTTTTGTTATCGTGCAAGTTCACGCTGTGGCATTCGACGCGCTGTCTCTCGCCGTGACGAAAAAACGTCGCGCTATGTTCGTTCACTTTCTGTAACACAGGCTCTGAGTGTCCGACGGGAAGCAGAATTAGTAAGTCAAATGTTTTCTAGATGATAATGTGGGGTAATGTCGTCCTGCCTGATAACTGTTGGAAGTGAATACAAGGTGTCGCACGGAATTCGGAATGATTCTGTAAAAAGGTTTCGCATATGTTGCTGTAAATTACGAATGTGTGCCGGCCATAGTACTTTTCATCCATTGAAACAAGTTTTGTTTGGTCAATTATATTGGTTGCATTATTCTAGACGAATAAAAGTGAAGTTTGGATTCCTGACTGGGAGCATACCACTGTCGTTGAAAAGAAAAGTGTACAATCATTGCATTCTACCGGTGCTAACATATGGGGCAGAAACTTGGAGGTAAACAAAGAAGCTCGAGAACAAGTTAAGGACCGCACAAAGAGCGATGGAACGAAAAATCTTAGGATTAATGTTAAGAGACAGGAAGAGAGCGGTGTGGATCAGAGAACAAACGGGGATAGCCGATATTCTAGTAGACATTAAGCGCAAGAAATGGAGCTGGGCTGGCCATGTAATACGTAGGATGGATAACCGGTGGACCATTAGGGTTACGGAATGGATACCAAGAGAAGGGAAGCGCAGTCGAGGCCGGCAGAAAACAAGGAGGGGTGATGAATTTAGGAAATTTGCAGGCGCAAGTTGGAATACGCTAAGGCAAGACAGGGGTAATTGGAGATCGCAGGGAGAGGCCTTCGTCCAGCAGTGCACATAAATATAGGCTGATGATGATGATGAAAAGTGAAGTTGCTTTTGAAACCTCTGTGGCACTGTCATTTATTTCCATCCTATTCACTCACCTTTCTAAGGAACCTACGGGAGCAATTGCCGTCAATAACAACCTAAGTATGATCACATTAAGACATACGCCACTCCTATAGTTTAATGACACGCTCACGCTTCATCTGAGGCGAGTCGCAAGCTCGCCTCAGCCTCAAAAGAAAAATAGCTGCTGGCGTAGCGGTCTTAATGCCGGACGCTGAAGAAATTCAAACACTCGCGCCAAGCAGTATAAGATCATGACGTAACTGCAATTTCCGGTTGTGACGTCACTTTTTATTTTTTCGTTGCTGTTAGTTGTCCCACCGATACGTAGATGGCGATGGTTGCAACAAGCCGCCATTTTCTTGACATGTGGGCTTCTATGGAAGCTACGCTCTCAGTTTACATATACCTTGAATCAACTATTAACTATTTTGCGGTCTTTCCCGCTAGACCGTGAGCCAAGCGGACGTCGAGCGGCGTCCAGCGAAGAGCGCGCGGCGCAAACACCTGGTATTATACCCCGGCGCAGTGTTGCCAGGTTTGACTATATATAGCCGAATTGGGCTACAGAAAAAAAGTTTTGGCGTCGACTTGGACGAGTTGTCTATGTGGCTATATTTGGGCTACTGAAAATCTGCGACTTGGCTTTGGTTGGGCTATAACTGGTGCCCTAATCGACGCTCCAGAGGTGGCTCTGATAGAGTAGAAGCAAATCTCGAAGGCTATGTCTTAGCTGGCTGAGCGGGCCGTGTGGCTGTGCGTGTGTGCGTACGCGAAATGACCCCCTCCCCTTCCCATCCCTTTCTGCATCATTGTCTGAGCCTGTGGCTTTGATCCTTGATGCACATAAACTTACACCCCGCTTGACCATTTGGCACCCGATCGCAGGGCATCGGGATGGACCTGGGAATAGCGGGTTTTTCACAGTACACTGTACTAACATGGCTATGCTCAGGAACGGAGAGCCGTAACATAGGGTCGGGGCAGCCGGGCGATCGTGGCGCCGACATGAAAGATGGGAAGCACGAGTACGTGGCATGCCCCAGTGCGTTCATGTCCATGTTTCAATTCTGGGTAAAGTATGGCGCCGGGCACAACTTTCGACCTACTCCACGTATCTCGCAATGCTTTAGTGCCATTTTCCTTCTCCTGCTAGATGATCGTTTATCTGCGCTTACAATCAAGATTCATTTCGATAGGTTGGACGTAAGATCGGATCCTCCTCCGAGAAGAGAATCCAAACATGGGGAAGTGGACGAAGTATGCGAGAACGTATAAAAAAGAATAGGAGCAAGACCCCTAGCCAAATGTGGGTTCTGGTGCTTTTACTTCTAGATGCATGGTTTGCCCGTAATGCAATGTATAAAGATACTCATTCTGATATTATCGAAACATGTTTGCCACAATCACATCAGTGCACCACGTCACATGAACTTCGCCCGCCGTGTTAGCTTAGCTTGTGAGGTGTCGCGCTGCTGGCTCGAGGACGCGGGTTTGATTCCCGGCCATGGCGGCCGCTTTTCGATCAAAGTGAAATGCACGAACACCCGTGTACTTAGATTTTGGTGTACGTTAAAGAATCCGAGGTGACCAAAATTAATCCGGAGTCCCCCACTGCGTCATGCTTCCCAATCATATAGTGATTTTGGCACGTAAAACCCCAGTAATTATTAGAGTTTTAGAATAGGGGCCACAAACGTTTTGGGGCCCCAAAGAAATAGCGTAGAAGCCACTGCGCATGGCCAAGACGCAAACTGTGTTTGGGTTTTGCGTCGGGCACGCTATTTTATCGATTTAGCGGGAGCCCCAAAAGCTGCCACAAAAGCTTTCCTCAACAAACATGGCGGCGCCCATCGAAGCGACGGCTCTAACCTATAGCACCCCACTGGGCTCGATTCATGGTAACGCCTGAAGTTCGTAAGCTAGAGAAGTGCTTGGCGGTTATCGATTTCCCTCAACTAACATGTGTAATGAAGATTGATTCATTAGACGCCGCTGATTCGAAATTCAATTGTCGATTTCAGGGCTCGTAGGCCTAACACGGATTGACTTGGCTGGGTGAAGGTATGTAAAGTTGGCTACTCAAAACTAAGCGCAACAAGTTGCTTGCTGCTAATAGAATAAGTTCTAAATTCTAATTAAACACGAAAATCTAAATTACTCTTCTTATCATGAAATGGTATACTTTTATTTTAATATTTTTATGCCCCAACGCCAACACCCGCAAAGCTCTTTGGGGCCCCTAACTTTGGGGGCCCCAATTCTAAAACTTTATTCACGTCAACATGGTTTGCTTTTTGACAGTAACACGTTTTTACGGCATGACCACTGTTGTTACTGTGTTGTTTACCTTTGCTCTTTGTGCGCCGTCGCGGCTTTTACCCTTTCGAGCGAGTTACGTTCGGAACGTACTCGTCGCCGAAAATGACTGCGCGCTTCTTGCACTGGTGTGCCGTTTGCGCAGTAATCTTTTAAAGCTTCGCTTACTCCGATTCAGACAGCGAGTGGCATCTGATGTCTGACACTCTATTTTAACGCATGTTCTCGCCGTGCTATTCGGTCACCCGCCGTGGTTGCTCAGTGGCTATGGTGTTGGGCTGCTGAGCACGAGGTCGCGGGATCGAATCCCGGCCACGGCGGCCGCATTTCGATGGGGGCGAAATGCGAAAACACCCGTGTACTTAGATTTAGGTGCATGTTAAAGAACCCCAGGTGGTCCAAATTTCCGGAGTCCCCCACTACGGCGTGCCTCATAATCAGAACTGGTTTTGGCACGTAAAACCCCATAATTTAATTTTAATTTTGCTATTCGGTCATTCCAGCGACTATAGGCGGCGCGACGGTAGGTGAAAATGGCTGCCGAGACGGTGATAAGGCAGTCTTGCAAGCGTGTGCATCTCGAGCAGCAAAGCAACGTCAGGCTCTCTAGTTTCGCTGCAGACCATGCTTTATCTCGCTAAAGATACGCAAAGGTGTGTGAATGAAGGCGAAGCTGCTTTCAACGCCGATCACATCATATGCTGCGGCATAAAGTCCCTTACAGACACCGAGGTCAGCGTCAAATCGCTCTGCCTGCAGATGATTGCAATCAAGGGCCCGCTACGGCACGGTTTGAGAACTGCGGCACGCTGCACCATTGGCTGAAAATGCGATTACTATTCGCTTTTTTCATCTTCGGCACGTCCATGACTACCGCGAGACCGAAACGCCGAACTGAGTCGCAGATTTCTATCACCGGGTGACTGCTTCGGAAGAGGGCCGCGTGGCGCCGCCTGCGTCGCTGGAATGACCGAATAGGCCTAAGATAGCGGCCAGGTTGATGTAAATGGACAGTATATAGAGCATGTACCAACTAACCCGGGTCAAGATAATCGAAAAAAGAAAAACGAGAAAACAAGATAGGACGATGAGACAGATAACACGAGATATCATAGTACGAAAGACTTGTTTTAGCTCATAAAAAAGAAGGCGTCAGCAGGTCGCAGATTGCTGGACAGCTAAACTTCTACATCGTAGGCAGATATGACGTGAGAGTTAGATAATGCTAAACAATATTTTGCGTTCACGACAGCTAAAAAGCAGAGTTAGTAGGTAATATTACTGTAAATAACTAAAAATAATAACTTAGTACTATCTATCATAAAATAAAAGCACTGATCTCGCCCTCTGCAGCGATTCGCTTGACCTTAAGAGCTTCCGGGCCCAACCAAAAAGGGTTCTGTGCAAGCACAATGTCGCTGTTGTTGATGTCAAGGGCCGACCGTCACGGCGGCAAGCAACATTTTGTTACGATGAATTGTGCAAAACAAAAACGATTGCCGTAGTCGAATTTGAAGATGTATGCACAAATAAAACTGCAAATAAAATGGCTATATTGGCTACGAAATATTTTGCACTTTTTTCGTGTTTGGCTACATTTGGGCTACAACTTCTCTAGCTTTTGGCTACGCCGCCTCATCGGACCTGGCAACACTGCTCCGGCGCCTCTCCTCATTCTCCCAGGCGTGGGCTCCGATTGGTGGGCTCCTCACCTCCCCGCGAGCGGGTAACGTGATCTCTCCGGCTTTGCTCCTGCGTGACGGCGCCGTCCTCGACGGCGCACGCTCGACTAAGAACAGCTCCGTTGTTAAAAGCCATTCCTTGGTTGGTGATGAGCACTTCTGGCGCACCATGCCGCAGCAAAATGTTCTTGACGAGGAATTTCGCTGCTTCCGCTGCACTACCTTAATTGGAGCAGTGATTTAATTTTGGGGGAGCGGGTAAGGTAGTCTGTGGCCACGGCGATCCACTTGTTTCCGGATGTAGACGTCAAAAAGGGCCCCAACAAGTACATCCCGATCTGCTGAAATGGTCGGCGAGGAGGCTCGATCGGCTGTAGCAATCCCGCTGGCCTAGTCGGCGGTGTCTTACGTCGCTGGCATTCTCGGCACGTCTTGACGTAATGGGCGACGTCGGCGTTGAGGTGTAGCCAGTAATACTTCTCCTGAATGCTCGCAAGCCTACGGGAGAAACCGAGGTGGCCTGTCATTGGGTCATCATGAAAAGATCGCACCCAGCGCCTACATCAGATGTTCCGTTGTAGGTCGCAGGATCGAATCCCGGCCATGGCGGCCGAATTTCGATGGGGGCGAAATGCGAAAACACCCGTGTACATAGATTAAGGTGCACGTTAAAGAACCCCAGGTGGTCCAAATTATTCCGGAATCCCCCACTACGGCGTGCCGTTAATTAGATCGTGGTTTTGGCACATAAAACCCCATAATTAAATTTTTTATTGTGACGTTGTAGTGATGGTCAAGAACACAGTAGCAAAACTGTGAATACTGAAACTAAATCTTTATTGGGCGAACTTGTGCCTAAAAGCAAGTGACGCTCAAAGCACAACGATAGAGGCGAACACAGTAGGTGATCGCCGAAATCTGATCTGGGGGTCAAGCGCGTCCGTATTTATACATAACTCGTCGAAGGTTCCAGTGTAATCGCTGGTGCGCGCGTGCCTTCCAGGAAGTACTACACAATTCGCGTAGCGCATACAATCAGATTAAACAAGGTTCGGTGACAACAGACAACGGAAAGAATCATCGATAACAGTCGAGAAACTTCCGAAACACGCAGGCGCGTCCTGCGCCGAGCGATAACGTTTAACATTTCTTAGCTGGTGAAAAGCGGTCATCGTAGAAAAATAAACATGTACACGTGTCAGCATCTAGTTGTGCGCGGTCTCACCGAAGTGTCCAGCAATGCTGACCAACTGCAGATTTACGAATAATATTAGCTTACGAGCAAAGTGTAAAAGTACTTCGCAATTTTTCGTTGCAGGGAATGTCCGTTGTAAGTATTTTTATAGTAGTGTATACAAGGTGTCCCAGCTATCATGCACCAAGGTAAAAAAAAGAAAAAAAAAAACACGGGTCATTCGCCGTGAAATAGACCAAGTACATATTGTTTAGAGTCTTGTTGAGAAACCCCCAGCATTTTTTTAGTCCCGGATATCTTAACGTTTATTTAAAAGTAATTACCTAACTTTTTGGTTGTTCTAATTCTAAAGATGTCAGGCGCTTGTATAGTATCGTAAGACACGTCAAAATCAGGTGTTTCCAGCAAGGGTACACATCGCGTGTTTACTTTTCCAACATAGAGAAAGCCCACGAAATATGAAAAATTCCATGTGAGTGCGCACGAGATAGCAGCGCCATCAAACAGTCTTTGTGGGAATGCAAGCTGTTCTTCTCTTGGTAAGTAATAATCGCTGGGAGCTGTTCACGCGTCATTGAAAGAACACGCGCGCTGTGATCGCTGCCGATCGGCCCAGTAACAGATGAACAGCCTGCTTTCTCATTGAGGCTGTTTGACAGAGCTGCTGTCCCGTCCCGTGCGCTCGGTTGTGAAGCCACATGTTTTTTTTTTGTTTTTTTTCTTCAATATTTCACGTGCTTTCTGTATTTGCCGAAAAAGTAAACACGTGATTTGTGCCTAGCTGCAAACAGTTCATTTTTACGTCTTTTACGATTCTCTACAATTCCATAATTGACATCTTCACAATACAACAACAATTAAAAAGCTTACTAATTACTTTTGTTTACTAATTCAATGTCACTGATAAAAATTACTGCCGCTTTCCTAACAAGAATCTAAACAACATGCACTTGGTCTTATTTGCGTGGAATCATCCGCCCTTTTTCTTTTTTTTTTAACTCAGTGCATGATAGCTGGGATATCCTGTATATTATCGAAGTTGATTTCAAGAGTGTAGTCTATTCTCCTGTATCATGCTGCTTCAAGCCATGCGCTTCAAAAGCACGCTTTTGAAGAATCATGCTGCACTGCTTAGAGGTTCACTACATTCCGTTTGACATTAGGTAACCGTATTGGGCATGACGAATCTACTCAGCAGAGGAAAGTAGCATGACCTTTCAGCATCATTTACTATCTTATTTAGTGCGCTTCTTTGTTTGTTAGCTTTGCTCGCCGGCGTTAATAATTATATGTAAACAGGTGCAGGCCGGCGTTGGTGTTATATGTTACAATAGTCGGGTACAAATAGATATTGCGACCACGTAAAGAAGGGCAGAGTATAGGCATGCAAAACGCGGAAAGGAATTGATGTGCAGTGGATCACATAAACTCGCTTCTCTTCTTTTTCTCTTTTCTAGAGACGTAATGCAACATTATGATTGCACCAGTCTTGCTCTGGAAAAACAACATTCATTTGTAAACGTTGGAAGGCAGTATTCGAGAACACGCGAGTTCTACGTCACAGGCCTACACAACTGCCCTCGAGAACGCGGTATTCATACGAACATTCATACGGACAAATTTTTAAATTGGTGCAGCTAAAATGAAACGCACTGTATACCCGAAGTGTGGGTACACATCACCGGAAGGAAAAATACGGCACACGGCACATCTCTCTATGAAAAAAAATGTGGGCAGCTTGAACTAGTGGTGCAAGGCTGGAGTAAACAGCGGAGCTGGTGATCGACCTAGGTTCTTCCAGGTTTTACTAGTCTTGGCTAAGTTTTGCAAAAAAAAAAAAAAAAGCTAATTGCTGCTAGGCACATTATTCCGAATCGGCTCGCCGCCGACGCGCAGATTCTCGTTTGGCCGCGCGACGCGCTTCAAGATGAGCGGCTTCTTCTTTGGGTGTTCGGATCTTCTTAGGTCGTCCCATGTCAAGGCTACATGTACTCGCCACAGAGTCAACGAGAGTTCTGCCGCAGTCGCGGCGGCTCTGAGCTTTAACTCCACGGTGACGTCATGGCCAAGCTGCGCCTTAATTCACACTTGCCGGGGCGAGGCTGGTTGACTGCTGCCAGGTTCCATTCTCCGTCACAATGGCTCTAAACGGGCAGTTAACCTTATGGGTCTTAGCTGCAAAGAAGACAGTCAGTTTGTCCGTCTGTTTTGCGTACCTCCTTTACTAGCTTACCCATGTTAAGCTTCTTCCTTACTCGTACCGCAAACTCTAAACTCACCAAGGTCTTCTCCACTAGTAGCGTAATGTTCTTTCAACACTTGCAAGGCATTGTGTCGCTGTTCGTCGGAGCGGATCACACTGATGAGGGACAAGTTGTTGTCGAACCACAAACGCATGCGTTCTATGTCTCGAGTTTGCTCGGCGGCGTGGTTAGTAGCATCCGCCCGTTATTGCAAAATTAAATTGCAATCTGTCCGTCACGTAATACAATGAATGGCTCATACTCCCTTAAGCAATGGCTCATACCCCCATAAACGCGGCCTCCCCATTACGACATACCCCCAACACAAGAGAAGTGAAATTTTACGCTGGAATGATGAGCGGCAACGGAGCCATCTGTGGAAGAAGATGACGAGGAACGCGGGAGCAATGGCACGAGCGTGTTCGCAAGGTTGCACTGAGGGGCACCAACGTGCCAGCAGTGGAAGAAGACGACGACGCTCGAACCATTACTGATGATGATAGTTTCTGAGAACAGACACGGAAATTCAGGCTAGACATAGACAAGCTTCGCTTGTAAAAATTGCTTCAGTGAACTGGTATTCAGCGCAGGCACCCAGCGCAGCCGTGCAAGATTTTACCGCAACGCTAACAAAACGACCGACTTGCAATATTGTCTGTATTTGTAATATCAAGCACTGACTGCAAACAGTTTATGATATTGTGACGATTTATGAGTTATGATTTATGACGGGATTGCCTATCCCGTCGTTCCAGTGTAAGTGCTTCACCCATAAAATCAGAATGGCAGAAGGTGGCGGGGGTACTTTGTTTAGTTAGTGTACGTTCAACAAATTACGCGAACAGCCCTTGGGACATAACATGTTGGGAATGAGTGAATGTTGCGAGACTATTATATTATTTTACTTACATCCCCCCCCCCCCTTTTTTTTTATGTATGCGTACGCCAGCACTCAGGTCAAGGAGTTTCGTACAATACTTACTAGAGTGAACTCCAGCGCTACAGTGTACGGGAACTGCAATCGGGGCGGTTCTGCCAGCATGGGAATTATGAGTAGTGCATAGAGTTTTGCCGAAACGTCGTCCTTCTGGCTTCAAACGGCTTCGTGACTTTGTAAACTCGTCATTTTCAACAACCGTACTGTGCAATAAATAATTCAACAAACATTATAAAAACTGTCCGACAGCAGCATTCGAACATATGACCTCTAGTACAGAAGCCCGATATTGAAACCATTACACCACGAACGCACGCATCGACAAGCGGCATAGAACACCCTGATGAATTTTTCGCGGTTAGTTAGTGCGCTGAGACGCTTGGGGCGTTTCAATTTGGCCACCTCGACAGGCTGAACCGCTGCAATTAGTAGCAATTGTGTTCGCAGAGTATTCTGCGAACGCAATTAAACAAGTGCCTTCAAGTTAATAATAAAATGTGAATTAACAAACTTTTGTCAATTAGCATTTTCAGAGTAACTTACGCAGTGACAAAGTATTCCCGCCTCACCGTAAAGCTCGTATGCGAAGACAACAGGTGTCTCACGGTCATAGCTTTTTTTTATTAAAAAAAATCCTGTATTGTCTATGAAAAAGAAAAAAAAAACACCCTGTATAAACGTGTTGTGAAGTGCTTGGGCAAGCGCATTTATTAGAGGAAGCATGGGCTCCCCTCAGGTATCGCTAGTGCGTCTCGTTTGCTCTCAAAAGATTACAGTATTGAAATCTTTAGAATGAAGGCGGATGTGATACACTTTGACCACGTGCTAGGGAGGCGGTAAAGGGCTCATAAATCAAAGGCAAAGTGATCATGACTGAATGAACACCCGCAGGAAGACCACCATAAAGTTGGTCGAAGCCATTTTCCTGTTACGTTACAGGAGCAGGGCTGTTATCAGCGTCCACTGTTGAAGGGGGCCGGAATCGACATTTTGCTAGAAAGAAAGTTCAAACGCCCAAATCAGCCCGTACCTCGCCCGCCGTGATAGCGACGCTGTGACATACGGACTTAATGCGTTCGATTGCGTCATTCCCTGAGCCGTATTGAAACATTCACGATCAATACTTGTTTCAGAAGTCTTTAAAACCGTGCTACTTTCGGACAACTATTTTATATTATGCTGAAGTTCCAACTATCGCAAATAAATAATGGCAATTGCTGCAATTTACCTATTTTGACCACTATTTATTCTATGCTTTTTAAAAAAAGCACTCACAGGGTTTCGACATCGCAAACAGACATGACAGCTGTCTAGATCACGCGGTGACAATCGTGTCTGCGAAGTATATTACACGGAAGTACGCCTTCGCAACTGCTTAAAATTCAAACAAAACCCGGCGCCGATCTTCTCGGAGGTATCTCGTTACCCAGGTGAAAGGACGTCATAGGCACAGCGCTTCCGCTTCAGAGCCGTAGCTCCTGGTGCACGCGAATAGCCAACGGCATCGCTAGCAACTCCGGGATTCTCGTGATATACGCAGAGCGTTCAAACCACCTCTGGAAATGCGCCGCGTAGTAAGAATGGATGAAATAAAAGAACGAAACTGAGAGGGGCGGTAGGAGGGGGGGGGGGGGTGTTCGTGACGTAAACGCCACGTGGGCCCTCGGCTCTGGCATGTGAGAAGGCAGGAAGGAACGCCACTTGCGTGCGCTGGTGGAGGCAATGGGAGAGAGGATCTGCTGCGGTGTGGGTGGCCCCCTTCCTCGCACTATGGCATCGCAACGCTTCATTTGCTTCAACATCGGCCACAACTCTACCTTTTTTTTTTTTTTAATAGATATAATTCTTGCGGGAGGACTCTCCCTAGAGGGTGCTTTACAGGTTCTAGTGAATGAATAAAATTTAAGATGGGCCTAGTGAGAGCCCATTAAACCTAATGTACGTCTTGCATGCCGACTATCAGAAGGCATCTTTAATCCAGCATTCATTCTTCCTATTTAATTTGTTTAAGATAACAAAACTTACTAGATTATTACTTACTCTATGCAAAAATAAAATTTTTTAAATTATTATAGGCAATGTATATATAATGAGTGTACAGCGTCGCGCAACATAAGTCAGTCTGCGGTAATTTATTTTGAAACGATACACTCCGTAGCACTTGTCTACTTGTAATGTTGCAGGCGATGACTACCTGATACATACTAGTTTGTAGCGCCCACCGACGCTGCAACGCGGGGCGCTTTGGTCGGCGCTCCCAACCGGTGCCTTCGCGCCGACTGTCAAGGAAGTAAACAATAAAAAGAAATGCAGCGCGTGCTCGAAGCGCAAGCTCGGCACGCGCAGTGTTGTTCCAGGAGCTTGAGACGCTGGTCGTCGCGGCCTCCGCTCGGCTGGCCGCCTTCTTAGTAGGAACGACGGCACGGCTCGTTCGCCGCCGTCACGTTAACTCCTACAATGGTGACCCGGACGTGATCGGCCACGGCGCACACCGGCCACGGCGCTCACCGGCCAAGGCGCTCACCAGGCCACGGTACGAGCACGCCGGCCACGGCACGAGAACGCCGGCCACGCTACGAGAACGCCGGCCACGGTACGAGCACGCCGGCCACGGTGCGAGCGCTCGGTCACGGTACGAACACGCCGGCCACGCGGAGCGGTGACACGTCAGCTACTCTCACTCCTCGGTTCATGGCCCTGCGCCTAGTGCCGACTGGCCTGACCCTGGCCCTGATGGTTCGGGCGACTTTTACGAGGACCAGTTTCGGCTCAGGGACGCCGGCAGCCTACGGCCCGCGGCCCCTGACGATGCGGACCGTCAGCGGGCTCTGCTCGAGGGACCGTTCCATCGGGCGCCCAT
Organism: Dermacentor silvarum; assembly: GCF_013339745.2. Classification (NCBI taxonomy): domain Eukaryota; kingdom Metazoa; phylum Arthropoda; class Arachnida; order Ixodida; family Ixodidae; genus Dermacentor; species Dermacentor silvarum. Next base: position 85,116,078 of record NC_051154.1, on the reverse strand, counting down.
GCAGCAGCTAAGCCTCACTTGTCCTACCAACGATCCGACACCGTGTTCGATATTGGCAAGCTGCAGCGCCATAAGTCACCGCAGCTCGTCGTTGAGTGTCCGCCTCGGCTGCGGGAGTTCGCGGGTTCGAAACCAGGCGGCCACCGGTTACCCACCGGAATACAAACCGAGCACAAGCGACCCCCGGCCAGACGCCCGGCTTTCTTCAGGGGTGCTCGCTTGGGAGAAGCTCCGCTAACCCCGCCGTCCCCCTCGGGGATTAGTTTCGAACAACCCTGCAGCCTGCAAAGGTGGCTACGTACAACCCGGCCTGCGCGGCTCCACCTCGAGTGATGCATCGATGCGCAGCCCACTGCGCGCGCAATCCCGCACACTGGTAACCTCCTCCCAGGGGCCAACAGCTCTCGCGCCTGTACAAGGACTACGCCACAATCACCTGGACCATCAACGGCCGTCTCCTGAAGAACCTCATCGACCGCTCCACCCTAAGCACCGTGAAGAACGACGGCCCCGTTAAGGTCTCCAAGATCGCCATCAACCAGCTGGAGAGGCTTCGCTCCGACAACGGCAAGTTCGTCTTTGAATGCACGGCTCTATCGACATGCCGGTCACCACGGCAACCATCGCGCTTGGTTCCATCTTCGAGGACACGTGCACGAGCAACGCCCAGCGCGAGCCTCGCGGGGCCTCGTGCAGCGAGGGCCGCTACCTCTACAAGCCATCCGAGCCCGTGAGTCTCAAGTCCAAGCACTGGCCTGCCGCGCGGCCGCCGGCCTCGGCTAGCCCTGCGACTACTCCGAGCCGTGCGTTTTCGCCCAGCTGAACGGCGTCTGCACGGACCATCTGATCGGCGACTGTGCTCTCGAGTTTGTCCGCTCGCTGGATGGCAAAACCTGCAACAAGCTACAGATCACCGCCGGAAACGCATTGGACAGCCCTGCAAGGCCAACAGCGAATGCCACACTGCCGGAGCCGCTTGCCTCAAGGACGTCTGTGCGTGCGCCAGCCACAGGTGCACCTAAGATGCAGGCTGGAGTACAAAGATCCGACTTGGCTTCTCTCACTTCCTTCATCGACGTTCCGTCTGGGCGGGGAGCCCTGTAGCGCCCACCGACGCTGCAACGCGGGGCGCTTTGGTCGGCGCTCCCAACCGGTGCCTTCGCGCCGACTGTCAAGGAAGTAAACAATAAAAAGAAATGCAGCGCGTGCTCGAAGCGCAAGCTCGGCACGCGCAGTGTTGTTCCAGGAGCTTGAGACGCTGGTCGTTGCGGCCTCCGCTCGGCTGGCCGACTTCTTAGTAGGAACGACGGCACGGCTCGTTCGCCGCCGTCACGTTCTTCCTACAAGTTCAATGCGGCAGGAAAAAGGGAGACTCGAATGGGGAACCGTAGAGTTATCAAGCACATTTGTTTTGTTATCATTGCCATTGCGGGAAGTGAAATTTACGCAACACTGAACAATAGGATGTCCACATGAGACTTCAAATCGATCTTTAAGTAATCACTCAGCATATTTTGGTTGCCCGCATCGGTGTCGATGTGAAACGCAAAGGTCCTCCGCCAACTTGTACTTGCGACGTGTGATCAGTATAACACCCCTGACACACGGGCACTCGAAAGTCCTTTAGGTAAGGGGAAATCTACCGGAAAGGCGTTCAAGCACAGTGACACACGACAAAGGAGTATCCCCCTTCCGGCAAGGTTCCTTTGCGGGAAAGAAGATCGCGTAACTACTTTTCGAGCGGAAAGGTGTACTCTCGCATGCAGAGTGCACAACTCATCAATAGAAGGAAACATGTTAAAAAACTGAGGGGCCCTGTAAGTATTTTTTAGGGGCGAAGCGCCTTAAAGCGGCACCCGTTCGTCCCTCGTCGTAGTAGTAGTGTGTAACCAGTCTGAGAAAAATGAGTTGTGTCCGTAGCGCGGAATCGAACCAGGAACCCCTCGCTTCCGAGCGCGTGGCGTTAGCCCACTACGCCACGAAGCACACATAGACACAAGCACCACGATGGCAATAAATACCCAACATTAACGAAAGGCCGCGTTTGTGCTAGCGCGTTACGGCCCGTGTAAGAAGCTGGTGTAAGACGCTGTGGCCTCTCCGCCTTACCTTCAACGCGTTTCGAACGCGCTGCCCAAGGCGGTGGCAAGTCAAGTTCAAGTCGAGGAGCGTTTATGAATACGGGGGGTATACTCTCTCAGCAGTCATGTGATGGCGTCGGCAAACGCGGTGCACGTTCCGGCATGTGTAAAGGGCTGCGTAAGACGCTGTGGCCGCTCCCCCTTACTAGAGAGTACTGCACGTCTCTAACGCGTTTGTGCTAGCGTCCCCTTAAGCGGGAGATCCGATGATTCCCTCCGGAGCTTCGCCCACTCATCATCATTCACCCCGTGGATATGCTGTGATTTTTTAACCTTGAAAAGTGTTTTTATTTTTAGCGGTAATGTGATTTGTCGAACAGTGAAGATTTACTCTAGCTATACTCTCAAACGCTTGCACCACGTCGCTAGCGCCGCCATGGTCAATTCCGAATATACACATTTATAAGCCATCAAAAGTCGTAAAAAATGTTCTTAGGTCCTACAGTCACTAAATGTAATCTACATACGCAACTTTTTTGTAAATGTTTTCTCGCTTGCTGCTTTAACAAAGAGCGCTTTTTTTCTTTTTTTGCGGCGTTCATTGAGGAACCACCTAAATAAGTTAGTGCGATGCCGTGTGTCATATGCGCAACTACTTTCTGCAAAGGGTCCTTCGGAGTAACAAAAGGGGTTTCCTGCAAAGGACTTAACTTCTGCCCGGGTGTCAGGGGTATTAGTACTTTATTTATTTGGTGGGTCAGGGTGAACCGAAAATTGTAAGACTAATTGGCTGGTGAACATGCCACTCAGCTGAAAGAAGGACCTTGTCGGGGTCATAACTTTGTTAATTAGACCTTTTCCTCTCTTGTTCGGTATTCATTATCAATACCCAAGCCATGAAGAATACCGTAGGGTAACGTCTCGTCATTACATCAACAATTTAATTTAGGCATGCTGGACAGTGGTCTTTCCCTGCATTGGTTAATAAACTTTAGTGATCAGTGATAACTGGCTTAGCTCAGAGGCGACAACAGTGTTTATATGGCATCCTTTCAATTTCAATTTCCAGGTTTCATAAATGCTGCACCTTTAGCTATACTTATTTTGCTAAACAATAATCACACACGCAGGAACTTGAAGTTCTTTCATTATTTATTTCGTCTAGAAACAAAAGTGCGTGCACTGCAGCCCCTTACATGCTGTTCGTGCAACTGCTCATATAAAACAAGTATGTTTGTTGCCAGACTTGATGAACTTACTGGAAAAAATACGGAAATTGCGAACGAAAGCGACCAGCCGCCCGAGAAGAAATGGGCTCGGGAGCACATTGGCGCATACGCAGAGACGAACACACTAGCGTCAAAAGCTCCAAACTCTAGCCGCGCCAATAGGAGAGATATCGATTCCGCAAGTTAATTGCCTGACGACGACACTGCGCTTTTGTTCTCTGTGTTTGAATACCAGTAAAAATATAGTAAAATACATTCTTTTATTCAAGCATACCAATCTCATTAAGCTATATCGATAGCGTGGTGCAGAATTCATTTTTTTTTCTTTTTAAATACGTAGGAGCAACCAGAATAAAATGAGGACAGCCGTTCAACGAGATCAGAGGCGAAAAGTAATAAAGAGAAAGTCTTTAGGAACGAATAAAACAACATCTACTTATAGGTTCTTTATTATGTAGCCTAAAGTCCAAGTAAAACATCGTGAATGCATAAATTAACCTAGTCTGAGAAGCAGCAAAAGACAGCACATAATTCCCGAGGCAGGGAGCAGGACCATTGAAAGCTGTCGTCAGATAATGCACGAAGACGTTCGCATGAATATCTGAAGAAGTCTCTTTGAATAAGAGGAAACGCTGTCACGAAAGGAAAGGAAGGGAAGCCGGGATGCATAAAGCACATAAGAAGATAGGGCGAAGAAAGATAGAAGGAAGAAAAAAGTAAGGAGGCGAAGGAAAACACCGATAGAGGCAAGATAGGAAAGAGGCCCAAGCGAAAAGGTAAGAGCGGATGTCTATATTTTCTTTGGAAGTTTCGCAATCCAGAAGGACGCGATTTGTTATGCGCCTATATCATCTCTATGCAAAAACGTGGTACCAGTTTGGCAACCGAGACCATATGTAAATACAAGTGGGCACTTACCCCCTTTCTCCCCCGTGTCACGACACCGAGGGTATAGAAAAAGCAGGAGAAAGAAAAACGACTGAGGCAAAAGTAAAAGGCCGGAGAACATCAAAAGAACAGTAAGGGGCAAAAAGTGCACAGCGTTCGGAGCGGCGAAACGAGCCTGCTTAGAATGGTCGGCGCCGGTCAAAAGACAGAAGAAAGGAATCTGCGGAATCGAGAACGGCGGCCCAGGGAAGTCAGGAGGGGAGAACGGAGAAGACCTCATACGAGGACCAGGGGAAAGAGCGAGCGAGACCCGATCGGACTCGAAGCCGACGGCGACTCAACGGAGGTGGCCGCCGCTCGTCTCGGCTGCGACGCGGCCGCCGGCAGCTATGGGCCACTTCGATCGCTCCCGCTGTCACTATTGCGCGGGGGACGCGCACTCGAGGCCGCGGCGAGGCGACAAGAGCAGGCCCCTGATCCCTTCCTTCCCCTTCAGCGAGACGGCCAAATTGGCGGCCATAAGTATTTACGAGTCTGCCGGGGCGGATTAATCAGCCCTTCGGCTCCCTGATTACCGCCCGGGGAATATGGAGGCCTACAGTGACGGCCGAACAATCTGCCCTCATGAAAACAAATGCTACTGTCATGCGAGACTACTGAAATCAAAGCGGAGCTCGACCAGCGCGAGGAAACACGCTGCTGTGGCTCCCGCTCGGGCTGATGCCCGTCTCTGCCTTCGAGGAGCACGGACGGTGCTTGTGGAGGTCTTCCGCATGCAGGCGACCTTTGAACCACTCCACAGCAGCCGAACGACAGAAGGGTAACACTACGGATTCGCTTGTATTTGTGGACAGGAAGAGCCACTTTCTGAACTTGGCAAGTGGTCCTAAATGACATCGGGCGTGGTGGGGCTCAATACAGAATTCTGGTACACAGACATCGTACCGATGTATGTGGGACATCTAATTTAGTTTTCTCGCTTTGTCACCCTGCGTCGCAACGTGACCTTCAATATTCGCATTTATGGCCATAACACAGATTGACCTAGCGGGCGATTTTGTACACAATTCTAAGCTCTATAACGGCAAATGAGATGACAAAAGCAGGAAGATTCACCGCGAGAGAATCATTTGGTTTCCTACCTTAGTAGGGGAAAGGTAAGGAGCGACAAAAGATGGAAAGAAAAGCAAAGAAAGAAGGCAGGTTGATACGACGGAAAGCACGGGACTGTGAGAGCCGTTTAAAAGGGTCACTCGAATTCACGGATTATCAGTAGTGCCTTCATCGTCTTCTGGTGTGACAACCATATAGGATCTCTTAGGACCCTCTACCCCGAAATCCGTCGATCGTTGAGGACTGTTAGCACGTTCGCGAGCGACCGCCTTTGCGCACATAGCAGAGACAATAACAGACAACTTGTTCGATAGCTTCACTGATGCCACAACTTACAGGTAGCCCTGTCGAACGTATCAATGCGGCAAACAAAAGCGTTCGTAAAAGCTACGAGCCAGTCAGCAAGATCAGTTGTCGTAGTTCGGAATAGTAAATAAACAGGGGAGAATGAGTCGGTGATGAGGACCCAGACGAGGCAGACGGGTCTGTCGTATACTTGGCATGTTCCACATAGACCTTGCGGGTTGACGCGGGCGTATGCGAAGTTTTCCTTCATGTGCTCTTGACAGCCGGATGGGTTCTTGTATGCCACCTTCTTGAACACACGGAGCATCTTCATCGGCACGTTCGTTGTCCATGATGCCTCAGTGGCCTAGAAGCCACTGAAAAGTAACGTGGTGTCCTTGCTCAGCGAGATGAACAAAAAGGTGTGGAATTTTAAGCAATGGTCACTCTTGTGGTCCACGCCGTATGACGGATAGCGACCACTGTAGTGCAGTCCTAGAATCACTGAGGAGGCTCCATTTTAAGGGACGGTTGCAGGTTTAACGAGTGCCCACCTTAAGCGGGGCCAAAGAAGGTATGCGTTGTTAAACATGCAAGTATGAACAAACCTTGAACAGCAACACGATCTATATCAACGGCGGTTCCTGGAGCCGAATTCTCAGAGCTTTTCGTTCGTAAGAACTTTGTGAATTCGGCCCCTCACCTTTTCCAGGCTGCGCATGAGGTCTAAAAAATGTGGTGCTTCAAATTAAAGTAAATATGAGAACGAATGGAGTGCTAATAACTCCTTCGGCGAAAGCTACTCCTTGTCCCATATAGAATCCCACTTGCAAGAGTTTTTGTAAACACCTTTAGAGTACAGTGACTTTGAATGTGCTCCCGCACAGCAAAGGAAAAAAGGGAGTACGAGAAATATTCAGTTCAAAAATTGAAGCAAGTATTGGACAAGCGTTTACTCCCCCATAACGGAGATTAAGTTGGGAAACAAGCAAGTTTAGTACTACGGTAATGGCACGCGCGAATACCGTTCTCTATGCAGGAGCCGAGGGGAAAGCACTAAAATAGTTTGCCAAGGTCACTGCCAGCTCGTGGAATAAGGGTCTCCATGAAATTTGCGACCAGAGAAGGCAAGTTATTGCTTCTGCATGCAATGATAATTTTGTAAGAAGTTAACTAGGAAGCCTTAAACCCATTGCGAACACCCGTAAGAACTTGCGTGCCACAGGTGTTGCGTGGTGTTCTTGAAGTAGTGCATTACCTTATGCCTCAGTTTCTTTCTTTCTTTCTTTTTTTCTTTTTCTTTTTTTTTCATGTTGCCAAGCTGCCACTACTTGCTTGGTAGATTTATTTATTTGGTTGAAATTGGGAATGTCAGCAACAAATGCCGGCCGGATTCTCTGCAGTAGAGGCTGAGTAGAATAACAGAACCGCACAAATGAAGTGACAGAACAAAGAGGATATGACCATTTCTGCGGGCGCGGTTCGCTGAAAACTTGATGTCTTGATGGAGGACAACACTTCTCTGCCTGCCAGCCCTAGCTCCGGAACAAACACATGAATGCAGCAGTTGGTACGAAGTACAATAGCGACGTTTTCAATGACGAACACCGGCACGCGTTCATGCTCTTAACTGTTGAAAGAATTCACGGTCGACAAAAGTAGCTGCGCGCCGCCGAGGTCTCGTGCATACCGCTGTGAACGCTATGCCGTGACGAGGGCAAGGCGTCGTATAGATTAGACGGCATTCGGGGCGCATCGGAAGTAGCACCCCTGTTTATATCCTCCGAGCTCGGAACATAGCCTGGGAAATGGCTTTTATCGACGCATGTAAAAGGGGGCTTGACTTGCCATGAAAATCTAAAATGCCAAGACGAGAGTAGCAGGAAAACAAAAGATCATTACGATGCTGCATTACCCGCACTCAGGCGCAGTGCATTTCGGAAGTAAACACTGAGTCCGTCCGTCGGCGGCATACACTTTCATCGACTACCAAATGGCCGGACAGTTCGCCAGCGCACGTGTGATCTATCACGACCCCATCACGACATTGCCGTCGGAGGCCGTTACACGAATGGCCTCGAGTTGCCCAGAGTGAGCAGCTGACGAGAAATCCTGGGAACGGCCTCACAAAACGTTTTGTTAGCAAGTGTGTCACTGCAAGCACGCTTCATGTTATCTTGTTCTGACGTCCGTCCTTAAGAATGGTTCTCGCGTACGAACGACCTTGTATATCACGGCGTTTATCTGACGATCTCTTCCAACAAGTGGAGGAAAAGGCGCGTGCGAATGACCTGAGTCGCGTGTGACATCGTGCCAAGAAATCTGAGCGAAATATATAGTGCGATAAATACAGACCTTTATACCTCGTTCTGCATGCGCATGCAATGAACAGCTGCACAATTTATTTGGCGCGCACACATGCCCTTCTAAATGATATGTTAACATGAACTGCCAATAGCCATGTCTTTATTGTCTGCTTTCATTTTAGTGAAGTTTACGGCTTTTTCAGAGTTGGTTATTTACGATTAGGGAGACACCAGCATCCTGTAGGAGTATGCTCCTGAAGGGCACGAGCATATATATATAATGGACGAACGCTACCTTTTACCGTTGCTGGCGCTTGATTGCGTTACGCGGTTTATTTAGTTTGTGCTCCTCTGTCTCTCTTTCTATATGGGGTGATCATTTTTAAGTTGTAGGAAAATTTTAAAAATGGCCTGTGGCAGATAGCACAATTCTTGTCCTTGTGTTCAATTATTCGAAGAGGTGGACATTGCTTGCACGATAAATCAAAACACTTGTTCAAATAATGAGAAATTCACTAATTACCTTCTCAATTAATTACTTTAGGCACATTTTGCAATTTACGAATTGTAGCCGGTATTTCTATATATTGTACCGGAGATTAGCGGCGCCGGCACGGTGAAGAGTGGCAGAGGAAGACGACGAACTAGTTTATATAGTGCGCGCTCGATCGGTTTTCCAGCTGAGACTGCTCCGTCTTCCTGTTCTTCTGTCAGACGCCCTGCGGACTTTACTTACAAGAACATCCCGTAGGAACATATATATATATATATATATATATATATATATATATATATATATATATATATATATATATCATAAGACGCCAACAAACAATGATACCAAGGACAACATAGGGGAAATTACTTGTACTTACTAATTGAATTAAAGAAATGATAAATTAATGGAAATGAAAACGGATGAAAAAACACTTCTTCGCATTACGCGTGCGATGCTCTCACCATTGAGCTACTTCGGAGCCGTTTTCCCATCCACTTTCTGGGGTATTTATGTTTTACAACCAGAACTCACCCTGAGAGTGTATATATATATATATATATATATATATATATATATATAGTTAATTTTGTGCTTCAGTGCATAAAGCGACGTTTTGTTAAGAACCTAACTGGAACGCCAATGCATTTCTTGGCAAAGTTCAGGAATTAATATCTCGAAACTGGTGTCATCCCGATAATTCGTTCCAATTGGATCCGCCTTGCGAACTCCACGGCTACAATTTGTAAATTGCAATATGGGTCATCAGGCAATTAGTTAAAAACTGAATTAGTGAATTTCTCTTAATTATTCGATTATGCATTTCAATTTCTTGTGCAAGTAATGTCCGACTCTTCGAGTAGACCAGCTCATGGACTATAATTCTGCTATCTGCCACAGGCAACCTTGAAGAATTTTTGAAAGTGTTCGCTGAAACACCCTGTATATATACATATGCAAATGCACGTCTTTGTGTTGCATTTGATGCCTTTTGTGTGTCATCAGTCTAATAACGCAGAAATTTCAAACAAAAAGGCAGAAAAATACAAAGATGTCCACCGGTATCTCGTAGGCAGCAGCCGTCATTCGGTGAGTGCATGCGCAAAAAGAATAAAATACATTCTGGGGTTTTACGTGCCACAACCACGATCTGATTATGAAGCAACGCCGTACTGGAGGACTCGAAGTTGTGCCATATCTTCATAAGGTATTGCACAATATGAAAAAGGTAGGCCAAGCATATGGCGTACCGATTGTTTTCTCGGCCACCCGCAAACTTTCTCGCCTGTGTGCGCGTGTTTTGGGGGAGCGAAAGTTGACCACCTGCGAGAAGAAGCATGCCAGCGCCTTTGTTTCTTAAGCTGTGGGCGTAGTATATATGAAATTCCACAATCGCGGTGGCAAGAAATATATGGCGCGGACAGGCAGGTGCATTAATGAGAGGGTATACGAGAAGATGATTTATTGGTAAGAAATAAGACGCGTGCTCACCTGCCTGCGCATTGCGAGGAGTTCTCTGCGCACTGCGAGAAACTCCTCGCATTGCGAGGAGTTCACGCCGTTGTTCGGGTCTATTAGGGTGCCCGGAAAGAGTAATAATGTGGTCACACGCGAGCTACTAGAGCCATGCTTTATCAACACCACCTAGATAGCACAAGGCCTGTTCACTCTGATCCATGACGTCATGCTACCTGGCCCAAAATTTCCATTGCCAAGGCTGGCGTGAGGAAAGCGATGACGTCAAAATCACTGTTGCTTACTCGGGAGTATCCCCATTAAATTCTATGGCAGTCGGCCCAGGTAGCATGACGTCATGGATCGGAGTGAACAGGCCTTGTGCTATCTAGGTGGTGTTTGCTTTATTCGTCGGGATGATAGTATACGTGTGTCAGCTGTGACACCTCTGTTTTGCTTAGGAAAACGTAATTTGATGTGACAGTCTTCACTGTGCGAATGTTTGACAATAAGGAAAGGCTTCTTTTTGACGTGCTCTATTCAATAAACGTCAGTTGTAAGTGAGCACTTGTCCTGTCTCCTCCATCGTCCCGGTCAAATTTTGTGTTGGATACTACCCTCTAAATATGTACTAACCCGCCTAACAACGCACATGATTAAGACTTCGAATTGATTTTGATCACACGGGGTTCTTTATCGTGCACCGAATGCACGGTATACACGAGCGTTTTTGGATTTCGTCCCCATCAAAATGCGGCCGCTGTGGCTGCACACTGAACCCGTGACCTGGTAGCGCAACGCCATAGCCACTAAGCTACGACGGCGGGTGAGTGCATGCCTACTTTTTTTAAACCTTAGACTTCAACATGACATTGCGTCCTCTATATGCTATCTGTACGTTTCTTTTCTTCTTTTTTGTTTTTCTTAGTAATGTAATTTGAGCGTATTTTGTTCAAGTAACTTTCCTCACTCATAGCGTCTTAGAAGAAAGACGCTATGACGTTTCACAGAAGTGAAATGAAGTAGCAAGACACAAATTATCCTGATCCACAAGCCATATATATTTAGTATACTTGCGCCTTGCTAGATCAATTAAGTTCGCCAATGTGCACCTGAAGCGCAGATCGACGAACAAGAGGACGCGCGTGATTGGCACCAACTTGCTGTCGAAAGTTATTTCAGTCGCATAGTAAAGTTCGAGTCTTTCAGTCCATTCTTGTTTATTTGTGTTAAGGAGGAGGAAAAATGTCCAGGCGATGGTTCGTGCGCTCTTCAGGAGCCAGAACATCGGGAATTAACACTGAAGGACGATCTCCACAAGCGCTCGGCGACAACACCTCCAGAGAACGTGCCTACGAATAGCAGAAAGTGGCCTGGTTCACGTGGCGACAACTGCTATCGCCAGATATCGGAGCGCAGCGCCTAGGAACACGGCCTCTCGTATCGGATGCTCGCCGATGGAACCAGCCGAATGCATTCCGAGCGCTCAGCTTCTATACTGGCCGAACATAAAGCTGCATTTCAAAGCGCGTCCCAAGAGCACTCGAAAACAACCAGCCAAAGGCACCATATTTACGACAACAATACAGGCAAAGGCCTTGTGCTACGTGTAAGTGATAATGGCAGGCTTCTGTTGCGTAACGTTCGCATCCTCTCCGGAGTGCGCGAAAAGAGTGTACACGTCGGGTCTGACCGGGAGGATGGGAGCGAAGCTGTAGGCTTTCCCTACATCCCACATTCGATCGCCCAGGGAGTCATTGCAGCAGGGAGTGACTTGCATAAGCGTCACGACGGAGGAGGCCGTAAATGAAATACGGTGCAGGGGTTTAACACCCATATAAACATACGACTATTCCGCGTCCTGTATAGGCAATGACAAGCGCGGCTGTTGCTGCACTGCGACCAGAATTAGTAAAACGATATCCTGCAGAATAAGTGAGCAAAAAAAAAAGAAGGAAAAAGCAAACGCAGACCAATTTTAAAGTATAGTTCACATGGTTTCCCTACAATTAAATGGCATCCAAAGCTGCTTTATATAACCGCAATATGGTCGAGAATTTATTCTATATATGTAATCTGATAGATTCGAGGCAGCATATAACAGAATTTTGTTCGTCGCTGTACCAGGCTAGTCGGTAACACTATACATTATATGAATAAAAGTAGCAGAAAAGAAAACAAAAAACTACCCCAGCGCCAAAGAAAAATAAACATCAGATCTACTACGGAAACGGAAGTATCGACACTATTCAACGCAAATGTAACATTACCGTCTCGATTTGCCCGCAGCGCCCACTATTTAAATAGGGAGACAGACGAAGCCTCATATATATATATATATATATATATATATATATATATATATATATATATATATATATATACCAAAAATGATTACCGAGGAAAACGATTTTTACGCGCTGTATTGATGCGCGAATGACCGTTTTTTGGCCTCGACCGACAAACCCGTTGTCGGTCGAAGTGAAGGGTTTCTGTTTTGCTCGAAATGTCGCGGACAGATGCTAACGCTGGCGCATTTAGTGGTGGCGCTAAGCACTAAAAGTTGGATATATGAGATGCTCAGTGCAGTATATATATAAGCAATATATGTATTTTACATTTAACACGGACACACTTTGCTGGCTGGATATAGTGCATAATTGATTGTATCGGAGTTGATCATTCATTCTTCATATAGTTCAAGCTAACAAGAAATCGAGCCCTTCAGATCCTCTTATTCTTCTCGCTCATTTCATTATAAGATCGGTATCACTATATAGTGCGAGTAAGCCTAGAAGGTAATTCTCGCTGCGTACGACTCATACAGCCCAAAATAAAGGTAATAACAAATGATAGCTGATAACTCACAGTAGACGTTCATGGCCCATTTGTCGTGGGGCGCTGGCGCCGATGGGGGAAGTGCGGGGTTCCGGGCCACGCACCGCAGTCCCTGGCCGTGGTCCTGGGCCGAAGGCGTGAAGCTCACCACCGAAGTTGAGACGTTGCCGTCAGAAGACGCATGGCCGAAACTCTGAGCGAGCTGCACGCCACGTTTCCACCAGGTGAGCTGCGCCGGGGGCCGCGAGCCGCGTGCCTCGCAGACCAGTTCGACGGGCAGGCCGGCGGTCAGCGCGCCACCCGACGCACGCAAGATTCGGACCGTCAGGGGGGCAACTGCACGCACGCACGCAAGGCGGGAGAGAGGTGCAGTGAGGAATGTTAGTGATGCATCGTGATGCTCATCATACCTTATTTGTACGCCGCATAAAGCAGTAACGATGGGCGTGAATTTTAACGCTTGACATGAAAAAGAAAGAAAGAAATAAAGAAAAAAGAGTGGTGGCGAAATGTGAGAGGTGAACCTACCAACTCAGCCTTTTCACTACCCCCCCCCCCCCCCCCACACACACACACACAAAAAAAAAAAAGAAAAAGAAAGAGCAATTAGTTTTTACTACTGACATTTCAACTTTCGCTTAGAGTACTAGAGAAAGGCGCTAAAGGCGCTAACTGAGCCTTTCCGACGCCAGACGGCAGCCGCGAACTTTGCCGCACGGCGACGACAACGACAGGTGCTGATGCTCGGTGAATGTTTACTAAAGCAATTGTAAAAACCGATTCGAATATTGTCTCTGTCCAACCCCCGTTGCTGTGGCACTGAAAGTGAATTGGGCTTGTGACCACAGCTTATTATTAAAAAAAAGATGTACATAGCATAAGAACTCTCAGAGAATATTCCCATTTCTTTCTTGTTTCCTATTGTCGTAATGTTCCTAATGTTTCCTATTGTCCAGCTACATTCACTGGCAAAAGGTTAGGCGACTAAACAGCTGTCTGTTCCTACGAACCTCTCTAGTTTCTTATAGCACCGGGACTGTGAAACACTGTAATCGTTGGGAAACGCCTTCATCGTATTTGTACGGCCAGATTCCTTTCATAACTGCTCTTTTTCTCCTGATCTCCCCCCCCCCCCCCCCCTTCCCGTCCGCTATACAGAGTAGCCAACCGCACATTTAACCTCTCTTCCTTTCATCTCTTATTTTCTCTCTCTTTCTATAGTGTGTGAAAATGTATAGCAGTACGTATTGCATTACGGACGTATATAGTTAGGGTCCCGTCTTCATCGGTATTTTTGTTTTAAATTCTCAATACATTTTCCGACTTTTATCATAAAAGATAATTCTTATTTGTTCTTCCTTTGGCAGCGTTTGCGTACGTTTTGCTTTCAAGCTCATCGGTTCTTTTTGCAATGCTAAGCATTTTTTTTTCTTTCACACATGGAATTGCCGGTTTTGCTGGGATAGTTTAAATAAAGTTTTACTTCTTTTCCGGCGGAAGTTTCTGTTGAAACGACAAGCTATTGTTAAGCAACATTGCTGTGGTAAACGAAGCAAAGATAATGACGCCGAGGCGGCGCTATCCTGAGGCACATGCGACCGCTAGGGACCAGCTGTACAACTCTGTGATTGTTCTACAAATGAAACGAAGGCATTGTGAAATGGTCACAGGATGACTACAGTAAGGAGTAAGATTAAGTGTTACATTAGACGTTCAATAAACCAAGTAAAAGTTTAGAATGGATATTCACACTGTCTCACATGCTCATGTCGAGAAGGCACTGATATACTAAATTCTACCTTGACCATTTATAATTTTAGTGAGCTGGACTAGTGAGTGAGTTTAGTGAGTGAATTTATTTAGTGAGTTTAGTAGGTTTCCGCAATTCACTGATGCAGACGAGTATCACTTCTGTGCCAAATCTGCGCTCCTAATATACACTTACGATTAGAAAGTTATCGAATATTATTTTCTACCTGGGTGTTTCTTTTCTGTCGTGCGCTGGTTTGCCAAAAAATATAAAAATTGTAAACCAAATTTGCAACAACAAGTTTGGCACACTTTTTTCTCCGTTCGCTTCTACCGCAAACAACGAATTTTACATGTATTGGAAAAAAAAGTAATTGCGTTGCGCCTGTTGATGCAATACATGAAAGTACTGCTCTTATCCGACGAGTGCATTTACTTTATTGCAGAATGATGAGCCAGAATCTGCTTCATAAATTTATTCGAATCAACTAAAGGGGCCGCAGTAATGCGTTGCTGTTTTAATGAATGCCCGGCGATGTTTTATCTACTCTGAGATCTCTGTGCAGAGGTACTGCTGGACCTAATATGTCTCGGCATACTTTTGCGATTAGCGGGCACTGAACCTGTGACATTAAGGCAGGCACCAAATGGAAAAACCTATAGCGAACCTTTGATGCTTCATAATAAAAGCGTCCTCTCGATTGCTCATTAAGTTTAGGGGCATGTTCTGAGGCCTTATAAATGTTAGCAACAAAGAAATGCCATTTTATCATTTCTTTAATGAAACCCTCGATGGCCTCTATAAAAGTGCCGGTTCTGCTCTGCTGCGTGTGCTTAATGCAAAACAAACAGATACAGGACAAGCTATAGGCCCAGCATTAGGCAGCGGTATATTTGCACTATAAATTCGAGACACAGAAAGTTGCAAACGGCAAAAAGTGGGAAGTGAAAGACTAAGAAAGGCTGGACTCTGATTTTTTTTAAATTAAAAGCAAAACGAAGCCATTGCGGATTATTTATTCAACCCTTTGCTAAGTGACTTTTCACTCAAAGGATGTGTGCTACTGAGACATAGTATTAGGTTGTAGCTGATGAAATTTTTCGTTAAACGCAGCGGGCTACATTTATGCACTTTTAAGGCCTGCGTTACGAGTTTGTTTCTGTCGAGTTACAGGGCAGCATCAGTGCTGTAATGAATCGTTGAACAGCGCTGACTAGTGTGTGCGATATGTCGGTCTGGGTACGGCTACTATGAAACGACTAAACAGTGAAAATATTAGAATCAATTTGCCGCTTCGCAGTTTTATTTTCTCAATACTGAAGTTCCGAGACTAAAAATACGCCATTTGTACTTGCGACTTTTATATCAGTGATTTCGTAGTGAAGTAATTACGGGATTATTGCATTTCTGGTGGGTGTTTATTGCCCAATAAGAGGCGGTACTGCGTTCATTGTCTATAGAGACGCAAATTTTCCGTGTTATTCACCGACGAGAGACATATATTTACTCACGATCGCTCTCATGTTTAAAACACAGTGAGCGTAACTGAATATACGAAAATAAAAAAGAATCTCTCCTCGTCTACTATAGTTTCAACTCTTAGTACTTATATACAGCGATGATTACAGGGTTGATGAAAACAGCAGAGTTAGCATCGTCTAACACGCTGGCAGGTAGTCAACATACGGTGTCAATACCCTCGTCGAACCGCATGGAATTACCTGGCAAAAACTTGCATGCGACAATTGCCATTCACTATGAAGGCATTCGCCCACCCGAAAAATGTCAGCACAATCCGCTTACATACTAAGCGATTGCTTTGATTCCCGACGAGGTACTACTGTATTGATTAGTTCATGTTCTGGGACTAGAGAGAGAGAGACAGAAGAAAGGGGAAAGGCAGGGGGCTAACCAGAGAGGAGGATCCGGTTGCTACCCTACGCTGGGGAGAGAGGGGAGAGAGAGGTGTTCCCTTTCTTTCTCTCTCGCTACGTTCCTGCGACTTGAACGTGCGTGCAGGCGCGAAGAGCTCCATATAGACGACCTTACAGAAGTGTTTGAGTGCCGCCATCTTGAGTTTTTATACAAATGGTGTGATTTATTTGTTTCTACATTGTAACGTCATGAAGACCTTCTCGTGTCAGTGACTTTATGCGCTTTGCTGTGAGCTCAACTGTCGCATAATGATTACAGATTGCTCATCCTCGTCACATGTGATGCGCTGGCCCCAATTTACATATAGTAAGTGCATATTTTGAATGCTGCACGTGTATGTGTAGGTGTGTGTATGTCTGTGACTGCATGAGCTGTTTGGGCTTTTATGTGATCGCTGTATACATCACAATTATCATCCAACATCTGGAGTAGCATGCTAGGCGATCAGCCAGGCCAACACCTGTGGCATATTATTAAGCGCTTGTATCTCCCTTTCTCTGGACGTAGCTGCATCGATACTCGGCAGGTCATCCGCAACCATACCGCATCCATCCTTTTTTTCCCCCCGCCAATCCGCCCTGCGAAACGGTACTGATATCCAGCCTGCTAGCTGTGACTCCCCTATTCAATTACACCATAACACGCAATCGCAGATTTGGAAAGGTCATGTTTGGACTCCAATGGCGAAAATCACAAGTGTGGGTGTTGCCCAGCCAGATGGCCGCGACGGAAAAAAAAGTGAAACTAAGTTCGTATACTTACGGAGCATGTCGACGCGCACCGTGGTGCGCACTGGCGCCGCAAGGCCATTGTCCACCTCGCAGACAAGCTGGATGAGCAGATCGGCGCGAGTGAGCGGGCCCTGGCGCAGCTTGCTGAGCACCAGCACCGATTCCTGTGCGTCGTCCAGCGCCGACGACACCGTGGTGACGGCGCTTCCAGGCACCGGCTCCTCGTCGTCGTCACTCGACGGCCGCCGTGGCCGCCGCAGCCAGCGCACTTCGGGAGCCGGGCTGCCTGCTGCAAGGAGACACCGCCGCAGCGACCGGTCAGCTTGAGTGACTATCTCGGCTTCGCAATTTCGATCGCTAGGCACCGCGCAGTGTTCTGAATTTTGTGTCGGTCAATAATGAATTTGCTTGTATTATCAGCATTAATTGATAGGAACAGCTGCGTATCACGCGTGCATACTTCATAGCGATCTGGCATCACAGTGTAGCAGGTCGATATATGCACATGATCGAGACCAAAAACACTTCATTATCGAGTTCACCAATGGTGAACATGAGGAAGTATAGTAACCTGCTTTAGTTTACTTTGGTTTTATAGTTTCACATTGTGCTCATAGTACTTTAAGTCGTAATTTGCAAGTTGCAGTGTAAACAAATTTCGAGAGCCAAGCGAAAATGCATCACATTACAAATGGCGCATGTCCCTGGCTACCCCTACGCCACCCCCCCCCTTTCTTTTTCTCTCTCGTTTTCAAATTCTCTGTCTAGAGGTTATAGACAAGATATATGCATCCCAGACTTTATTGCGCCCCTCCCGCATGGCAACGGTAGCTGGTTAAGTATATACAGGGTGTTTCAGCGAACACTTTCAAAATTTATTTAATGTTGGCTCTGGCAGATAGCCCAATTCTAGTTAATGAGCTGGTCTACTCGAAGAGGCGGACATTACTTGCACAAGAAATTGAAATGCATAATGGACTAATTAACAAAAACTCACCAATTAAGTTTTAAACTAATTACCTGATGGCCCATATTGTAATTTAAAAATTGTAGCCGTGGAGTTCACAAGGCGGATCCACTTAGAAATAATTCTCAGGATGACACCAGTTTCGAGATATTAATTCCCGAACTTTGCGGAGAAATGCATTGGCGTTCCAGTTAATTTTGTGATTCAATGCATAAAGCGACGTTTTGTTAAGAACCTAACTGGAACGCCAATGCATTTGTCCACAAAGTTCGGGAATTAATATCTCGAAATTGGTGGCATCCCGAGAATTCGTTCCAAGTGGATACGCCTTGCGAACTCCCCGGCTACAATTTGTAAATTGCAATATGGGCCATTAGGTAATTAGTTAAAAACCTAATTAGTGAATTTCTGTTAATTATTCGATTATGTATTTCAATTTCTTGTGCAAGTAATGTCCGCCTCTTCGAGTAGACCAGCTCATGAACTAGAATTGTGCTATCTGCCACAGGCAACCCATAAGAATTTTTGAAAGTGTTCGCTGAAACACTATATTTCCGCACGTCGAAGGCGCTGCGTGGAAGAACGTAGTCATACAATAATATTGTGCAATTAGACGGCTCAATTACGGTTTCTGTCTTGCTTTTGTGAGCTGGTGGCTGTTCAGAAACATAGCCATAGCCTGAACAGTGTATACACTGTTCAGGCTAAAGGGTTAACTGGTGCACGCTACCTCCGATTCTCACGTCTTAACACTGAATTATTTCACCAGAGTTAGTTTTTCACAGCCACTTCATTCGTTCATGCTCTATGGAATTAACAGGAGAGCTTGCTAAGTTTCGCAGAACCACGCTAAAGCCTCCTACAGTGAATTAGTTGCGAAAGCTGCTTTCGCATAACGGCGGCCAGGAAAAGGAATATACCGCAGGTCAGTTATTAAAGTCTAAGCTGCAATAATGGAGCCTCGTGCTTCGGAGAGAGTTTGAGCGATATTAAAATTGATACCAATACCCGAAGCTTGACAGGTACGTTACGTTCACGCGTACAATGTGGAGACGACATCTGTGGTATAGATCTCGACAAGAGCTAACTGTTGTAAATTATATGGTCGACCGTCGCGATGCACAAGTAATTTGCCAAGAGTAGTTGTCCTGCGGCAGTGCTGGTCTTTCATGAGATCAATCGGGACCCGGGCACTCTTGTTGCCAGTATGGAGCACGAAGTCGCTGATATCATCGGTAGTGCCCCACAATGAGACTATTTCCATTACGAATTCATACCCCACGCAAACGCCTTTCTGTGTTCCACGTTACCAACTTTGTTCCTTGTTTATTCTTCTTTGCACTGTTTTATGAGACGTTAACGCACGGAATGAGATACTTTCCCCCCTTTTTTTTATATTTTACGCCGCCTTCATGGTAGTCATCAACAGAAAGAAATCATAAAAGAAAAGATACTCGTGAATCACATTGGCGCCGGCTGCTTCTTGTATTAGTGCTTACCCAGAATACTAGAGCGACAACCATAAAACCATGCTTGGGCAGGCTGGAATGCTGGAATGCTGGAACACTGCTACACTTTTCTGATAAGAATTCAGGAATGTGGTGCGTAATGTGTAGTTTCACGCACAGCTGCAATGAGATGTGTACCAGTGCGTCGAAAGGGTCGGTGAAAACTCATCAACGCACTCGCCGGAGGGCTTAGAGGTCTCGGCCACCAGAACGCTTCCCACAATTGTTCTTTTTTTGTTCTTTTTTGAGGGGGAGGAGTGTGTGTGTGGGAGGGGTTGCTGACCTATTGACTTCGATTAGGAAGAGAGTCACTCTGTAAAAATTGTGGCAACTTTTCCCAAATGCCAGAATAAGCACTATGCCTATACTTGTCGTCATAGCGTTTCGGCATAGTCCAGTTGACGCGGAATTTTATTAACGTGTCTTTGCGAAAACTCCTCTTTTCATATTTAGAATTTCCTACCACCCACGGTTAACTTGTAATTACTCTGCTGCAAATTTTTCAACTTTTCGCGTGCATTACTATCCACGAGAACATTGCTTAGCTTTTCTTTCTTACTAATTCAGCCACAGTGCGAATGTGGAGGACGCTTAAGCTTCGCCTTTAAGAGTGCAACGTGATAGCAGAAGTGCAGGGCAGAGCAATGGCTCGTACTCCCGTAAGGCAGAGGCTAGAAGCGGTGACTCATCAAAGGTATACCCCTGTAAGCGAGGACGAAGGGGTTTTTGTTTGAGTTTCTGCCGTAACGGAATTGTGTTTTCTCGTATATTCAAATTATTTTCTCGTACGCGTATATTCGAATTCCAATCCGACACTATCATGTCTGTAGGTTGTGTGTAAGTTGGGCTTTACGATTTTTCTGACGCATTTTACTTTCAGAAAGTCAATTAGTTCAGTAACGCCTATGCGCTACGCAGTGGGCCTGCGTGGTTGTGTTTCGGGATGTTTTTTTTTTTTTTTTGATGACGGACAACTCCGGCGGCGGCAGATGCCGACAACGGATTTTCTGCAACACGGGACCCTTAACGCTGTTGCGTTAAAATTTCTTGCCATAAAAAAAAGGGCTAAAATGTATTGCCTCGTATACAAACCCTGAGGCCACATGTACTTCTTTGCTTTAAGGTGCTCTACGGCACCCATCAGTGACGATAATTGATTGATTGTCATCGAGTATCATGTATCACGAAATTTTTTCTTATTGTGGGCTCTTTCAAGCCTCAGTTTTACGTTTGTTCCACCGAGACGAAAATGCTGTACAACTTACAGTGCAGCCGTGCTTGCGTACAGCAAGACGAGTATATAGGCCAAACCACACGTACGCGTGCCGGCGCGCGAGATCTCGCGAGGAATGGCGGTTTCAAATTACAATACGCGTGCTACGGTGGCTAGATGGCTAGCCACCGTACGCGTGCCAGCGCGCGCCCACCTAACTCACTATTTTTGCCTTAGTAGACATCGTTTCGTATTTTTGTGAGGCCTCCAGAGCACCGATATTTGTCTGGAGAAGATATCTGTGCTCGTGCCGCGCCTCAACGCGTACTATCTATTCCGCACCATCTGCGCATGCGTAGGCGCGCGTGCGCGAGCTTTCGCGCGCCGGCAAGCGTACGTGTAGTTTAGCCTTGTGAGGAACGGTACAAGGAACCTTTGACTGCTATAACAATGACGGAAACTTTTCTGGAGTTCTCCTACAGTCTTTCTGATATCCATCTGCATACTGCATACAATATATGTTTCGTCATGGTTGCGAGTGCCGACTAGCCTTTCCCGACACAATGCAACATTGCTGTACCACGTATGACTGCAAGTGCCGTTTACGAGTGCTCATTACTTCGTTATAGAATGACAATAGACCAACAAGCGATTCGTGTCGATGGCAACTATGCGTACGAGCGACGTGTGACTGCTGGGGAGCACCTGTTGTGCATTTCTCCCCAATATGACGTCCAGTGTCTCGCTCTAGTGACTGCATTAAATAGGCTGGATTCCAGAATGTTTTACGAAGCAAACATTTCATGACTGTTGCCACATCTGTCACTATAGCGACGAGATCCACTTGTGCACTAGTGCTGCTTTTGAAGTGCACCAGTCTCAGTGACTACTTGTAGCTGCGTTGTGAATGCTGGCGTGTATTTTCTCTTTGTATTGCTTTCTAAGCTGTATGTGCGAGTGAAAACGCACGAGGGACGCGCGCTTTCACGGAGACCAAACGCGACGTCTTCCGTCGCGCTAAAGGCCGGGGGTGGGGGATGGGAGGGAGGGAGGGAGGGAGGGATGGAGGGGAGGGAGACGTAGTGCTGCGCGGCACCAACTGCGTATCTTGGACCGGGAGCAAGGGCAACTGGCAACTCAATCTCGCACAGGAAACGAGTAAAGCGGGAAGGCAGCGCGGGAGGGAGGGGATGCGGCTTCTACTCTGCCAGCAACTGCGTACTTTTCGCGGCTGTGGGCGGTCGCACGCACCGTATCTTGGAAGCGATCTGCACATGGCTCCTAGCTTTGTATGCGCTGTGCTTTCGCCGCTCAGTTTTTGTTGAAGCGATAGACCGCACGAACCTCCGCTCGCTGCTGTTGCCGTGCTTGGTGACGCCAGCGTTGTGACAGCAGTTGTCTGCGGTCATCGAGAGAGATATATTCATGTTTGCTTGCGCGACCTGACACCATGTTTAATTCAGTTAGTAAGCGAATGTGTCCAAGTTTATACAGCCGATAAAACTACTACCCTTACTCCGTATAGCTCTCTACTAATTCGCTGTCGCAATTAATGCTTCGCCTTTCGGGCAAAACTGCGACTTTCTATCTCAAACGTCGGGTTCAATGTTCTCTCGTACAGATCATAACATCTCAAAACAGTAAGGTAAAGACGAAGCAGAAACGTTATTTGAAGAGCTTGCCTTACCGAGTCTGTATTGGCATATGGAAAGTGTAGTTTTACATAAGAGCAGGTCATGCAATTCAATTTCTGCGGTGTAACGTTAACTCGACCTTCCAGCCGCATAACGGTCCGCCCGACCTCTCTCTTGTTTGCCCGGACGCACACGGGGACGCCCGCCCGCTCACCGATTGAACTGTCTGCCAATCCCATTTCGATCTACAATGTTACATAAGTACATGCAAATTTGCTACTGTTAGTGTGTATGCAATATATCCATGACTGCCGACGTCTTTCCTTTATGCTACATAGCCGTATACCTTACGCCAAATGTATCAGCTCAAGGCGGAGCGCATTGCGCGCTATGTATTTATTAAAATGCCTTTGATGCATAACCTAGAGAAGAAAGCGTGCGCTATTTATTATTGTTTCGTATTATGCAACTGTGACATCTATTTTTCTGCGCGCCGTGGTGGCTTAGCGGCTATGGCCTCGCACTGCAAAGTACGACGTCGTGGCATAAAACCCCGGCCGTGGTGGCGAAATTATGAGGGCAAAACGCAAGAACGCCTGTGTGCAGTGCAGCGGGGAACACGCTAAAGACCCGTGGTGGTCAAAATTAATGTGGAATCCCCCAATACTGCTTGCCTCATAATTGTATCGTGGTTCTGGCATGTAAAACCCAGGAATTTAACTTAATTTAATTTATAAGCATCACTTCAGGCAAGCGTGCCATACAATAACGCTAAGAGCGATGTCTGATTGCTGAAATGTCCGCTTAAAACCAAATTGTACGTCACTGATAAGATAAAAGCAACGACTAGCATCACAGTGTCATGAGTCTTGTTCGGCAAAAAACTGATTGTTCTTGCTGGAAAAGAAAGATAACTTTAAAACGCGTATTGTATGAAGTATTTTGTTCAGTTCTGTTATAAATCGGTTGCTGTGGAAAGGTTCAGGTAGAATCTTCCTTCTTGGCTACTCCATTTTGCTCTCTTCTACAGAAAAAAATTAATAATATCAAATACAATAAATAAGTATAAAACAAGTTGTAATGAAGGTAACAACAATCACGATAAGGGTGCCGCAAGGGCGAGTCCGCTCAACATTACATGAGTATTTTTTCAGCTATAATAAAATACTATAAAATCAGTCGCAAACTTGTTTGGATATCGGTGCTCTAAATCTTTTGCCCCCTTAACCCTTCCCTGTGGGCAGTGTAGCGAACCAACTGCAGTCCCGGTTAACCTCCTTCCCTTTCATTTATCATTTTCTCTTTCTCTATCTCTCTTGTGCACCAAAGGCAGACAATGACCTTCATTAGTCTCAGAGTGGTGCATTTAGTGAGTCATTTGAAGCCACCAGTGGTTAGTAGCCCGTCTTCCAGTAGAGAGATGCGAACACTCGCACTGAGTTATGTCACATGTGCAATGAGAATAATGCCCTCTCAATTTTCATGATACTTCACTCACGTTTCAAATAACCATTCTGTTGGCAAGGTATTTTCGCTCCCTCCTTTACTGTTTGCGTTAGCTCTGAGGTTAGATGTAACCGCGACAGTTCAGACAAAAGAGAAAATAATGCAGTGGGGCAGCGGTGGCAGGCAATCTTTTATTGCATTTGTTTTGTAGTCACAACATTTAAAAGTAATAATTCGCAAACCCGCGACGAACTTTCAAAAGAATACGCAGACTTCGAGGCTATTACATCCGTCGGTAATGAATTGCATTCAGTCAAGGTCTATGCAAAGGAATCACGCTGAAATATTTGAGCCGAATGTGCACGCCTGAAAGCAACACCAACGGCTGCTCATTTCGGAGCCCTCGTTTGGTAAATGCTGAAAACATGCGACAAAACTACCAGCCTGTTGAAGCGCATTTTTAAAGTGCAGCTCTCTTTTCCTACACCCTCCCGAGTTTGATTTCGCTGCTGTCTATTGTCTTCTGCTATAGGTCGGTCACTATCTCGGCGGACATATTTGTGAAAGGTTATAGGTACGCCTAATGCTAGTACCAACGAACGGGTATTAGCAATCATCGTACGCTGACCGACAAGGTATTCTGTGTAAGCGCTCCTTCCTTTTCTGCGTAATGCATAAATAAATAGCCACGCAAAATCTGAAGATAGCATGCTGGCTCGGAGGTATCCCTAAAGCACATCAACCTGCTAAGACAATAGCACATTATATTCAACGGGTTCTTTAAATTCCTTTATTTTTTTAAATTTTACCCTTGTGTACATGCTACTTGATGTGTTCCCATTCTTGGACAATCCTCCAGAAAGGGTATATGCCACTGTGCCAAAAGAGGTAACGGAATTCTTAAAGGTAGTTAGGTACATGTCGTGCTTCTTTGTGCATACACCTGTAATCGCCATTCTTCCCTTGAGCTTTTCTCTTCAACATCGCCATGAAAAACCTTCAAGAGCATCTAGAGAAGATTCCGCACCTTCGTCACGCAATATTTGCGGACGAAATTCCCATCTAGACAACTCGAGGCTCGAATAGAGAACAGCAGGACGCCCTGCAAGCGGTGGCAAACGCTGTCACCAAATACGCCAAAGAGTGCAGCCTGGAATGCTCCCCAGAAAAATCCGAGCTCCGCGTTCTCAAAAAGAAATACAGAAGAAAAAGCACAGGTAGAGAGGCCATAGAAATACACCTCAATCAAAAACCTAAACCCAGAGTCCAGACACTCCGCATATTAGGTGTCTACACGCAAGATAGTGGTCGCAATAACCACACTATAAACGCACTAAGAGAAACTGCCTACAGCGTAGCTCGCATGATCAATAGAGTTGCAGTCGCAGACATGGCATGAAGGAAGAAGACCTACTACGCTTGACTACGCTTGACTATTACGTAGAGTCACGTACGCGACACCTTGTCTGAACCTAACATCACCAGAAAAAGCCCAAATAAACGCGTTACTGCAGAAAGCGCACAAACAAGCCCTCGGCCTTCTTCCAGGCACCGGTACAACGAAACTTCTATCCCTTGGCAACCACAACACCTTAGAAGAACTAATTGAAGCACACCGACATGCGCAAATCACACACCTCAACCTCACTAGAACAGGCAGAGCAACTCTTCGAAGGTTGCAATACCCCGTGGCGACAATCAACAAGTACTCCTCAAGTCCCTACATGAGTAAATAATGCTGGCCCATTCCGCGTAACATGCACCCGGAATATCACTTGGGCAGGAGAAAAGCACGAGCGAAAACAATATAGAAAGGAGATACGGCACTCTCTCCACTGCTCGCTGGACAGATGCGGCCATGTACCCGATTGGAGAAGGCATGGTAATCAGCGTGGCTGGACACAGACAGCAGGAACTGGTATCTGCCTCCGTTCGTACGCAGAACGTCGCCGCCGCAGAAGAGGCCGTCATTGCCCTCGCCATCCCGGCATCGAGACAAAATGAACTATATGTTCTTACAGACTGTCAGTAAGCATGTCCGAGTGAGAGTGACTCAGGAAAAAAAAAAAAAAAAAAGAAGTGCTCAGTCACGGTTAGAGTTTGGTGAATCATAGGAAGGGTGACTTGCAAAAAAAAACAAAAAAAAACATGATGACTTGCAAAAATGACTGTAAATTGTGGTTTCAGAATGATGCTGACTCAGCCAAAAAATTTTTGAGTTGCGGTCCGAGCTTGGTGAATAAAGGATGACTTCCAAAAATGACTGTATAATATGTTCACGGTGACGATGACTCGGCAAAATTAAGTGCCGAGTCACGGTCCGAGTTCAGTGAAATAAGGATGACTTGCAAAATTTACTCATTAGAAAAGTGACTGAGCAAAAAAGTGGTCGTCGTGTCATTTAGCGGCGCTCGGGCTTTCGCCTTCAAGTTGTCTTAGTTGTAGCATAAGGAACCCCAGTTTTTATTTATTTATTTATTTATTTATTTATTTATTTATTTATTTATTTATTTATAATACCTCAAGGGAAGATTAAATGAGGGGTCGGTACAGTTATAGTGAATACTATAACAATGATGAGCCCAGTAGTACAAAGACATTCCTTTTAGTTATCGCCGATACACACGCTTTATTCGTTGGCGGATTTGAAGCCCGCAGGGTCGGCGCTTGAAGCAGTATGGCTTGGAAGGTAATTCCAGTCACGCGCGGTAGGTATAAAAAGGGATTGTTGGAACGTTGTGGTATGGGTCCGTGGACGGACGACAGCATTCGGGCGGGTGGTGCAGGACACACAATGAACGGGTACGATGAGTTTGTTTTAGGCGGTAGCGAATGAAAAAAAAAATAACTTGTGATAAAGATATAGTCGAGACATTCTGCGACTATCGGCCAGGGCGGGTAGACCAAGTTGCGATTTTAGTGCCCTGATACTAGAGTTATAAGAACAATTACCCCGGATGAATTAATCTAGTAGCAGGGTTCTGGACTGAGTGGAGTGTATTAATTAGGTTTGATTGGTAAGGGCCATACATTGCCTTGCATATTCAAGTTTCGGACAGACAAATGCTTTGTTATGCCAACAGCTTAACATATAGGAGGGCGCATAAACAAGATTGCGACGGATGTGGTATAAGACACGGTTTGCAGAATTAGCAATTTTATTAACATAATCGGTCCAAGTTAGGTCGCGTGGGATGTGA
This sequence comes from Dermacentor silvarum, assembly GCF_013339745.2. Classification (NCBI taxonomy): domain Eukaryota; kingdom Metazoa; phylum Arthropoda; class Arachnida; order Ixodida; family Ixodidae; genus Dermacentor; species Dermacentor silvarum. The sequence goes on along the minus strand of NC_051154.1, from coordinate 85,089,003 downwards.
ACACCGAGATGCTCAGTGCCCCTGTCTTCCGCACCGTGCTCCTTTTGCCATAAATTACCAGCTTGCCCAAGCTGCTACGCTTGTGAGTTTTTGTTCCTTTTTCACGACACATATTTAATAGCTGTCAGCTTACCGTTTAGGTGGAAAGTGTTTTTAATGTTTGACTGATACTTTAGAAACCACTTACGCTAACGCAAACACTTCCACACAACGGTAACATTCCAATTTCAGATTAGTGCCGCCAGTTTTTTGAGACATCATTTGTAGTGATGCGTACACAAATGTGTGCACATGCGAGTACGAAGACGACAGGAGGTCGCTTCTTGCTTGTGCACATCGTCTTTTGTCGCTGGTTTTAAAGTTCAATCGTGGAAAGAGGCATTGTGATTTATCGCTTTTCCGATGCCCTGAAATATATATATATATATATATATATATATATATATATTGCCGACATTTGAAAGAAAAAAGTGTTAGGTGACAAGTCCATCAACTTAGTTCTTAGTACGGCCTTAAGTTTGCCGTTTGGTGTGGCTGAGGGAACATTGAAGAAAGTCAAATGTGCCGCTCAAGCGTGCGAAGGGGACCGGGAAATAAGGAGCGGCAAGAAAGTAAAGAAATAGAAAGTAATTCCGTATATTTATGGCATTTCGCGAAACATTATAAAGGTTGGGAAGCGCACCCAGGTAGATTTTGATTTTTTTTTCCGCATCCAGAAAACGTGTATCCCTGCGCAGAAAAACTAGCGTGGCCTTCCATTAAAGAGGTCAATACAAAACAAAGCGTAGAAATCCCTTTACACAGTGCGCACAGTCTGCCGTCTACGAAATGCCTATTTCTTGTGGTAAAGTTTAAACTGCCCGATACTCTCTCTACGCCGAGAGAGCGAGAGAAAGCCTAAGGAAAGACGTGTAGGTTGACCAGAGAATATCTCCGGTTGGCTACCCTGTACTGGGAGAGGGGGAAAGGGACGCGATAGTGTTTGTGTGGGCGCTGTCACACAGTCTGCGAAGGCGTTACATAGTGTTAGAAAGTGTCAGCGTACAGCTATTACGTTCTACGTCAAGCAGTGCACAGTCAGAACTTGTGACAACTTGTATCGGCCTAGAGAGTATTTTTACAATGAATGAGAACCGTGCAATTCAATATCATCTTGGTATACACTGCGGTGACTATGGCTGCAAACGCGTCTTCGACAGATACAAAATTATTCCCAGAAATTATATATATATAAACATATATAGAGGTATGTGTGCATGCGTGTGTGCATGCATGAATTAATGCATAAATACAAGCAATTTTTTTTTGCTTTCAGTGACAAAGCTCACGGTTTTAAGGAAATGCCACCCTATATAATTGACAAAAGAAAAAAAAGAAGCTATTGGTATCTGTGTCCACATGGTTGTATGGATAAAAATTTTCGTTTTGTGGTTAAGTACCAAAACCACCATCTGGCTAGGAGGCACGCCTTGGTGGGGCACGTCGGATTATTTTGATCACCTGAAGTTCTTCAGCGTGCTCCCAATGCATCGGTAGACGGGCGTTTTTGCTTTTCGTCCCCATCGAAATGCCGCGCCGTCACGACCGGGATTTGAACCAGCGAGCTCGTGCGCAATGCGCACGAAGCGCAATAGCTACTAAGCCCTCCCGGCGGGTGTGCTGCGTGGCAATCGGCATAAACATTGTTTGCCAACAATATAAATGTTCACTTGAAGTATAGAGTGCCCCGCTTGTGGGCATTTTCTTTGTGAGTCAGTTTCACTTCGTCTTATTCCTGCGCTATTCGCCCGTGATGCTGAGGGAATTATGAAAGCCTACACAGTGAAGGCGTTTAATACAAAAGAGTCTTGAACGTGCGGTCTTCAATCAGCACATTTTATTTCTTACTTGCTCGCTTTTGTGCACGTTCCGAGCTAAGACCTCTCTATATGACGTGCCATAAAAAATTACCGAGCGCGCCGTCTAAATGCCGCCGAAATATTGTTGTTTCCCACTGACTTATTCGAGATGCTTCTTCTGTTGCGAGAAAAACGTGCATTAGTTGTGCATTCTGAATGCTTAGTTTGTACTGCACGTTCATGCAAGCTTGATGTTTCGAGGCATTTGCCACATCCTGCGCTAGCTACGAGGACTTAATGGTATGTCAACGGTGGGTGGGGATGGTTTAAAATGCTCCGACAATATCTCAGGTAGATAAATGATCTTACAGGCTGTCACAAAAAAAGGAGAAAATAGTCCTGTAATTTCTGCGTTAAAAAACGAAAAAGAAAAAAGAGCTACGATTCACGTTGTTATGCACGAATGCCAAAATAACGGTCGCCTGAAGTAATTATAGCCGTTATTCGGTTGAGGAACACGTGCTAGCAATAACAAGTGCTTCCGGTGTGTCTGTTGCTCTCTACACGGTTTTTTATTTTTTTATTTTTTTGTAGATAATACAGATTTTTTTAACAAAAAGACTATAAGCGTGGTGAACGTGGCATTTTTGCAGACGAGTTCCTAGGCAAGGCGGACATATTTTGCCGCTAATAACGTGAGCTTCAGAAGACAAATTAGCAAAAAATCTATTAATTATATTTGTATTAGTGCCTTGGAGTTATTTAATGGTGAATGTGAAGGTAGGCACATTTTAATGCACCTTCGCTGTTTAAAAATATTGAAAGTCGCGCCTAATTCGAGATATTTATCACAGTATATTTCCACGGTAAATAAATCCACACAATATCGAAACCGAGCGCCACGGGAGCGCAGAAAAGGTGGCCCCGCCACCATCTCAGACCGAAACGCCCCATGACAAGCAGCGCGAGTAAGTTTGAAGCCGAACGTATCGGCCAGTCGCGGTAGCTACTTATACGGCACGATTTGCCTGGCAAGCATGTGCCGCTGTGTATGGGGTCAGGATTTGCCGCGGCATGCTGTCGTTCAAACTTCACCCGAACACTTCTGTACGGGGCATTGCCGTCTGACGCGCAGTGGCACGCGGTCTGTCTCAATATTGTCTCGATTGAGCTGGGGAATTTGATGATGAATACCTCGAATCAGGTGCGATTTTCGAGAGAGAGAGAAGGGAATATAAGGAAGGCAGGGATGCCAACCAGTAACGAGTCCGGTTGACTACCCTACGTTGGGGGAAGGGAGAAGGAAATAGAAAGAAGGGAGACAGAGACAGAGAGGGGGTGTAGAGACGTTACACAGACAGTACTAGAGAGTCAAAGGCACTCGCACAAACCGGACGTTCTCAGAAAGCGCAAAAGTGCCTTCACTGCCTTCTGGGCCAATGATAGGTGGGGGCGCTGTTCTAGTATAGTCTGTTTACTCTGAAAACGATCATCTAGTTTCCTGATTGCGTTGAACATAGATTGTCTTTTGGCTTCAAAGTGAGGACAACGGCACAATAAGTTTTCAAATTTGTAAAAGATGGGTGTGCACGAAAATGTCACTGCCTCCTAATTTGGAATTTAGACGACTGCCCTCAAGCCACTAATAAAAAAAGTTAATGAATTAATTTTTGTTAATTAGTCTTCGGAAGCTCACGTTATTAGCTGCAAAGTATATCCGCCTCGCCTGTGAGCTCGTCTGTAAAAACGCCACATTCGCTGCGCTCATTACTTATTATAAAATTTTGTATGGTCGAAAAAAAAAGAAAAAAAAAACTCTATAGTTTCTCAGCTTCGAATGCGGAATGAAAAAACAGCTAAATGCTATTTCCACACCACAGAGTAACATGTACTCTGTAAAGCAAGGGAAAGAAAAGAAAGTCACAGACTTTTCAGGAAAGCGCGAAATAAGGTTTAGCAACGACCAGTTCACATTTCATCTTGCGCTATCATGTAACCGTGGCAAGATAGCAGAGACATCGGTGCCACTTTAATAATGACGCGCTTGTTATGAGCACAAATTAGCTCATATAATCCGTAGAAACCACCAAACTCAAATAATAAATAAATAAATAAATAAATAAATAAATAAATAAATAAATAAATAAATAAATAAATAAATAAATAAATAAATAAATAAATAAATAAATAAACATGCCTCTTCTTATTCGCACGCAATGTTCTGAAGTTATCTCCGAACAAAGTTTACTTTAGCGATGCAATAATTTTACGTGATTACAGGGGTCCTCATTTGTTTTGCAACGTACGAGGATTGCTGCAACACTAATCACAAACCCGCGGCTTCTATTACACAGCTCATAAACGAGGTATCATAAATTAAATATTAGAGAGAAATTAAGGCTGCATATTAACTCAGCATAACAAGTTGTTTCACAATCTTAAGCAGGGGCGGCAAACGCGTCAAGAGGGAGAAAGTAAACGAACAGTATCAAAGACCATCCCGACAGCTTCCTTGCGAATTCATTATGCATCGCCCTTCTCGGTCGGCCCAAGAGAGTGGCTGGCCCGCAGCGCTTAATAATTTTGCCCGTTGTTGTCACGAGCACCCACCCACTGACACCGCCGGGCGGGCTTCGGCCGGGTATTTTTGCAGCAGCAGCAGCAGCGTGCTCCGCGCCGCAGGCCAACGGCACCTCAGCGGGACGCTTCTTCCTTTTTGTCGCCGCCACAGCGAGAGGAGCTCGACCGCAGGCCACGCGGCGTGGACGCGTCACTCGCACGAACCCGCGTGCCAACTTTAGGCGGCACGCAATTATGTAACTCGTCAACGTCGCTCCGCCGGGCACGCTGACAACGGCGGCTGTGGCACACGCCGCGGCGGCCAGGTGTGCGCCACGGGGCATTCAGCGGTGGCAACGCACGAGTGCCTCCGAGCGCGCAAAAGAGCGCGCTCGTGACACAGGTAATGCGTCCCGTCGCACGAGCGCGCAAATGATAATGCTCCCCAATCTGTTAAAAAGGACGCTCGCTAGCCCCAGCAGGCTGCTGGGCCGGCCCGCTTCCGCGACGCTCATTACCGGCGCCACGAGGCATGCGTCGCGCCGAGGAAAAGCGCTGAGGAGTGTGAAAGCTGCGGGCCTCGGTGCGCGCACGGGAGGGCCATTGGCGCGTAAACTACTCGACTCTCGGCGGCGCGAGGGCCGTCCGCGCTCAAGATAGAAGACAATAACGATGATGAACAGGCATCCGCTCAGCACGCGGCCTCACGTGCCAGCTCGTCAAATATGCATCCGCATCATGCCCGTCCTCCCGATATAGGCAGGCGTCGTCCGCGGGTTTTGAAACTCCCGCCGCGGCCTTGAAGTGGTTGCGATGTCGTTGCGCGGCGAGAAACGCGTCAGCGTAGCCGGTAATCTGGGGCTATAATCTAGTGCTGCCTTTTGCCTCAGCGGTGTCCAGTGCTGGGAATAGCAGTATAGGGCTCTAGAAAACCGAGTTGAATATAACGCCTAGCTCAGTGCACGCTTTGTTTGCATCGTTCTCGTGGGCAGGCCAACAGACACAAGGACGAGATTAGACATAAACCAGGAACTGAAGATGACATTCGGAAAAGTTAAAAACTTTAGAATATCCGTAATAATAATTATCATTTGTTAATCATTATTTTGTCATAATTATTTCCTAAAAAAAGACACAGACTTGATCAAGGTAGCGATGAGTCGCAGCGCGCTTTTCAGTGCAGCAGTCATTATCAGCATCCCTCTCACAAAGACGGCTATTTGCCGTCTTAGACGCCATTCAACGAAGAGTCGTAGTCATGCCGCTGTCTGTGTCGCCGTCGCCTTGCCGTCGTCGTCGTTTTCGTGGCAACGAATGCTTTTCGCCTTAAATGACTCAAGTATGCCAAATATATATGACTTCCTGTTTTTATTTTTTCGCCCATAGAACAGTCTCATTTTGTGAAGCAGCCACCTGCATGCAGCTTAACGGCGTCATAAAACTATTACTATTCGCCTCCAGCAATCCTTCCCAAACTGTTTTCATGACGACAGATCTGTATATTTACCTTTAGCCACCAAAACAAAAGGCGAAAAAAAAAAAACAGGGTTATCTCGGCACACTATACAACCATGAAGGATTTTTCGTAAAATATTGCCTATATAGCGTTCGGATTCCTAACTGTGTTACACACTGGGGATTTAAAAGCTTGGTGAAAGCTATACTCGCGGACAACTTTCTGTGGCAATGAAGAGAAAACTACGGGCGCGTGGATGCTGCACGTGTGTTACCGCGCCAAGTAGTCCGGCGGCGTTTGACAGTGCTTTTGGCTGCTCGGAACAGACGCTGAATCGACGCAGCTTCCACGTGCGACGGTTTCGCGTTTGCCCAGACGCGGAAGGGAAATGCCCCAAAATAAGTAAACTTTTACACTCAGTGGTGTGTTCTGTCTGATTTAACTGTTGCTAATAAGCTGTTAATGTTTTCTCTTCCCCACCTTAAATGAGCCTAGATTAAAACACGGGACTCTTTTCAGTAGCGCTCTCACTTGTGCGCGCTTTGCTTCCGTAGCTTCCCCTTCATTGCCACAGAAAGTTGTCCGTGAGTATAGCACGCATGGCACGCAGTCTCTGCGGAAAATTCACGGACTGAAGTGGCCTTTGTCGATGAAGCGAGCCACTATCACTGACTGTCCAGAAGAATCATGTCCCTATATCAACACGACTGTTAGCAAGTTCAAGCAAAGCTGCATGAACGAGAAAAAAAAAAATTCGTCGGCCCTGCCACTCCGTGAATATGGTTAACCAGCGAAGCTGAAACGTGCGGCCCCGGTGTTTATCACTGGGTTAATCCTGAGGGTTCACTAAAGTATTTCTCAATTATGAGATTACACACCCGTTCGACTGCGACGGAGAGAACGACGTCGCTGTCGGTATGCCCGCGAATACACGCAAAGTGCCTCGAGCGGCCAGTCGTTCGGCAATTTTGCGTGTATTTGCGGGCTTCTTTCATGCTCGGAAAAACACTTTTATGTAGCACAGAGAGCTGTATCGGGAGTTTTTCATGTTGCTCTAGAATTTTCTCATTCACGCTTTTCATATAATTACTACATTTGAGAAATTGATTAATTAATTAAGACTACGTAATTAGGCGGAATGCAAAAAATAATCTGAGTATCTCCAAGCAACTACCAACAACATTACCTTGGTTCTGTCCAGCTACGTGGCGTTTGCATATTTTTAAATCTTGGTGCATGATAGTCGGGACGTCCTGTATATTTGGTGCAGAAACTCATTTGTTTACTTGTTACAACGCCTCGCTGCGACGAAGACGAACTCGCTACAGTGTTAACAATAGCGTGAGCGTCTTTGCATCCAACACCGTGGAATGTTTTACCTTGTGTACTTTCCAGATTTTTTTTTTCACAATGTACATTTCGTGTCAATGAGATACCACACATTTCTTACATCATGGGCAAAATTTAAGATTGAAGACGACAATCTTTCTCATACTACTCAAGTTGCAGCACAGTAAAGCAACACAATCTGCCTCACGGTCCGTTTGTGGGCACACATTTACCTCTAGACAAATCCACGCCGGCGTAAATTGTGGGAAAAGCGTCATCACCAACAGCAGCAAATCGTCCCTATGCACGTATTGGGGGCAGCAAGCGCGTCGCTCAATGCCAAGCTAGGTCACGCCACCCCATACAGACGTGGTGTATAGGGACCGTATAGGCGCGCACACAGCGAAACCAAGGTCCAAAATGTTGTCGAGCTAGAAAACGTGCAGTTGAAACACGTATTTTTTTCTTTATTATTCAAAGCAGAAGTATCGCTGCTACCTGAGCGTTTCTTCTGCGAGCACGCTACAACCATCAAGAGTTACCGGCCGCGAGTGGGTCACTTTTAAGCGAGCTCTAGCAGCTGACACGACGCAATATGGCAATGCCGATGCTCTTCAAGTGTGCACGGCTTTTGCTACCAGAGACTTTCTGTTCACGGCATGGGTTGGCGTGAACGTCTCGACTGCTTCCATGATTGTGCGCCACGTCATCCTCGCACGCCATTCATTCCACTCCATTCGTCGAGTCTCTTGCTGCACTAATTAAGAAAGTTTTCACCGCTGTATGGGATAACGTGACCTCTACTTAGATATATACTTAGACTAGCTATAGTGATATAATATTAACGCTCATTTTTCTACAATATACACAGGTTTAATTTCATTGCCGGGGTAAATTCATTGCCGCTAAGACACCCAGGGGAGTATGCGCGTGAAATATTTACGGACATTCAGTGCACTCACCAGCTTTGACTTGGCACACAAGTGTAGCCACGTCCCCTTCCATATACGGACCAGCCGTCTCGTTGACGATGTTGCCACTTTCATCCCTGATTACCGGAGGTTCCAGTGGCCCTGCAAGTTCAATAAAATGGAGTTCATAAGAGATCCCGCCATAAATTTTAAAAAACACGACATGTAACCCAAAAATTCGCTCTAGAAGTGTGTCTATAAACGTTTCCAGGCACTCAGTGCCTACTTCAGAAGATAGCATTGTTACAATCACTACACCATTTTTGAGCAATATCAGCTTAAGCCTCCTTGCATTATTTTCATTTATTCTAGGAAAACTAAGACTAAACGCTTCTGAAAGGGCTGCGTCAAGCTGATCATTGGTGACATCTATTCTGTTGGACTTCAAAGCGCTTGTATTTGAGGCCATCGCATCTTTAAAAAGATATGAATGATGTTACGATGGTGCATCAGCTGCCACGTTTCCTAGCCTTTATGGTGGATCCGTCGTCCCATGAGTATTCTTTGAGATGAAGACACGCAAAATTTATTTGTTTTCTTTTTTTCCCGTAGCATGGAGGTTAACTTCAAGGAAGCACCCGACATTCACGCTATATTGTAAATGGCAAATCTCAAGTCTTTCTTTTTTCTGATATGGTTTTGTTTAGAGCATTTCATTGAGGAATAGCTAATGTTATTTAGGTTTAGTAATGGTACGAAATTTCGCTATAGTAATCAAAGTATTACCAGTTTTGCTGAAATTTGATGACACAGGCAATATTTCGTACGTGCGTTTGCTTTTCTTGCATACTTTCATTGTGCACATAAAGGAATATGCGGGATAAAGCAGATAGAAAGTGTTACAGAGCGTTTACAGCATGGTTTACAGCAATATTTTGGACAGAGTTCCAGGACGCGGCGTTGCGTAGACAGAAGGGCGCAGTCACCAAGCATTAGGTACCATTTGACTTCCCGGGGCCGGGGAGCTTCGCCTAAGCGGCATCTACCTGCCTCTGGTTCGTCTTATGGCTGTGAACATTTCTTTGAGCGCGCAAGTATGATTACGAGGCATAGAAGTAGGAAAGCACGTGAAAGTGCGGAACCGTTTCATATGAAAAAAAAAAATAAGTGACCACCCACATATATATATATATATATATATATATATTTCAGAGCGCGAGATTATTTCAGAGTGCAGACCAATTTAACTACACATAGTCATTTACACATTACGTTGACATAAACATGAGTAGCAATGCTGGTTGCGCCATCTTCCGATGCTGAGTTCAACCACAGCCATACGAAGTAACCAACAATGAAACCTATATTTTTTCTGGCATTATTGCCTGCTACTTCGTATGGTTGTGGCTAACAAAAAAGTTGCAATTTCGCCCGAAAGGCGAAGCATCGATTGCTATAGCAAATTATCAGACAGCTATACGAAGTAAATATAATAGTTTTATCGGCCGTATTATTATACAAACATTCACTTACTAACTAAATGAACAAGCATGGTGTCACGCACGCACAGGCAAACATAAACACAACTCACTCGATAACCGCGGGTACTCGATGTCGAAACGCTGGCGCGAGGAAGAGTGGCAGTAGCAGCGAGTGAAGTAACCTTCGTGCTGCCTCTCGCCTCAACGCGAACTAAGCGGCGAGAATACAGCGCACACAAAACTATCAGCCCTCGGCACACATAGACTCTGTACCGATCGCAGATCGCTTGCAAGATAGGGCCCGCGCGGCCGCGCTCTGCCGCGCTCTGCGGCGCCATACGCAGCCGCCGCCGGAGTATACGCCCCCCCCCCCCCCCCCCCCCCCCCCCACCCCCACCCTTCCTGTGCGTGGCGCTCGGTAGAAGACGGCGCGCTTGCTCACCGCATTCCCCCCTTGCGCGCACGACATCGAATCCCCATCCTCGGCTCACCCTCACACGCTTTCACTCGCAACCACAGCATATATACGGTGCGTGGCCACGATGTTTGCGCACTTGGACTTTATACAGAACATCACGGCGACGCCGATGATTACGACGGAAATGCACCTAGGGTGTGCTTTCGCAATTTCGGATCCCCTTATTCTTCTCGCTCATTGCATAATGAGGGTATGCAATTTGGCAGTATCTATGCCATGAGAGAGCACACGAGGGTTTACTGCCCAGTTACCTGCTCCTAAGCTCACGTACTACGTGACGCCTGTGATTAAGAAAGGACGTTCCACGTCCACCGGCTTAGCCGCAAGCGGCGCTGGCTAACACTCCCACGGCTAATCTTGTACACGTACACAAATATCCAAGAAAGTGGACTGGAGGATGGCCAACGTGCTAGCGTAATTGTTAAAGCACGACAAGAGTAATGAGGAAGATGTTGGTTCGGCTCCCACCTGTGGCAAGTTATCTTTTGGTCCACTTTCATTTCCCTTTACCTAATTTTTTCTGCTTTTCCGCGTAAGATAAAAATTAGCTTCCTCTATGCTTTATTTGGTTTCATTGTATGTTACTTCGTATAATTGTGGCTAACAAATCCTTTTATTTTTGAGTTCAACCACAGCGCGCGAAACTTCTCTTGAAGTGATGGGCTATGCGCTACTTAACTGTTGGCGTGAAGGTGTCGGTAGTAGCATAATTATAAATGTATGCTCGTCCTTTTATTTTCTTTCGACGAGAACAGCATGCATCACGAAAGCTTTCTGTCAATTTGCTATTGAATAAGGCTCCACAAGATGTCGCCACTACTGTGTTATCGGTATTTGGTAAACAATACGTACACTGGCAGGCTAAGGTAAGGTTATATTTTCTGTACGCGACCGGTGTCTCTTTCCGCCGCACCTCCTCGAGCCAGCACATTATTAGCTGCACCCTGCATCACGTGTTCTTGACGTCAACGAGAGACAGTAGCAGCAGGGGCGCGTCGCAGTGTCTTTGTCTGGCTTGTAGCAGTGGACCCTCTACTACTGACGTCGCTGTTGGCTTCAACGTTGCCGATACACATTTATACGCAGAAGCTCCTTAATCGCGGCATGATGACGCGTCTAAACATAGTGGTATCACACGTTACTCTGTTTGTTTCCCAGCTGCTACTGCAGCCATCAGTGGCGTTGGGGTGACAGCTTCCACTGGTGACTGTATATATATATATATATATATATATATACTGATGATGGCCCTGACGACTGTATATGTTAATGAGTGCTGCGACTCTTTCATCTATTGGAGCAATGTCGCCGACACCAGCCACTAGGACTACGAAGAGAATGAAACGACATTCGAAGCGCAAAAAGATAGGTGTCCATGCTTGAACGCTCGTTTGAGTGTTTCGCGCGGAGCCCATGCACCAAACTTGGGAATGTTCGTGCGGCCGTGTTCGAACGCGACGATACGAAATCATCGCAGTACGGTAAGGGTACAACATTTGCTGATCTCGAGTATTCTTATCTCGCGACAAGCAACCTGAAGTGTGATAGCGAGTGTGAATGGAGTCTTTCAAAATTTGCTTCCTCCGCTGTGTTCTGGCGCTGCTCTCAACTGTGGAAAGCTTCAGAGCATAGCAGCTGTAGGGACATGAGCGGCAGTTTGTGCAGAAATTGCAGTTTATGGTGTGTGTGGTTGAATGTTTGATAGATTTGTTGTATCTGGCAGGTCAAGAAGTCTCTCAGCAGCCCCAAAAGATGAAACTCCTGTCGCGATTAATTAATACACTGAGTTGACTAGCAGCATTGCGGTGACGTTATCAGAGAATGTGCCACACAACGGCAGATATATTATAATTTTTTAGACATGTCGCAGCTAAGCTGCAGCTGATTAAGGAAAAAGCAACGGCTTCTTTGCAATCAAACTAGCTTTCTGTGTTAAAAGCATCCCCCAAGAGATTTTTAGCATTGATGTACTCTCCTTAAATATAAATTAGTAATAAATATTTCACAAACTTTTTGATTGTAAAATTTACGGCTATAACATCAACGCTATGTTTTTAGAGCACATATCTATAGGATATTTTCGGTTGCTTTCTAGGCGATGCTGTTTCTGTAGCTCTTTTTACGTCGTTTAGAAGAAAACCTAGGAACAAATGAACATGAAAGAAAAAAAAATACAAAGGCGGTTTAAGGGTAAATGTCAGAGAAATGCGTTAGCATTCCGTCGCACCCTCTTGAGGCCCCGGATCCGTGATTTAAATCGCGTTCACCGCATTGCAAGGTGCCATCCTGTTCAGAATCTCACTCGACAAACGCCCTGTCTCTTCGAGGAGTGTATAGTGCCACAGACGGTGGTTCGCCACCGCCAGTATCACTATATATATATATATATATATATATATATATATATATATATATATATATATATATATGTACACCTCTATTGCGTTACCGGCTTCCAACACTTCACACACATCACTTTTCTTCCGGTTTGACTCTCCCAACGCTAACGCATTAAAAAGGAAAACAACGAAAAACAAAGACAAAGCGGGTTTCGCTCCCCGATTGCGCGCCATAACAGTTCTGTTTTCAACCACGCTTTCAAGGGACTGTGCGAGCTCCATGCGCAAAGCGGCTGTTGCACACATTTCACGCGGCATTTCACACTTTGTGTGCGGCCGCTAAGTTCTTGTTAGCGGGGAGCCTCACGTCCAGTCGCCTCCAGCGTGACGCAGGTGTAGTCAGTCGCGTCCGACAGCTTGCTGTAGCTATAAGCAATTTTAGAGAGCCAAACTACCGGAAACCGTGGCACACATTTTTCATTGCGGCATCAGGCGAACCCAGACCGCAGCACGAATGTAACGGCCCCCTCGAAGAAATGTCCTGTGTCACATATGTGGGCTAGTCTGGCCATTTGGCTGACAGAGTTAGTTCGTTGGCATGGGGGCATGTTTGACAGCAGCGCTGCTGTAGCACGCAGGTGGTCAACCGTGTGTGCAATATCTTTTTTTTTTTCCACAGTATTTCGAACTTCATTTTAAACGCTGAAAAAATAACTGCGCAAATGCTAGCACGTTGTAAACCACTTTTTTCAACGAGCAAATGCTTCTCTTGTTTTCGCGCTAAACCAGCCGAGCATATATGATGCCTATGGAGGTATGCATAATGAGGTGGATTTCTAATTAAACTTCTATCTCTCTCTAATCTTATCCACGGTAATTGTTTGACAACACTTGCATTCGTGGGAGGTCCAGGAAAAAAGATTCAAAGTAGCGCTTCTCTTGCTGCGACCCTCTCTCCCGGCCCTATTACTCCCCTTAGTTAAATAAACGAGAATGCGCATGGCAATAGCACGTGATCGCCAAAACTAACTTCGATCAGACTGAGTGAGGTTTGTTAGGAAAAAGTTGTGGGGGGGTCGCGCGGAAACATTGTGTTTTAGCCAGGTACTCAGCGTTAGGGCAAGATGAGATAAATGAAAATAAGAGGGAGAGAATGACAATAATGACGATCATGATAGCGACTCTTGTGCACATGCAGAAAAAGAATGGAACCTCTCCTCGCAGTCGCACATCCAGGTAGCTCTTTCCCGGAAAATTCACAAGGGCCTTCATCCCCTGATAACACACGCATTTTGGCCAGCACAACGAAAGCCTTGCTTAGACTTGGGCTTTTCACATGGAACGGAAAATTCACTGGAAAAGGTGTGAAAAAAAAAGAGAATAGTTCTGCGGCTGTAAAAGGCATGGTATTCATTGATAGAAATTATGAAAAAGTGCGCTGTAGAAAGTCCCGTGGAGTCTTAATGGAAAGGGCACCACAAAGAAGTATGTTTGTAAGGAAACGTACTAGTTTACCGGGATGAAGGTTCACTTGAAAGCAACAATAGGATTCTGCTGAGATACAGCTGCAAGACCTTTGTTTACCTCGGTGATAAATGTTCTCACGAAGCAGTGTACAAAAAAAAAAAATAAAAGAAAATGAGGCGTTGGAGCATTCTTGCTAAGAGGGCATTATATTATCTGCGTGATGTCAAATGGAGTACTCGAATGAAGTTTATTGTAAAGAGGGGCTTAGTGATTAACAGAAGGAAAGCAGACTGCATAGCCTGCCACATTAATAATAGATTATCCGAAGAGCACAAATTTAGCAATACCACAGTTAAGGGGTGATTAAGCGTTGCAAGCACTCTCTTCCCGAAAAGGTATCATGGAAGGCGCGAAGCTCGAAGCCGGAGGTCACCGTCTTCCTTGTTATTGCCCTTCACTGTCCTTCTTATGATTGATTGACTTGAAGACAAAGAACGTCGCTGCCATTTATGTTTTGATCCCAATGGCGTGATGAAGTTTCTTCGGTAAACTAGACAGTCGCAGCACGTTAATGGCCTAATACAGTCGCTTCTGAATCACGTATACATATCGCGCCACTCAAACAAGAAGGGCGATGCTGCATGCTCAGCAAGACGAAATACTGGCCCGTGCATACTGACAGTTGAAATCACAGAATCGCGTGACGCATGCGAGAACGTGAAGGCACTGCTGAAGATACGAGCGCACATTCTTGATGTTCAGAAGCCGCTCGCTTTATAACTATTGAACACCGGATCACGCGGCTTCATAAAATCTATCTATCTATCTATCTATCTATCTATCTATCTATCTATCTATCTATCTATCTATCTATCTATCTATCTATCTATCTATCTATCTATCTATCTATCTATCTATCTATCTATCTATCTATCTATCTATCTATCTATCTATCTATCTATCTATCTATCTATCTATCTATCTATCTATCTATTCATTTATTACGCGCTGGCACATGAGCGAGTAAGCACCCTCAGTTCAAGTTACCAGTTGCAAGTCTGGATGGCTCGTTTTCCCTCACCTAACATCCTGAATAAGCTAGAGCCGGCGTAAGTTCGCCAGGTGCAAAATTAGCAAAATTATACCAACGAAGACGCACTTTATGACCACCTGGATGCTTAAATCGCACTACTTAGTGCGGTTATTGGCCAGCGTATTGGCACAGGCTGATCCCGAAAGTTCTCACGAGCGAAGAGCTTGATCTATTCAAGCCCTGATTTTTGCTACAGCTCCCACGTTTTAGTAAGAGCGAACATACTGTATACTGACGTCAGTGGCCTGGACTACCTTTATGCCTTCTCGGATAACTAACCTTATAGCTCTTACACTGACATGCCATTTTGAGCTCTTAATGGACGTAAAGTGTTCGCCGTTTCCTATTGCGAAAGCACCGAATGAAAGCGCTTTGATCATCTGAATAACCTTTCACTTGTCACGTAGTCAGGAAGCGGGCCAAGTATCATGCTCAGTTCAATTTAATTGGAAGTGCATAAGTGTTTTGTAGTATTCGTATAAGTTATTACTTGTGACTACGAGTGTGAAAGACAAGCTGGCAACGACATCCGAATGGGGCACAACGCCCATCTGACTGAAAAGGGAAGGGTTAGGAAGGGCTTATAATTGGGAAAGAAAATATACGAAAAAAATACGCCAGCAAAACCAATTGGGATGAGTTGGAGCTCGACAAATAGACTGTAATGTCAGCTGAAAACACATCCCCCAGAGCTGCTAAATAATTTAGACGACTTCAGTTCTAAACAACGAGAAATATTTCAGGAAACTGTGCTTATATACAGGTATGCTATTAGATGTGTAATATTTGCTAACTATAGAAATAAAACCACTGAGATTAAATAAGCAGAATAGTCGACAGCGCTGCGATGCCTTAAGAAAACTTAAGAGCACTGCACGCTCGATCACTGCGGAAGTCATATGCACTCGTTTAAACAAGTACATTCGAGGTCAAGAATAGTCACGGACGAACGTTGTACGAGTACGTTTCTGCCCATGTGCTCAGCATTGTAGAATGATGGCAGGAAACTTTTGGCACCCACTTCAAGCCGAACGCGTTGGTCCTCTTACGTACCCTTTTCTGTTTCAGTAAACCCCCCCTGATTAACATTCGCACGTTTATTAAAGCACATAAAAATAGACAATGACTGTACTGTAGCGAAACATGAGGTAGACAACTACTGGATATAATAAAAAAAGATGAGAGAAATCCTAAGCACTTCTTATGAGTTGTGAATGCGAAACCATTAATGTACAATTGAACGCCGTTGAGTGGTCCTTCGAGTTATGAACTCCTAGCAGGCAAGCGAGCGCGTTGAGACGTTTGGCGCGCTTTGGTTTGACCTTACCAAAACCTAGTTAGAACGTAGGTGAGAGATTGCTCCGGCAAGGAACGCGCGGATAACACAGGCTTCCGAGAGCGAGGGTGACGTGGCGTCGCAGCGATGAATGGATGGATTTTAGGAGCGTCCCCTCTGGAACGGGGCCGTGGCTTGTGTCACCAAGCTCTCGTTATTATATTACATGTCTTACCGCTCCTTTAAAAAACACAGCTACGAAGAATTTTCATCACGGTGACGATAGAGTTACTGTATAGCCTCACTCCCCTCAAGCGACACCTGGCGCGCAAGAGCTACAGCAGGTGTTCCCCTTTCGTCCGCTCTGCTCTGTCGAGGCGCGCTCGTGACGTGGCGTCGCAGCCGATGGCAAATTACGTGCTGTTTCGTTCCTACAGATGACAGACGCTGGCTTTTTCGCTCAATGGGCCATTTGACGCTTTCGCATCAAAAAATCACCAAGCTCTTGTTATTGTATCATATGCCTTACGTCTCTTTAACAAAACAAAAAGAAATCTACGAAGAATTTTCATCACGGTGACGATAGAGTTGCTGTCCGACACCGCGTTGCAATGCCGACACCGCATTCTCCCGTGTTGCAATGCCGACAACGCGTTCCAGCAGACCCGCTCCGTGAATGCGTCTCTCTCTCTCTCTCTCGCTCTCATTTTCTTTATTTCTCTCCCGAGCATAGCGCGCAAAACCTCTTCTTCACCTGGCAGAGCATTGGCACGAGCGCGTGCGAACGCGCCAGCTGTGGACGAAGACGCGACGCTCAAACGAAATCATATGGTTCGCATAAGTGCACGTGCTGCAAGCATGGCTGTATAGCCTAGTGTCTACGACGCTCGCCTTGGGACCGTGGGTACCCTGGCTCGAATCCCGCATTGGCAAGAAAATTTATTTCCTTTTATTTCTTTCTTCAGTGCTGATGATGATAGTTTCTTGATACAAACCACAAATTACGGCTGGCTTGAACAGCTTCGCTGCTAAAAACATGGTTCAAGACACAATTATAAAACCTACGGTGTTCTGTTGAACAGCTTCGCTAACGTTACTTGGGACATCCTATAGACCACGCCGCCGCACGAGATCCGTTGTGCAACTACCCCTTGGCAGCTTCCCCGCAAAAGGAACGGTGTGGTACGAACTTACTCATAAGAACAGATACTTAATTTGATCTTACCCTTAAGTACCAGACAGGAGAGCCCGCAAAATGATTGTCAATTTGGTCCCTTCTTTGCTGACTTCAAACGTGGAGCCGGTTGGGTGAGACATGGTAAACAAAAATTGCGAATTAATGGCTCAGATAAACCGGGCAAAATTGTTGTCTATTCGCGTGATGTATAAGCAAGGTAACTTTTATTTTATAACTCTCAATAATTGTATGTTTCAAAGCAAATTCGGGACTCTGATGCAGGTTGCGTCCGCGACCGCCGTTTGCCTTCACCACCGCCGTCACCTGAAAACCGTAGCGGAACTCCCTTTAACAGCTTCGCTGTGATGAAGCAATACCCAATCATTGGGTGAATGGAATATATTCTAGCACAACACATCGACACAGTTTGAGCACGAACTGAAGAGCGGCGATCCAACACAAGAACTGCCAAGTCGTCGTCGTGTATTCTGTGGAAAGTATGGTACAATATGTCGAACATTTCTTGCTATAGTTGCCTAAGCTTGCAAAAGATTCTTAATTTCTACCGAACGGACTAAAGCGTATAACGGCGCCGCGCATTAGCGCAACTGGAAGAGCGTTTCCTCGAGGAACAGGATATTATTAGGAGAGAGGTGTATCGGCTGCTCTTTCCCGATTCCTTTGCAATTGCGAATTGCAGGGCGAATTTACGGGCCTGAATGTAGACACACGCTGGCGGTGCGAGGTAGGCTTGATAGTGTACTGCGTGAGTCGTTGCGCTCTTCATTTATTGCACGTTTCTCTTGCATGCAATGCGCTTTATACCGCGATGGACGCCGCGCTTACCTATATTTCATGCTCTATCTTTTTTAATTCTATAACCCTTTCATTATAGTATTTTAGAAAACGATGCATGAATAAATGGAATAATTATGCAAGGTTAGGTCTCCTAACTTATTGTTCATCTGGGGAGGAGCATGAAGTTGGCGCCAGCAAGGAGGTGAAAGCGCACGTGAAAATTAAGAATTACAAAACAACAAAACACCCCACCACCAATACTATTGCTACAGCTACTACAGTGGTAATAATAATAATAATAATAATAATAATAATAATAATAATAATAATAATAATAATAATAATAATAATAATAATAATAATAATAATAATAATAATAATAATAAACATTTACTACAGAAAGTGACAGTGCCTGTAGTACAGGACATTCGCTTGATTACTGGAGATACAGACAAGCCGACATAGCCAAGCAATGACTACATGAAAAGATGATGATTCTATATATATTACTGCAGCGTGCAGCAGTGTGAATGTTATCAACAATCGAGACCAGCTGCAGATGCACAGAATAAACTGCCATCTTCACTGTCAGCACTGGAAACAGCCTGTCGTGCAAACACGTAAGGGCGATGTGATACAACTTAAGTCCATGTTACAGATCGAGGAGAATATGTAGCGTTAAGAGAAATATTGTGCGCACCATGCATCGATCGAGGCTAGAAATCGAGCCATGCCAAACGCGAAACAGCTCGGTAGAAATTCTGAAAATTCAGACGTACAACCAAGTTTACTGTGGAACGACGTCGCCGAATGGGGAGCAACGACACCATTGCACTACACGCACGCACAACATCCAGTTCTCGCGTGACCCAAGTCCATTACGGGCCTATTCTGCTCAATGGCACCACTAAAAAAGGATTACCAAACCGTTTAAACCGGCGCCTCCGCGTCGTTCGGAAGCTATCGACGTGCGTGCGCTTTTTCATCGACTGCCACAGAGAGAACCGACCAAAGCGAATTCGCAGCAGCACACATCGGCAAGTTGGTCGCTCAGATTGTCTATTGTGTGGCTTCGTAGAAGAGGAACGCCTGAAAGACACTTACCTAAAAAAAATGCGAAGAGCTGCATCTTCCTGAGGAGCTTGACCGGAAGCAAAAAGAAACCTCTCTTCCACCGGTGAAACAAAGTGTGCCTAAGAGGACTGTGGCGCTAATCGTGAACACGTGTTTGAGAGAAAACGAGAAATTGCGTGCCTTACTGAAGCGGTTTTTAATAACGCAGAGGTCTGGCCTCTCAGCGCCTGCGTGTACGGCGAAAAATTGTGGTGCTAGCGGTCGTCAGCTGGAACTGCCTGCACCGTGATTTCTTTGCGCTCGCACGTAAAAGTGCTGAAATAAAACACATGTAAAAGTGCTCGTCTCATGTTCGTAACGTATTACTGTATATTGTATTCTGCCCATGCGTCTGCAAACATTTGACTCGGATAGCATGTTAATTTGTCGGGCCATACCATATTTAAAGGTATATACGTCGTTCAACAATTTCGTGGCGAAATGCCATAGTAAATGTGATCAGAGAAACCGACAATGATCCTAATGATAGCAGTAAACGAAATTACAGTTGAACTGAATTTTTCCCTTCCAATCTTTAACCAATAATATATGTAATCCGGTGTTACTGTTTTGGCGGAGAGCTCACATCGGGACATCGTGCTTTTTTGCGCTACCACATTCTGCCGGATAGCGGTAACGGAACATTTGTGCAAAAGTTGGCTGTGTGACTAGGGATATAAGCCTTGATGACAATGGTGACGACGATGACGAAGATGATGATGATGATTATTATTATTATTATTATTTGAGATTTTCTTTTCATCTAAATATTTGGATGTGTAGCACATTGAACGGACTCATGACAGCCAGCGTAACACAACTCCTCGTCTCATGCTCGTAATGTATTACTGTATAGTGTATTCTATCCATATGTCTGCAAACATTTGACTCGGATAACATGTTCATTTGTCGGGCCATACGATATTTAAAGATGTATACGCCGTGGTACTTTCTGAAAAAGATAGTCAACGACTTCATTCCTGGCACCTCCTCTTTTCGTGATAGGAAATTGTGCGCTACACGTTAGCAGCAATCAGAGAGAAAGTTTCCATGTTTTCTCCCCTTTCTTTTACGGGTCTAGTTTACGAAGGTAGTTTGTTCTTGGTCGTTCAAGCCTTATGCATGTGGATAGCTCAGCGTATGACAACAACTGTTTATTAGCACTTGTAGCGAATGCAACTTTGTAGTCGTAATCGTGGCAACAGTAATTTGAACAGAAGGGGCACTGAACTAAGCAAATTTCACACGTGGCGCTCTTGCTGAAAACAGTTCAAATAATGCTTCCATTATAAGGGCTTCGAGAAAATGAATGAACAAATGAAACTCTAGTAACATACAAACGCTTTTTCGTTTGCGTAAGACAAGAGGAAACAGTCACACATTCCCACTAGTTCTTTTCGGTGCATTAATTTCTTCTTTTTTTTTGGGGGGGGGGGGGAGAGGGGGGCGGGGAGGGGAATAAAATCAGTATATACTCGTGATAATCCTCAAGGTACCGTATAGTTCAAGGGCAGCTTTTCTTGCGCAATATACGTACATTGCATCACACTCACGATTTATGAGATATAGGTTATTGACGCACCACCAACCACCACCACGAACCACCACCAACAACAACCACGTGTTGCGCCGGCTCATCAAGAGAAGTGCAGTTCTGGTGCGCGCAATGAACGAATAAATTTTGTAGATTTAGGGATTGCCTAGTTGACGCGCCGCGTAAACTGACAATAAGATTACCTCTCAGAAGCAACAAAGATCTTTGAGCTCGAGCTCAAAAAGTGGTAAGTGCATTAACAAAATGCATCAGTAATATTACCGCTTTCCCTGACGAAGCGGGGTTGGCGGTGCGTCGCATTCTGCAACACGCTCGCTTCCGTAAGACGTGTGCAAAATCATCTCGCTCAGTTGAATACTTGTGAGAGAGCTAGATGCCTCTCGAGAGGCAAGCGCAGTGCGGTGTCGCGCCTGATCGGCACGGATGCGTTAGCGTGACCACGCACATCGTGTGCCGGCAGCCGATCCCGCGTTTGTCTGCGCGGACAATGGACGCGACGACGGAGGGAGCGTGGCGAACTTGGCAAGGAGGTCCGAACGAGAGCCCGAGGGCCGACCAGACCGTGGGAATCCCCGCGTATAAATTTACCGTATCGGAGCAAACGTGCAAAGCTCGCCTGAGGAACTGCTCCTTGCCCGTCCGCGCGCCCCCTTAATGGCGATCCTAAGCCCCCGGCAAATACGTGGCTCGCTCGCTCAATAATTTGTTGGCTGCCAGTTCTCCGCGCCAGCTACCCGTCTTCCTTGCCACTATGACACGCCGGGCGTCTAATCCTGCAATCTCGGCGGAAGATGCGCCGCGCGGACAAAAGCCTCCCCGTCCTCCCCGCCACCTCGGCGCAGCGCTCGTCACGCCATTGGCGCGTGCCTTGCGCGGTGTGCTCCGCGCCGGGCTTAGCGAGCGCCCTTCACTGGCGAGCTGAGTTCATTTTTCTGCGTCGCCAAGTTTCTCGCGTTTTAACAGACTTCGCATGTAGCACCGACCTGTCTCTGAAGATATCTTAGCGACGTCTCGCGCGCTCGCGCGAGAAGCAAGGCAAGAAGCTGCGAGCCCATTCGCTGCTGCTACTTCCTTGCAGTTCGATAATCTTATAGTTAATACGCCTTTATTTATGTGCACTTGCCATTTTCATGTGCCAGGTAAAGACAGTAGAAGAGTGCATCTACCCGTCAGCCCTTTATTTATTTTTCAAGTCTCTGCGTCTTTCCTAATCGTTTTACACTGTCTTTATTTTCTACATTATCTCTCTTACGTTTCACTTCTCGCGCTGTGTTCAAAATCTCTCACGTACGGGCAATTTTTTACATCTCCAAAATACAATTTTTCCATGCTTTCATTTCCCTCAAGAGGGAAAGAAAGAAAACTATGGAGTGCAAGGCTACTCTCATACGCATCTTTGATTCATTATAACTGAATAACATGTTAACACTTTCACTGTTTATCGCTTGAAACCACGGGCTTGTCAAGCCTCCTGTGATACTGATCACGATCGTTGATATTTGTCCGTACTCACGTTGGTTTCGACGGGAATTCAGGGTGCAGGCTCCTTTCCCAAGCGTATCACCCCTGAAGGAAGCCGAACGCCAGACCGGGGCACACTTGTACCCATTTGAACCAGTGGGTGCCCGGCGGCGGTGGGAATCGAACCCACAGCCTCCCGCAGCCGAGGCGGGCGTTCTACCACTAGGCCACGGCTGCGGGAGGCTGTGGGTTCGATTCCCACCGCCGCCGGGCACCCACTGGTTCAAATGGGTTCATAGATCGACTGGCTGTTGATCTATGAACCTCTTGGAATCGTTTTGGATTCTCAATTCTAAGAATTGTCCGACAGTAGGAATCAATGCAAAGGAATCAATAGCAGCAGATCGTTCTGCAGTAGCAAGCTTCCTTCACATCCCGGCTGCACCGCACGTCGAAATGTAGTTGTCGCGAGCAAACAAGTATGATGCACAGGAATAGCTTTATGTCGCATTCACCAAGAACTTGTGGACCCCTCATTGGTCTCACTGACATTAGTCCATACTGCGAACATTGTGATCACGCTCAGACACTTACACACGCGTTTTGTGTCGGTCCTGCATACATGCGCGAACGGAAGAAGCTGACATCCTTGACTGCGCACGTCGATAGGGTACCACTGTCATAAGACTTCATTATGGGCTCCGGACAACACAAAATCTGAATCATAAGGACAGTTTTAGACTTCTTACGGGGCTCACTATTTTAAAATCTTATAGGAGGATGTAATTTTATATAGGTACATTTTCGCTTTCATTATCACTCATCAGGTCAAAGCAAGAAAGCCGACGCAGGCCTCCCCGCCTTTTTGTAACTAAATTCTCTCTCTTCCTCTCTCTCCTCTAAATTGCCACTTGCTACTGCGACTCTTGGTAAACCTCATTTTCAATGAGGTACCATCAAGATGTTGCAGAATACAAGATGGTGAACATAATGGTTATGCAGCTCAGGTATTTAAAACTTTTACTCCTTGTTTAATTCACGTCGCGAAATAGCAAGAATCTTCTTCAATCCATCCTATGGCTAATTCTATTTGAGGCCGCGTGGTTCAATGAGAGCTGCTTCAGTCACTCTCTCCGTCTTTTCCTCCTTTAACTACAGCATAGGGTAGCAAACTAGACGTTCGTCTGGTTGACCTGCATACCTTTCCTCTTACCTTCTTCCTATTTTACACTTAGCTGTTTCTATCCGCTCCTTCCAAAAAAGGCGTTGTGCACCTCTCGGTGGCGGTTACACAGCCTGCTCCATCCCTTATTTCCCTCTCTATTCATTGCACATATATGTTTTCATATTGAATAATAATAATAATAATAATAATAATAATAATAATAATAATAATAATAATAATAATAATAATAATAATAATAATAATAATAATAATAATAATAATAATAATAACAATAATCAAGTTCACGAAAGTAAGCGTTATAAAGACTCTGTATTCTGTGGACGGTTGAGTGTTCGTGATGACAGGCAGGAACATGGAAAGGTCTATGTTCTCTGGTGATCTTGCGTGGGATACGGAACATGACACAGCTGAGAAGTTCGGGACACGTGAGGTTACCGTGAAGGAGTTTGAAGAGAAACAGAAGGTCAGCGCGATTACGTCGGTCGCGAAGTGAGGGCAATGACAACAATCCAACAGTGCTAGTACAGTGTGCAATGTCCAGGTTTGCAAATAATAATAATAATAATAATAATAATAATAATAATAATAATAATAATAATAATAATAATAATAATAATAATAATAATAATAATAATAATAATAATAATAATAATAATAATAATAATAATAATAATAATAAAAGTTGTCGCAGTTCCACCTGAAAGGCGAAGCATCAATTGCGATAGCAAACTTGTAGAGAGCTATACGGAGTAATGATATTAGCTTTATCAGCTGTATAAACTTGGACATGCAGCAGCATCGGCAACACGCAGAACTGTTGTCGACGCCATCGGCGTTTTGCCCGCGTTCGCTCAAAATGCGTGCGGCGTTGGTGACTGTTGCCGGAGCCTCTGATATAAATAGGCACTGCGTGCCGCAGCTAAACGTCGCCTCCCTTCCCTCCCCCTCCCCCACGGCCTCTCGCTCGTCGGAAGAAGGCGCGTTTGCTCTACATACATGGTGATTGTGAAGGAGAACAGAGACGCTTACTTCTGCAGCCCTTAAGCGAGCACGGCGCAGAACGCGCGTTTGTTCTCCGCCGTGCGTTCACTCCCCGTGAAAGACGCGCCCCTCGCGCCCTTTCACTCGCACATCCAGCGTTCGGTGCGCGGCGACGATTTCTTCTCCAAATGACGTCATACGGAACCTCACGGCGACGGCGACGGCGACGGCTACGGCGACGGCGACGCCGACGGCAGAAATCTGCTTTTGAGTGTCCATATAATTGCTATCGCAATAATAATAATAATAATTCATTCTTTCTCACTGCGAAGACATTATTACCGTTCAAGGACAAACGCTTCTCATGCTCCTCCGGAAAACTACAAGATGTCCGTCATTCCTGTCAGTCATATCTTGTTTACGTTTGGACATGTACACATATTGCGCAACCTTTAATGAGAAAAACGCGCACGCTGTTTTCTCCTACGCTTCTGTACCATGACACGTCGTACACTTCTGTAGTGCACAAACTCGCCGAGTGCCCCCAATAGGACCGTATACGATCGTCTCAGTGTGCCCCCTTTGAAACTTCTAGTCACACGGACTGCATTCATAGCCGAAGGTTTCTCAACTCTTGTCGGGCCCTTGAAACAGACACGCTGTGACAGCTCGCCGCTGCATTTTTTTTTTTTCAACCTGTGACCTAGTTCATTTTCATTTAATGGTGTTCATCTAACTTAGCTCTATGCCCATTGATCCCATGATCTGCACGTGATGTTCCCTTTTACGGCATTTTCATCAACGCACACTTCCAGTTCAATGCAATATACCGCAATGCGTGTAGAGCGTAAAATTCATCCTGCATTAGATGTATAACAATAATCTTACACGTAGTAAGACACGCCTTGGCGTGAGATGCCAGGCTGCCGCAGTGTTGTACGCGTGTTGTTTACATACTACCCGCGCACTTGCGGTATTTGTCTTCATGATAAATGTCAAGTTTCCTTCCTTTTACCCATTTCATTTTCACTGGTATTAACAGTTTTCTTCTGTGTCCCTTCTTACCTTTTGCCCCTTCTTCTTAGTGTGGACTTAATATTCATGACCTTGGAGGAGCGGAATTTTCAGTAGCACTTTCCCGGGGGCATGCTTACATAAATTGTTAACTACAAAACGTCATACGTCGCACGCGACATGTGGCATATTTAGCGCCACATTCGGAAACAGACAGCAGCGCGGTCAATGTACCTTATAACGTAATGTCCAGTGGTCACTGAGCCACGCAGTTCATTAGTGCGTGAGTGTGGTGCATCACTATAGACGAGATTTAAATGCGTTCCGCGCCCCGAACGGTGCGTCACTTACATAGCGGATGAGTCGAGGGACACGCATGCAGCACAATGCAACAAGGGACCATCAGGAAACAGGAAAAGTATATATAGTTGGGACGAGAGTACGGTGCGCCACCTTCTATAGCCCTTCTTCCTGGTCGACGTGCGTGGCCAAATGGCTTTGCGTGCTCTAGTGGCCACTCGCCAAATGCGTGCTTTCCTCGCGTGCACCAATCAAACCCCGACCATGTGGCTGGATTGCCGCGATCGCAACGTGGCGTGCTTGCTTGCGGCATGGATGTTCCACCCCTACCGCTTTCAGCTTTCATGCTATCCATGTCCAAGTCTGTGCATTATCTCCGTGAAGGTGTATTATGTCTGTCGGCGTGATAGAGACAATCACGCAGGTACTTCTACACACCATCAAGCTTGATCACCCCACTTTAATGTCATCGCGAGAAAGCTCTATGAAAAAAGCGCCCAGCTGCACCTGGTCCGGCGAAGTGGTCGATCTCCTGTTTCACGCTCCAAATATCGTATTGAGCGTGGTAGCTATGCCGCTAGCGAAAATAGCTACATGCAGCATGATCAAGCGACAAATAAGATCAGCCTCTAATGCAGAAAAAGTATGCCAGTGATACATTTTGAGGGGCATTTTTGTAGTGCGCACGAAATTTTCCCCAGGGGTTGTCAAATAAAGAAAATCTCGGTGTTTTTCGCACCATGCACAGATATCTTTACATGGGCAAGAATACGAGGAAATGGATAGCAGCAACGAGGACCGCAATTACAAGAGAGTAATGGAAGATGGAACAAAATGAGAGCTTGGTGTTGGATACCACTTCGCTTGTTGCACCGTGACACTAACAGCAACATTCAGCAGCAGATAATCCGTGACGACGCTTACTGTATTGGTAATTTTGCTTGAGCTTAGAGGGCTTGTAACTTGTCTTCAATTATTTTTGTTTTGTTTCCTGAGCACCACGACTACCATTTCCGTACTTGATGGGAAAAGGTTACCACGGCTTCTGAGAGTAGCATAAGATCTAGACAGGCTTGACTACTATCCCAAAGAACCCGTGTTTTGTTTTCTCCCCTCATTTAATGGCGATAACCATTCTGTGGATAACAAATGAGTCTTTGCGAACTTCCATATGGCTGCCATTAAAAGATCTTCCGTATTAGAGAGAAAATCTCCATCCCCGGCGGGGCTCGATTTAATGACTGTTCAGCTGCAAGCTAGGTGCTCTAACTACCGCACCACGGCAGTTCTGTTAAAGCATATAGGAGTAAAAAACATCTGATGCAGCTCGATGCGCGTGCGGCGAGGCAATGAGACACCCCAGTTTGCAGAGCTGGCGTTGCAAGCATTGTAACGCTATGCGCGACAGCCAAAACTCAGATTCCATTGTGCGCGCAGCTAGATTTCTTGTCTGATGAACAATTAACCTGCAACACTTGTCATATGGATTATCAGCTAGTTAATGAGCAGCCGCTACCCTTCGTGCAATGGTGTAAACGCGTTTGTGTAAATGCATTTATAAGAAGTACTAAAGGCGCCCCTCGGCTATCGTTACTACATATTGTACAACCTAGAAAGAAAGAAAAGAAGAAAAAAGAATCTCGAAGCTTTTTTATTATTATTATTTTTTTGCGGAACGAAAATTAGGAAAAGATAGTGTGTACATACTAGAGCACTGCACGGGCCGATTTTTTCAGCCCGAGCCCGGCCCGGGCCCGTTTTTACGTTGGGCGGCCCACCCGAGCCTGATCAAAACTTTTATAGCGAGACCCGGGCCCGGCCCGGGCCCGGAAATAATCTACGTTACCCACCCGGCACGGCCCGCCACTCCTTTACCTTAGGCCCGAGCCCGGCCCGAGCCCGGCTCGAAACTGGCCCGAACCCGGCCCGAGACCGAAAAATACATGTTTTTCAGAGTTGAGACGCCCGATAATTACTCGCTGCACGTTACATGCACACCACCAGAAAGCCCGAGCCCGGCCGGGGCGCGGGTCAAAAAGCAAACGCCGTGCCCGAGCCCGGCCCGAGCCCGTGAAAAAACTGCTCTACCCGGCCCGGCCCGGCCCACGGGCTGGGCCGGGCCCGGGCTTTCGGGTAAGCCCGAGCCCGTGCAGTGCTCTGGTACATACTCCCAAGCAACCTGGATAAGGTGCGCGCAACCGTGCGCGGCCGCGCAAAGTACACAGTTGGTGGCGGAGTAGAACGCCGCCCCCTTCCCTCCCGCGCTGCCTCCCCGCTTCCCTCGCTGTGCGCGCGAGATTGTGCCGCGATCGTCGGTTCCCCTTGCGCGCGTTCGCGAAATACGCAGTTGCTGTCGGAGAACAACGACCCTCCCCCCCCCTCCTTCCCCCCCTCCTTCCCTCTCTCCCATCCCCACACGTTCTTTCGCACGACGGAAGACGGCGCGTTTCCTGTCAGCTTCCCTCTCTTGCGCGCACCAGATTGGGGCGCGATCGTCGGCTCCCCTCGCGCGCTTTCACTCGTACATACAGCATACGGGGTGCGGGGGCGGTATTATCGCCCTTGGACTTTACACAGAACATCACGGCGACGGCGACAACGACAACGACAGCGACGGCAGAAATGCGCTTGGGGTCTCTACGAATCCACGAATCTTTGGATCTGAAAATGGTCTGCTGTCCAATCGGCCCAACACACTCCGAAGAACGTCGCGTTCGATGTCATAAACATTACAAAAACACAACACATGCTCGATCGTCTCTTCACAGTTGCATGAGTCACAGATCGATGTGTCGGACATTCCAATTATAGACATCTATTTACCCCAGTACCTGTAATAAAATAAGACGTAAAGTACACCACCGATTGTTAAATCTAAGTTTTATTTCCGCGTTTTGTTCTTCCTGTTCTGGCAAATGCGAAACCGTTTCGCGTAACAAGCAACGGTGATTCACAATCTTCTCTGACAAGCCGAAGGAGAAGGCGCTGTCAAACTCTGCCCGAGTAGTTGACGCAGTATAGCACATGTGCTGAGCTTCCACGGCTCTCGCTATCCCTTCATGGCCACAGAAAATTGTCCACGAGTACAAAAGTGGGCACGGTGTGGAAATCGCCAAAGATCGATGGCAAATGCGATATGTCCCAACCTCACAACTCAACTCCAACGAGGAAATGATTTTTCTCAGCCTGAAACGCGAACTTCATATTTCTCAGTACCGCGAAATATGATGGCATATACTTAGCACGTACCCTGACATGGTAAACCTGCGTGCTGACATGCTAGAACAATCGCGACAGCGAACGTGTTTAATGTGGCTCGACTAGTGGCCGCTTTGGAAACAAATGATTCTGTCGTCTTAGCAGAAGGCGATGCCAACCATACTTCCCAAAATGGCATAACGCCTGCGTTTTTAAGCCGTCACATCACTCCAGAAGGCGAAGAACCCACACTATCAAATGGGGAATGCCTGCGACGCTTCAAGTCGTTCTTTGTAACGAAAGCATGTTCGATGGGAGCGTCGGCCTTCCTAGATGGCATCATAGAGCACGCAAGCCTTCTGTTGTCTTAGAGGTATTGAATTAAATGATACAGACGTTCCTAATGTCAGCTGACTTTCGCAATAGTGTTGACAATAGTGTATTTTCTTTCTATGTGTGTGCATGCCTTTGCGTGTGACGAGGCGTCAGACATGATTTATTCCATTTATTGTGAAGCATTCTTGTCGAATTTAGATTTTTACGAGCCCGGTATCTGTGTGCTTTTGTGGGCTGATCCCGAAGGCAGTGCAGTCTAACACAGCATCTCAAATAGTGAGTTAGACCTGCATTTGGAGCGCAAAGCTCTCATCAAACGCTCCAGTAACGTTCAATGTTATCTTTAGACCCGGTAGAGCACCGATGAAACAATGTGCAATCACTTATCGCTTGACGCATCCGCTCTCGGATTCTATAGGCATAGCGCACTTGGGTTCTTCCGCAAGTGCCCATTGACGTCAGCAATGACGCATATTGGGCTTGCTCCGCCTTAACCTGTGAATTCACTAGTGAAACCACCAGCCACGTCACCATCTAGGCACGGTCGAAAGAACAATGAGTAAAACGATTGACATTGAGTAATTATGTCAGTGAAGTACATATGTATGTACAAATGTACATAATCCAACCACGTAAAATTGTAAAATTTCACATATTCATAAATTCTAACAATGCAATGCCATATAGTCATGTTAGCTTCAAAACCTACGGTGCACGTTTCGCTTCAGAAAATTACTACAGTTCGTGAGTGCCCTTATACTACCAAACAGCAGCGTTTTCCATTACGCAGCGTTCAACTGGAGTTGCGGCTGCTATTTTTTTTTTTGTCATTCTTTTAGTTGTGGGACTTGTAGTCCTTTTTTCTCTTCCTACAGCTGTACTTTATTCCTCTTCGTAATTTTTTAACGTTAGTCGTTTTCATCTGTCATCTTGTAATTTTCTTTCCTATTTTCATCCCTCCTGTCTTCCATTTCTATGTTTCTCTCCCCTCCTTCCTGAGAAGTAGGCAGGCTATTGAGCCCCTTCCGGTGGCTAGTTGCCAGCTAACTCTTTCTCTCTAGTTCTATTTTATAGACATTTTCAAACATAATAACAATCAATCAATCAATCAATCAATCAATCAATCAATGATTTATTTATCGTGCCCAGGAACGACCATGAGGTCTAAGTGCTGGCTGACGTATACATAGAAAAAGAAATACAGCAGGGGAATATCTGTAAAAAAAAAACAATTAATAAAAATACCAATCTTGAAAATAAAAGTGTAGATACATGTAACATTAGCCGCAAAATGCATACATAAGAAAAAAGAGGAGAAAGGAAGTTGAAGAACATGTAAAACTAAGAGTCAACAACGAAAAGCTCAGAACAGAATAATGGCAGCGAGATGTGAAAAATATCAAGGTCGCGAAAGTGGGCGTGATAAAGATTCTGTGAATAATAATAATAATAATAATAATAATAATAATAATAATAATAATAATAATAATAATAATAATAATAATAATAATAATAATAATAATAATAATAATAATAATAATATTAATAATGTTTGTGGTTATTTCCCTATTTCATTTCCCCTATTCTTCCCCCACCCTTTCTTCTTCTCTAGGGTCGCAAACCGGATATTCTGTTTTGGTCAAGCTGTCTTTCCCATTTCAATCCTCTCTTGCTTTCACAACATCGACTGTAAGCAGAAAACTGTTATCGCGTAAAACTTTCAACCATAATATTTTGGTCGCAGCAGCGCGTGAAATTATATTTCAGTCAGGCGTGAAAGCAAATGACACATATTATACGAATCATTCCCTTGGATCCACTTTCTGTTCTATTTACGTTTTTGATTATCCGCTTCTTGGGCGATCTTGTATTTATCAGAAGGACTGCGCCAAGTAGTAAACATTACACGGCAAGTTTTCCGCCCCTGAAACAAACCATGGACAGTATGCGCACCTGAACTTCAATTTCATATCGCATGCTTTGTTTGGCTCTACAAAAACATACCTTGCCATGAGAATAATTGCAACAAAGCTGCTTGTTGTGTTTGTTGGTACTGATACTTAGAATACATTTGTAATACATAAGACCCAGGCATACACAGAAATACCGAAAGCAACTCAGTGCGCTACCTCGAACTATTTTTATTCTAGAAAATCCAGGCTAGCCCAGCAAGCTGTACTGTAAGCTTAGGGACACTTTCCCCAAGGCTGCACCTGCATGGTTGACCGCAAAAGTATAGGAGCTCATTTGTTGAGTACGCGAAAGAGCTGGTTTATTAGGTTACATTGCCTTGTGAAAAATTGGGTACTGGACAAACGAGCAGGCGTGTAAAGAATAGCTTACACGAGCACAGCACATGACGCTAGGAATTATTTGAACGGCCACCTTTCTGGTACATTGCCATATATGAGCGCGCCTGCACGCCGCATTTTGCCGATTGTGTTGTGCTCGCGCGCCACCAAGACCGGACGGTACTGGAAATAATTGAAGCCGGCTTTACCAGAAAGGCGGAATCTAAATGCGTCGATGGCAAGTTAATTGTTTTATCGCATTAAAAGAACAGCCTTCTTGAAAGCGGAAGCAAGAGAATGATTTTGGTGATAGGGAAACGGGTTTCAGATACTTTATTAAGGACGTTGTAGCTTTATTCAATAAACCATGTCGCTCACCCTGGTTTCGTCTGTGTTTCGCTCTATATCCATGTCTCATGTGCTGCAATGTTTTCGACATGCTATGAAGGCAAATAATGCCATTCGCCCGCAAAAGGGAATAATAGTAATTCCGTCTGAGCGTTACTGGGCTCGCCAGGGCGCCTAGTGCGCAATGCAAAAGCGGGGAACAACCTATTTGGATTTGTTTTGTAGTGAGGAATTTGGAATGAGCTGCCAGGCCACGAAAAGGAAAAACAATCCAAGACAAGGCATTTAAGCATGAAAAGAAAAGTAAGGACCAAACTCAAAAAACAGCATCGGCTTGAGTGAGGGCACAATCTGCGGACGCGATGTCGTCATCTTTTGACAGGTCGCCTCCGGTGCTCGAGATAACCGGTCTGAGTGTCTCTTGCAAATGCACTGTAGCTATGTCGACATTGTCAACGAAGCCAGGTTTTCGTCATCACGGTGTGTCGCTGCAGTACCTACTCCACAGTGGCACACGTCCGCACTCCGTTAGGCAATCCCTTTTCGGGTTTTTCTGCGCCGCAAACCATGCTATCACCAAGGCATGCAAAAAAGCGTGATTTTTCTGGGAAGTATATTGTGCTGCTGTGGAAGTTCGTAACTGTATTTTGGGCTAATAAATTGCTCTCACAACAAGTAAAGTAGATATTTTTTTTCTTGCTCCATATTGGTAGCCTATTTTTCTTTTTGAAATCCTATTTCATTGGCATGTGCACACATGTAGCAATAATCCTACTGATTTGATTTGAACAGCGGAGCTGTTTAAGCTGACCGTTATTCCGTTAGTCGTCCACAAAAAATGTGGGCCGATCTTGGCGGTAGTGCAGAAAGAGTCCAAGCGCAATGACACACACCCTTGTGAACTAGCGCAGCTGATCCTGGCTAAGTCTAGCTAAGCGTAATTGGGACGACTTAAGCTTACTCAGTCATCGATAGCCAATCAATAGCCATTCAATAACAAATCGATAATCAATCAATAATCAATAAATTCCGGGAAATGCTTGGGATGACCTAGCAGTGCTTAGTCTAGCCCAAATACGCGGCTAATACCTTGTGACAGCCAATCGATAGCCAATCAATAGCTAATAGATAATCGATCAATACTCAATAATTCCGGAAAATGCTCGGGATGAGTTGGTAGAGCTTGAGAAAATGCTGGGGAGGAGCTGGTAGCCTATTCCAAAAGCCAGGACTAGCTAGGTGCCCATCAGCTCCGCTGTCTCTTTATCATTGCGCTTCCAGTGCAAGCTACGCTATTTTTTTTTTCATCTCTTACGGACATATGCTCCCATGCGCAAAGGTCTGATTTTGGCTGCACACTCTAATATGGAGAGTGTAAATATTTATTTTTACCACTGTTTTTGTTTGTGCTTACATGAGTTTCTTCTCAGCTCCTTTTTTTGCATCCCATTGGAAATTGATAGAAGAATTAGAGTCACGAATCATGCTGCTCGAATTATCTGCAGAAGGCAGCTGTAAAAAAAAAGAAAAAAAAAGAAAGAAAGTAAAACAGGTTCAAATATCACTGCAGTGAGGTAGAAAAAGGAAAAAAGGATACAAAACAAGAAAGAAAGAAAAGGAAGAGAACAACCACGGCTTGCTGTTATTGTTCAGGCTCAACCTGTACGCTTGCTTCCCCAACAGCAGCAACTCGCGCATGTTCGTAACGATCGACATCGTGCACATTTGCCTTTCATCAGGGCGTTACGTGTTTGCCCGCTTGCGTGATACCGAGGCCCTGTCGTCCAGGGAACACAGAGGCTTACGTACTACACAGAGAAACAAACCAAATAAAAATCCGACGCCAAATGTGGCCAGGTGTGTTCGTCATACATCTCAAGGCAATTCGTCATACATCTTTCCCACTTTTAAGCTAAGCAAACGCTTTAATTCCGGTCAATATGTTCGAAAAAGAAAGAGAGAACATAGTACAAAGATGAACGGGACAAACGTCAGTCCAAGACACTTTTTTTCTCAAAGCTGCAAGCTATAGTAATAGACGGAGCGGAGACCTTTTGTTTCACCTTTTTGCTAATCCTCGTTTTCACGACATGTGTCAACGTCGGCAACCATGGCAACGTAGCTGTCACTATAGCGCAGCGTCTACGCGGACAGCGGCGACCAGCCAGTCTGCCAGCCCACGCGTATAATGTGGCGGGCGCATGCCGCGCGGCCTGGGATGGACTCTTGTCTCCACCCTTTGCGGTGCCTCCCTCACTGCAGCGTGTGAGGTGAACCACCCACTCCTTCCTTGTAATGCCGACGTGAATGATTTAATGAGCCATCGCTAATGACCATGCCAAGCAACGCCTATAAATAGCTGCTACGATTTACGCTTCCGACGCTGTAAACGTCCAAGTTGTACCTATAGGCGCACGGATATTAGCAGCACATTGAGCAGTTTAGGATGTGCACTGAGCCAGCAAGGGTTTATATGGCTAAACGGCTTTTAGAGGATGACTTTGCAGGTAATGACGCCGTGCTTTGAATCTCCTCGCGAGATGTTCTACCGTTTGGTCAAACATGGACGACCAATATTTCATAATCCTTTAGGCATCCTATAGCATCAACAAAGTGCTTAAGTGTCGCACATTCTTGAACCTGATTTGTATTCTTGTGATCCAGTCCATTTGTGCAGTGGAGCACCTTATACCGCAGCATTCATCATCAGAGGTACGCTAATGGGAATCATAATTTTAAGGTGAAAGTGACGTCATAACTCATTTCATTTTAATAGCTCGCGCGATAAGTTGTGCGTTGCACAAACGCGTCAAACTTCAACAAAACTTAACGCAAGCTTAACGCAAGCTATTATATAGGGGGCTTTTTTCAACTATACATAATTTTAAAAAATCGCCTATCGCACATAGCATAATTTTAATCCATGAACTGGATACTCGAAGAGGCGGACATTACTTCCACGAGAAGTCAAAGTGCGTTATCAACTGATTAACGAAATTTCCCTAATTAAGTTTTTACCGTACGGCACATGTTACAATTCACGAATTGTAGCCGGTGACATCGCAAGGCATATCGACTTGGCAAGAATTCTGAAAAACATGTAGTAAAAATGTACTGTAGTCCCACTTACTTTAAAAAGAAAACGCCGTTTTATGCATTGAAGCAAAAAAGTAACTGGAACGAAAATGTATTTTGTCGCACACTTTCTGGATGAATATCTCGAAACCGATGTCATCCTGAGAATTTGTTCCAAGTGCATACGCTTTTCGAACTCACCGGCTACAATTCGTAAGTTGCAATATATGCCGTAAAGTAATTAGTTAAACGTTCATTAGCGCAACTTTGTTAATTAGTCGATTACACATTAACTTAAATATATATATATATATATATATATATATATATATATATATTGGCAGATATTATGATTCTTTTATCTATTTCACCATTCAAGTATTAAACTTATGGGGATAAAGCAACAGATACTTGCGTACGACGCGGATCGGAAGACAACTCTCTATACATTCCACGTACAGTCCTGTCTTCATGATCAGTTC
The DNA here is from genome assembly GCF_013339745.2 of Dermacentor silvarum. Classification (NCBI taxonomy): domain Eukaryota; kingdom Metazoa; phylum Arthropoda; class Arachnida; order Ixodida; family Ixodidae; genus Dermacentor; species Dermacentor silvarum. Next base: position 85,053,461 of record NC_051154.1, on the reverse strand, counting down.
CTGGCGGTTTTATCCAAATGTCATTGGCCAACTGGGCTCAGCCGTACACAACCTTTCAATATTCGTTTATCTTGGTTCTTTCTCGCAAGCAGTTGTTTCATGTTTCAACGCTATATAAGTACGCGCGTATACCAATTGTAGAGGTGATGCAAACGAAAAAGTAGAACAAACATCTTATTCAGGAGCAGCAAATGATGTACAGTCTTTCTATTCCGACCTACGGCGTTCCTCATTAAGTGCAATATGAAATCGATACAGCAACCGCAGGCGGCATGGTTCTGTGCATTTGACTGATGTGAGCGCATTAACTGCATGTAGGCGTACTGGGCCAAAGCTAAGTTCGCGGAGATTTTATCTTCATATTACCGAGAAAAAGCCACCAAACATATATCTTACGATAATGAACTCGCGGGAAGCAAGGTATATGAGGTAATTGAGGGCGAAGCTCGTTTCAGCACCACGTGTCGTCTCAACTGAGGCTTGTCACAATGCAGGCCTAATAAGGCCGACTCAGAATGCGTGGATCATAAGCGCCGGATCCCATGCATATACGCAGGCCTCTTTGCGAAGCTGTCCGAGAGCAAGCGTGGCACTTGCGTAAGTCCAATATCAGGCTGCAGATATTTGCCCGCCGGCCGCGGAACACTCCAATATGAAAGACGCGCTGAAGGAAACAGTACGACCGTTCTCCAGAAAGGCGGGTCAGTCTTCTGAGGTGAAGCGAACTATTGCAGTCTACCTCTCGGTTCTCCGTGGCCCCCGCATGCATGGAACGTTTTAAATAGGAACCACGCAGCGTGATTGAGGCGATTGAACGTGTACCACACTATGGCTAAAGCATAGTGAACACCCATTTATTGGGTAGCGGCCATGGTGCGTGCGGTATATCACGCCCGGCTTGACAAGGCTGCGAAAGTGGGCTATGGTGAGTATTTGACGGCACCTGCTTCGTTAGGAACAAGTGAACGTCTATCTGTATTGTTCGGGGACGTTCCTAACGCCTAATATGAAAGGCTCAACCGCAAAGCGCGGGTAAATGATACATGAGGAGGTAAAGCCCACACATTGGGATAATGATGGTCACTCTTCATTACACTAATCACATGCCCCTGCTATTACTACTTTATATTTACTTTAATTATTTTACTGCTTGCACTGCTTAGTGTACCATATTTTATGTGGGATGCTAAGAGATGCCCTGCAGCGCTAACAGACGCCATAGTAATGCGCAGATGTCCAAGATGCTAATGCACAATTTTGAAGACAGTTTAAAAAAAAACATTTTGCAGTTATTTAGAATATTGCCGTAGAATTGAGTAATAGACAATATCGGCGAAATAACGTTGTCTCTTGCAAAAAAGTAGGAAATCATCTAAAACTGTGTATAAAACGCCATTTAGCCTAAACTCGGTGTCTAGACATTTAGTTAGTTTCTTTGATTGAGGTGGCATGCAAGAAATTATTTCTTTCTCAAATGTAGCGTTCATGAAGAACGTTAGGCGCGATCGAAGAATTGTTGGGCATCGAGTGTTCCCTCTTAGGCCTCATACACACAGATGTCAAACGCTCCGTCACGTCACCGTCACGGCACCGGTTTCCGTCAGAGGAGAGGGTTTCCGAATCACAGACAGACAGGCAGATGAACTTTATTTGCGTCCTGGGAAGAGGGTCCCTAGGAACCCGCCGAGGGCATCGCCCGCGTAGGGGTCGGGAACCAAAGGTTCCCGATCGCTTCACAGGCTCCCTGGACCGCCCGGAGTTGGTGCGCAAGGTCTGAGCTTGCGATGCAGTGGAAGAAGTCCATCTCGTTGACGTGATGCTTCCTTGTGGAGACGCGTAAGCGGGGGCACCGCCACATCAAATGAGGAAAGGTTGCGAGTTCATTACATGCCAAGCAGTTAGGTGAAATGTCCGTGTACATGGCCATGGTGGCCGGCGACGGGAAGGATTCAGTCTGGAGGAGTCGGAGAGCTATCTCCTGCCTCCTAGTTAATTCTCTATGCGGATCCGTGAAGGATTTCCTGTCTAGTTTGTAATGCGAAGTTATCTCGTGAAAGGTAGTCAACGGGTCCCCATCGGCGCCACCGCCACTTCCCTCCCCCGCAGTGGGCGGGGGGCTCGTTTGCCCGGGGCGGTGAATGAGTCCTCGCGCCCGAGCGTGAGCCAGTTCGTTGGGATTGGCGATGCCGTCGACGGAGGCGCCCATGTGGGCGGGAAACCACGTCAACTCGTGAGGAAATACTTTGTTGTGAGTGAGAATGCTGTGAGCAGCCAAAGAGATTTGATTGGCGTCGAACGACCTGACGGCCGTCATGGAATCAGAAAAGATGAGGAATGGATCTCTAGCCGTTAACGCCAGAGAGATGGCGACTTGTTCGGCTACCCCGACGGACTTGGTCCTTACAGAGGCGGCACTAACGGTGCGGCCGCTCATGTCTACCACGGCGGCCACGAAGCTATTTGGTCCCGAACGAGATGCGTCTACGAAAAGCGCGTTTTCTCTTCTGCTGTTTAGCAGAGAGAGGTAGGCTTTAGCCCACGCTCTCCTTCTACCCTGATTATGTACCGGATTCATGTTCGTGGAAGTGGATAAACCATGATCGTCGACCTTACGGTGTCTGGCAATGGAACTGCTCTCTCCTTAGTCAGGGGAGAGGTGATGCCTGCTCTGGCTAGAATTGCCTTGTCCGCTCCAGTGCTCGAAAGCCTGGAAATCTGGGCAGTGCGCTGCGCTTCTATTAATTCGTCGAGCTTATTGTGCACGCCCAACGCCTCGAGCTTTGTAGTATTCGTTCTAGAAGGGAGCCCTAAGACCTTTTTGACAGTCTGCCTAATAAGGACTTCGAGTTTGGCCTTTTCGGCAGCGCTCCAGAAGTGCATGGAGGCGACGTAATTGACATGGCTTAGAAGGAAGGCATGGAATAGCCGGAGGAGGTTGTCCTCCTTGATGCCTCATCTTCTGCCCGAGATCCTTTGAATGAGCCGAACGGTGGCAGCGGTGTGCTGTTGCAGTTTCTGTATCGTAGCTGCATTCCTGCCGTTCTCCGAGATAAGCATGCCTAGCACGCGTATGGGTTTCCGAATCGTTTTCCCCTATAAAACGCGTCGCCGGCGACGCTTCCGTCGCCAGCACGGTGACGAAGCCCCGGCCCTAGAAAATCGGCCAATCAGAAATTGAGAATCCGTCGCTAAATAGAGCCATTTTACAAAGCTGAAGCTGGCAACAGCAGTGGCTGTTGGTTTGTTTACATGCGTTCCACGTGTGGCACATCGAAAACTCAGCTGTGCGCTTCGGTGGTGTTCAAATGTGCGACATGGACAACGCCGAAGACCGAACTTACGATTCCTGCACATGTTTTCTTGGGCGCCGAGCTTTGCGCGCTTGTTGCTGTATCCGCTTGCCAAGCACGAACAGCACCAGAAAACCACTCAGCATCACGAAAGAAGACCCGTGGTACAGTGTACTAAAATATATATATAGTATAGTGGGCTCAGCGGCGCCGGGCTCCTGAAGCCGCCGATGCCAACTTGGAAACGGAGCTATATATTGAAATCGATGGTGCAACGCCTGGTATTCCACAAGGAAAGCGCATGTTGCTACACATTCAAAGAGCGGCGTCGTTGTCGAGATTAGTGTAGCGTCCGCGACCGCGTTGGCGCCCTTGCTTCGACGCCACGGTGCTCGCTGTGCATGTTCGCGGCGTCTTTATGCATGTGCAGCAATATGCACTTTCCATGTAGCACACAGCAGGTGTCGCACCGTCGATTTCCGAAGCCAAGCGGCTTCGCCTTGCTCCATTGCCGCTGGTGCGCACTCTATCCTTTTATTCTATAGTACACTGTACCTGTGGTTGTTGTGGCTCATTAGACAACTTACTCCTAGTTTATGCAAGTATTGTACACCATCAAATTATTCAATGTGATTCAATGCGTAATATTTCTCTAGGTTTAGGCCAACATGGGACCGGTCAGTCAACAGTGTACAAAACCGTGCTGCTGTCGACGTCGCCACCGCCGTCGCCTATTCGTACACTGCTCCGTCGCGTCTGCTGTACGCTTCTTTGACGCGACGGTGACGCGACGGAGCGCTTGACGGCTGTGTGAATCAGGCCTTACTCGCTTCCAAGGCGAATGCGCACTTTAGGAGAAGAGCAATGAAAACAGCAATAAGTACATCCCTGAAGATGCAATGACAGCGTTTTCCAGCGGCGATCCAGCAAGGATAATCGCTTTTGTGTCATTATGCAATCTTAGCCACGCCAAATTCCACAATCAAATTAGCTGGGAAAACATCCGGAAGACTACGATACGTATACAACGTTAGAGTTATACAGGATTGTCGTTGCACTCATGGCGCTGAGAATACTTTATCGCCACTGGTTCTCGTTGGTCAGCGAGTCCGTAGGGAGTAGCTTGTGGATGTATAAAGCGCAAATACATAAATAAATAAGTGGGAGGGGATACTTGCACTTCGAGAAAAGGGAAATCATGTTTAGATACCGGCGAAGGGCAGGGAAAATTGACTCGGAGCTGTCAATGAGTCGCGTGCGATCATGCACAGCAAAGACCGGTGCAAGCTTCCCTACCTCAAATCGCTTGCCCAAAGTGTTTATCATCGGCACCTAAAGTCCAGACCACGCGTACGCTTGCCGACGCGCACAACCTCGCGCCTGCGCACTCTGCGTTTGTCGCACCTCGCAAGGAATTGCGGTTTGCATCTACAAGAGACGTGCGCCAGCGCGCGCCCACTCGGCTAACTGATAGACGTTTTGACAGACATAGTCTCGTACTTCGACAGTGCTTCAAAATGCTGAAGTATTGATAAAGGCAATTCTTGTATTTTTAGAGCCGTTAGACCCGCGCAAAAACTGAAGAAAGAGCACATCCTTGCATGGCAGAAATCTGCCTCACTGAGTGTTGATTGTGCAACGCCGTAGCTGCGTAGCCAGGCACCTGGAAAGGCGAGGCAACCAGAGCCTGACATCTGTCTGGAACAGATATCCGTGTTTGGGTCGCACTTGGACGCTTGCGATCGGCCTCGCACCATCTGCGCATGCGTAGGCGCGCCGGCGTGAGCTTTGGCGCGACGGCAAGCGTACGTACAGCTTGGCCTTAAAACCAAAAGCAATGGTTTAGAAATGTAATTCTGCACCGGGATAATCCAACGGTGCGATTTCACAGTATAGTCTTCAGTATAGTATAGGCTTCATCACAGTATAGGCTTCATCAGTGGTCAGAGCGGCACTCAGTCCACGATATTACTGAGATCGACAGATGGTAGATAATAAGAATGGAATAGAACCACCTGAAAGGAATCCTTACATTGAACCGTCCTTGATGGCATTTTAGAGTGACAAGTTGACAAACTGCAAACAATGACAAAGAGAATAACAAGTGCTATCATGGATTATCTATTTTTGAAACGATATCATGTTGTGTTCCCCCTGATTCGTTCTAATATATGTAAGCGTTGCTATGTCTTGTCGGTTCCGCGAAGAGAAGAAACGCACAATGTAAACATCACAGGAGGAAAAAAAAAGAAACGAAAGTTAACTACAGGAAGGAGATCACGGACGAGCGTGAAGTTGCGTGCCGCTTGGCCCAGTGTGTCAGTGGACGTAGGTGAGCCAAATCTCTTGCGACACTCAAATCTGCGGTTATGGCGTGCAGCAAAACAGGAATGCGACAGCCCGTTGCAGAATTGCATGTAAGCGGAGAAAGCTTTTTGTCTGACGCGGCGTGGCGAGATAGCGGCGGCCCGACTGCCCATGGATGGACCTCCATTCATTAGGGGCGAAGGCGATCTCAGCGGCACGCACTTGGGGTCTGAACGCTGCACGTCGGCTTGGCTGTCTTGCAGGCGCCTTCATTTTCCGAGCGTCCTCGCGGGAGCTGGCGCTAAAACAAATGCTGTGCGTATGCGTCGGCGACAAGAGGAATGCAAAAGCTGCTCGCAGGCAAAGAAGAAACGAGTGAGTCGTGAGGAGCGCGCTTCTGATCCCCCTCGCGGGAGAGTCTCATTTCGGCAGGGGACGGCGAATGAAGCCGTTGGCGTGGTGCAGAACGGGTGGTAATAGAGGCGGACATCATTCTGTCCTCGTAAGCGCTCTTACCGCTGGAGGGGAGCCTATGTATAGTTACACCTTTCCGTGCATGGCCACGGAAGCCCGGTGATTGCTCGCGCAGAATACCAACGACGCAGCTTCGGCGGCGGCGCGCCCCCATTATGGGCCAGCCGGGGAGGCCGTTCTCTGGGGTCCCTTCCTTCATCGACGCCTGGACGAGTTTGTTTTGGACGGCCGCAAAAAGGAAGGGGGGGGGGGGGGGTGGCTTGACGGGCGCCCCGAGTCCCTGGTTGGAATCAAAATGTCCGCCGCACATCACGCGCGTATAAAAGTGCCCCGACCTGATCACGGATGCAGTCAAGCGCAAGTAACAACTGGCTCGGAAGAGAGCCTCCACACGCCACCCGGCGCAGTACTGAGAAGCGCAGCTTTTCTTCGGATGTTCGTTGTCTTTTTTTTTTTCGTGCCTCATGATGCGACCACGATCAAGCCTTGCGTGCAAGCAGCGCTTTCAGGACTCTCCGCCGTCACACCCTTGCCAAGTTCCCCACGGTCGACGCACGATACAAGCGCCTGTTTCTCGCAGCGAAAAAATGGCTTTGGTGCTAGAATCCTCCGACGACATAGGAGCAAGATTTGTCTTATAGACGATAGGGTTTACGTCTATAGCTATACAGTAGTTTGGGATAAAGTTCTCTGCGCGAAAAGGACGCCTAGAGGTAATGAGGTAAATCAGGCCCCGTTATACTGAGCGTTGCCTTCTGTACTTGTCAGGACGCTTTCCAATTGGGGAAAAATTTGAGCTTCTCGTTCTATAGTTGCAATGAGCTGCTCTCTGAGAAAATATATCACCCTGCAAAGTTCCTGAAAGGCTAAGAGCCGAGACGGCGCCGAGAGGACCCGCGGTCCTCTCGGCGCCGTCCCTCTTACCGCCATCTGGTCCGGTGGCGGCCAAAATAAGCGGGCTTCGCTAACCCTGCTCGGGGCAGAAATAATTAATGGTATTCGTTCTCGGAGGCTTTTCGGACCACGCCAATAAAGCGGCCTTGTGCTCCAGTGCCGCTTTCTCGCAACGTGCTCTTGAGTTTGTTTAGCGTATCGCCGTTAACCAGTCGATAACGTTGTTTTCCTGGGCTTCTAAATTTATCCTTATGCGCGACTGACATTAAAGTCCCATTAGTGGCTAAACGTTCAATAAATCGCAAGTAAAAGTTATACCGTTCGTTCCTCGAACGACGTAAGCAATATTCAATGTACCCGAGGTTTCACTGATTAAGAAGCCAGTGCGGCTGAAAATTTCTTATAGCCATGCTGCTTACATTCAACGCCAAAGAGAAAAGAAATACTCGTCATGAGAACAAATGTGCACTCTGCTAAGCCATGTTATAATAACGAGGGAGGTATTTATTTTAGTTATCATTTTTCTCCAGTTTTTACTTTTACATTATGTTATTTATTCTTACAGTAGAACGGAGAGGTATGGAGCAGCCGAGACACTTCAGCAACCGCTTTACATCATCAGAACATAACAGACTATGACTAGATATTACACATAATATTGCAGCTGCATTTTTTCTCGATAGCAGGACAGCTGTATACTCACCCCTGCGGCAATATAATCGATCGTATTCTGGAATCGTATTTCGCGTTTCGTTCTTCTCCGTTATTTTTTCTATGTGTGATCACATTCTACGAGTATTGAGGAAAGTTGCTAAAGGTTTAGAGGGATAATCTTTTCATGTGCAATATTTGAGCGTATATACTGGAGTTATACGGTACGAAAATGATAAACTTGTTGCAAACACAGTTACACTAGTTACTGTGTTCAGTTGCTCATATTTTTATTTTCAGCGTACGGCGCCACAATTAACAGACCAAGCCACAATAACGCCACAATAAAACGCTGCTCTTTAGCAGCGGAACTTCCCATTTTATAGCTGTTCATACGATTTATTTATTAGAAATTTATTCTATGTGTGATAGGATCCAACTCTCGCTCTCTTAACGGTCGATTGACTGCGACTTATTTTGTTTTCACGCGTTCGTGACTGGCTTTCATGAGACGCTGTTGGTTACGATTAACTCCCCCACCGTAAAAAGTTGAATCTTTTCAGCCTTTGTGATATGGAAATAACACTAGCACATCTCTTCGCCGCCCTACAGTATACTCCCGGGGGTTTTTCACGTCCAATCTGCTTTCCCGCGCAATGTACCCCCATCTGTGGTACCACACACGCCGGCGAGACCCTCTGCCCATAAATGGAAAGATCTCTGTCGTACGAGTCGTGCTTTACTTCTACAAAAAATTCGAGGTGCCAACGCACCCGTCTTCGTTGCCTCAGTGTAGCGCAGGCATGAAACACTAGAAAACTTGTGCTAGTATGGCGACATGTTTACCGCACCTTACAGTGCAGTATTTCATGCAAACTCGCTGCATTGCGAGAGAAAAGTGACTTTAAACACAATACGATACGGCAATTGACGTAAAGGGCTTGGTCTCTCATAAAGGGTCGAAGTTAAAATTCCAACACACGTCGGCGCAGATCAATGGTACAGCATCACGGGTGTAATGCAGAGGATGCGGGTTCGGCTCCCACCGGCAGCAAGCTGCTCTTTCGTCCGTTTTCATTTCCCTTTACTCTGTATTTTCTACATCTGGATTAAAGCAACACATAATTTCTCCTATATGCATTTCCTGCCTTCATTATCTGTTGGCTTCATATCGTTGTGACTAACGGAAGTAGAGCCCCTCGGCCTTTCTGTTCTATTCGTTCATAACACGCTAAATAGTAATTAGTGCCGAAAGAACCAGAATTTTCTGTGGTTCATTTCGTTCCCGAGTTAGGTATAATATACAAAGGCAGCAAGCCATCACCAATTGTTCTAAGCTCATTCGTTATCCTCCGTTGTATTTTTAAAGTAAAGTCCAAAGAAAAAAAAAGACAAGAACATCAAGCAGGTTTCCCGTGGTCATATATGTGCTATAAAAGTTGAACCTAAGAAAAACTGACCACCTGTAAAATAAGAGAACGCAGTACTTGGAGGCAAAACACGCCGAACGCGATACCAAGAAAAGGTGTTCATCATGAAACCTAAGTCATCATCATAGTTCATCTTAAGTCAGCAGGCACAATAGTCTAAGGAGAAAAAAAAAAAAAAAAAGACTCACCGTACCGTACGAAGCTCCACTCTCAAAATGCTCGCAGCACGTTTTTTTTTTTTCTCTTTCTTTTTATTTTTTCCTTGTCTCTTTTGTGTTCTCTATTTGCCATTCTAGCGTTGGCACGGCACGGTTACGTCGGTCTGATGAGAGCATTCTTGGCCCATTTCTTGTTCTGAGGCCGAGAAGCACTCGCCAACCAGCCTTGCCTGCTCTACCAAATTGGATCGCGATCAACCTTTGATCCTCGTAGATTTGGAAGAAAGAGACGCAGCTCATTAGCCGGCAAGCAGCAATGCAGATGGTGCGCGCTCACTCCGCCTGCGCCCTGAAGCACTCGGGCAGCGAAGAAGGAGAAGCTCTGCGGCTACCTATATCATCATAACTGCTCCATATGTTTTTCTTTTGTTTCTTTTTTGTTTTCTGTCTTCCCTTTCACTTCGGGACAGAGAAACCTTCATGGGCAAATAAGCGAATAGCATTTCTTTGAATACGGACCGGCGCACAAGAAAGCGCCGAGGAAGCGCTTTCTGCGTGTACATCTTAACGCCTCCCTCCTCCCATGTTTTGCATTAGTGCGAAGCTGAAATGATGTAGCGTGCACTCCATTGCGAAACATGCGCGCACTGAATTAAAGCCTCTTAGTATGAGGTAATCCTCGCTTCATCGTATATCTAGTTTCGAACCATCCGATGCAACCGTTTCTCGAGTGGCAAACTTCAAACAAGGACTTCGTTGCTGCAGCCCGCTTAGGCTCGGACAAGTTTATGAATTGCCCAAATATTATCAGCTTAAGTACTGTCGCTGGCCTACACGGTCGAGCTCAAACATGAGTGCCGCAGTTTGGCAGACCTCCGCCACACGGAGAAGGCGGGTCGCACTCAGTCATCGCAAAGGAAATATTTCACGGGTCATATATAGTCACAAAATAGTGTGTGTAGCCTTTGTAATTACGTCACCAATATTAGCGCAGGTGTTAATATTATTCAAACAGACACAAGGAAGATAAGAAACTTCTACAGCATTCTTATTACAGCTCTGTAAAGACATAAGACGCGCAAATACCGTTTCCAATCATGAAAAAGAAAAGTACAAAAAATTATTGGTTCTGCTCCATCTTAAGTAGTGAATCACGGGGCCATCTTTCATTGGGAGAGATGTCGCGAAAGCAACTGCGACACATATTGTACGATTATAAGTTGTGAAATACATTGCACATAATACCATAGTTGCTCGGAATTAGCGTATAGAATAGATGCGACGTGCGCAAAGGAATAATAAAAAAAGATATCCCGATATTCGCTTTTCAGTTGCCGAAAAACTTGGCGTTGTTCACTCGCGAACGATTGTAATTTGGGCCGCCCGATTGCGCGAACATCGAGTGAGGTCAACGCCGCGAGGCAGCGCAACTAGCTGTGAAGAGCGCGTCGACGGCACATTGTTCGGGCTGAGCGAAGAGCTCGCGCTCTACCGGCCAAGTATGACCCATTATGTGAATGGCTCAAGAGTGCGGCGCTGTACAGAGCGCTCACAGGGGCACGCCCCACGTGCCGTCGAGTGGCGCAGTCAGTGGAGCAATGAAGACGACTCGGTGTCCGACGTGCACTGTGCCGTGCCTCGGTGCCAGTGTACCTGTGAATGAGCGATCGCTACTCCAGAACTGATAGGTCCAGTACAGCCCAAGCTGAAACCACCCGCACCCTTTTTTTCAATTTTTTTTTTCCTGGGGTCATGCGTATCTCACCAGCACATGGCCCAAATCGTTTCAGGGCAGTCGTTGGCAAACACTGTATCTTTCGATCGCTGGCCGTATTTTTGCGTCCCTTCACCCACCTCAGAATGCAAGGTTAACAAATCTCTTCTCTCTTTATTTCTTATTCTTCATATAATTAAGGTCATCACACCTCTCTGCAATTCTAGTATCCTTCCTTTTCTTGAGCCCGAAAACGTGCGCCATCAGGATATTGCGCAAAAGAGAGAAAAATTACAAAGCCGGACTCTCGCAACATTCTCGATAGTGAGCGGTCGAAGCAGTTGGTGTAAGAAGCATTAAGAGAGTCAAATAAAAAAGTAACAAAAATAGAAAGGGGCGATGGTAGGTCGAAGACATTATTGATCGATAATAATGCCATCAGATTGCTCTAACGTATTAAAATAGAAATGTGTATGGACAATCGAAACCATTGAGCACTATTAAATGAGTCTGCTTTCTTAGAGAGGACAGAATTTTTTCTTGCTTTGTGCCAAACTGCTCGTCATATGAACCTTTGTCACAAGACGTTCACAAAGGAAATTAATCTTCCAGTAAATTATCGTGCCAATGCTTCGTTGTATTTTATTTTCTGAAATGTGAATTTTTACTTCCACTATTATTAGACTGAAACATTGTATCCGAAGGTCAACAAGTCCTTTGAAGCAGAACGTTCGTTGCTTTACTCATTTATTCTTTGGAAGCCAGTAGCTTTATTTTTTAAACAGTCGTTTTGGTTCCTGAAGTTTCCCACAACACCTCATGATCTATTGAATATTTTAAGTGACTTTTGTTTGAGCTGTGTAGTATATGGATAAGGGGAAAGGAGTCAGTGAAATATCGTGGTTTATTTGAATACCCCGTTGTCATCGTTGCCAAACGTGATAAACCACCACTACCCAAAGACTTTTCAGATTTTATTCTGCCTTTGCAGCCCTCAAAAAAGGAACACTTCAACAGCACTTGTGCGTCTCGTATGTATGTATGTATGTATGTATGTATGTATGTATGTATGTATGTATGTATGTATGTATGTATGTATGTATGTATGTATGTATGTATGTATGTATGTATGTATGTATGTATGTATGTATGTATGTATGTATGTATGTATGTATGTATGTGTGCGTGTATGTATGTATGTATGTATGTATGTATGCATGTATGCATGTATGTATGCATGTATGCATGTATGCATACATGTATGCATGCATGTACGTATGTATGCATGCGTGTATGCTTGTATGCATGCGTGTATGTATGCGTGTATGTATGTATGTATGCGTGTATGTATGTATGTATGTATGTATGTATGTATGTATGTATGTATGTATGTATGTATGTATGTATGTATGTATGTATGTATGTATGTATGTATGTATGTATGTATGTGTGTATGCATGCATGTATGCATGTATGTTATGAGCAAACGTCATGAATGGTAAAATGGTGTCCCAGTTGTTGTCGCTTGGTGCGATGTAGATCGATATCATGTCCGTCAGTGTGCGATGAAATCGCTCTGTTAACCCTTTTGTTTGGCTATGGTAGGCAGATGTCTTATGAACCGTGGTAGAAGCTCGCAATACGTGTTCGGGCATTGTTGACAGAAAAGTCTTGCCGAGGTCACTCAGCAAGATGCGAGGTGCACCATGGCGCAACGCAATGGCTTGCAGAAAGAAGGCGGCAACGTCTGAGGCAGAACCCGAGTGGAGAGGTGCGGTCTCTACGTACCGCGTAAGATGGTCGACAACTGTTACGATCCATCGATGACCTGCTGGCGTTATGGGAAGAGGGCTGACCAGGTCTATCTCAACGACGTCAAAAGGTGTCTCGGGATGGCGGTAAAAGGCCAGCAGGGGGTGAAGTGGATCGTTTCTGGCGTTGACAAAGTGCTCACGAAGCGACGTACTTGGCCACGAAGGTAGACAGGCCAGGCCAGAAGAAGCGGCCTCTAATACGGCTGTATATTTTGTGAAAACCCAAGTGGCCAGCAGATGGGTCGTTGTGAAAGGCTTCGAGGACTTGAGAACGCAGTGAACGTGGTAGAACGGGAACCCACTTGTGTCCATCGGTAGTATAAACATAACGGTGCAGCACAGTGTTCTCGAGTTTACCGTAGTTGGCGACGTAATCTGGCATTAGGTGGAGAAGCTCCACAGAGGAGTTTAATGATCCGGTTGCAGTATGGATCATCGCGTTGACATGATGCGAACTGAGCGCAATGATTGGAAGATGTCGGGTCAGTAGCGGCTAGTGATGATAACACAAGCGACGATGCGGCGTCATCATCACGGGGCGAAGAATGAAGAGCGTCTCTCGAAGATGGAAGTGGCAGGGGGCAGCGAGAGAGAGCGTCGGCATCTTGATGTTTTTTGCCAGACTTATACACAACGTCAAAAGTGTACTCTTGCAAACGGAGTATCCAGCGGCCAAGGCGGCCAGACAAAATTTTTTAGTGATGATAACCAGCATAAGGCGTGGTGGTCGGTAATTACAGTGAAGTGTCTTCCATAAAGGTATGCTCGAAACTATTGTACGGCCCAAACTACTGCGAGACATTCCTGCTCAGTCATCGAATAGTTCTGTTCCGCTGGCGTGAGTGCGCGACTGGCATACGCAACAACTCTCTCTCGAGAAGTGCTATCACTCTGTAGAAGGACAGCACCGACTCCATGGCCGCCAGCGTCGGTGTGCAGAAAAGTAGGGGCGTTCTCATCGAAGCGACGGGGGACTGGGTCTGATGTTAATGCACGTTTGAGGGCTTGGAAACTAAACTCACAGCCGTCTGACCAAGCGAAGGCAGCGCCCGAGGTATGCAGCTTGTGCAGTGGTGACGCAATGGAAGCGAAGTGGTTGATGAAGCGGCGGAAGTAAGACGCCAGGCCAAGGAAACTTCGTAACTGTTTTTGATTTTCTGGGCGAGGGAAGCGAAGCACCGTAGCAACCTTATCGGGGTCTGGTCGGACGCCATCTTTACTGACAACGTGACCCAACACTTTGATGTTCTTGCTGGCGAAGTGGCACTTTTTTGTGTTGAGCTGAAGTCCAGCGTTGGAAAGGCATGTCAGAACTACGTCTAAACGCTCAAGGTTCTGACGAAAAGTAGAAGAAAAAATAACAATGTCGTCGAGATAACACAAACAAGTTTTCCACTTGAGGCCACGCAAGACAGTGTCTATCATCCGTTCAAATGTTGCAGGTGCGTTGCATAAACCAAAAGGCATTACGTTAAACTCGTAAAGTCCGTCTGGTGTTGCAAAGGCTGTCTTGTGATTGTCCGCTTCGTGCATAGGTATTTGCCAATACCCTGACCGGAGGTCGAGGCTTGAGAAATATAGAGCGCCCTGAAGGGTGTCAAGCGCATCGTCAATTCGTGGCATCGGATATACGTCTTTGCGCGTGATCTCAATAAGGGCTCGATAATCAACGCAAATAGGCGGGTATTGGGCGGACAATGGGCGGATAATGTCTCGTTGGAGCACGTCAGCAACATTGTCCTCTATGATTTTTCGCTCCGCGGATAAAACGCGATATGAGCGGCGTCGCACAATTGAACTGCCGTCAGTGTCGATGCGATGTACCGCGACGCAAGTGCGCCCCAGAATCTTGGAGCGGACGCCAAACGAAACGCTGTGCTTCTGAAGAAGGGCTAAAAGTTCTGCCTTCTGCGCAGCAGTCAGAGCCGGATTTATTGTGGCAGTTAGAGCAGCGGTCGCAGCATGATCATCCGTGCTGACAGAGGAAGGGGGTGATTCTGCGCAAAGTGGAACCAGCGAAAGAGGTACAACTGGCGAAGAAGTTGGGTTAAGTGCAGTGACCAAAGCTCTACTTTCCGGAAAACGCACCAGGCTAGGAGGAATGGTAAGTCCCTTAGATATACAGCAGCCGCACGGTGCAAGGAACACGTCACCATTAACGACAATACCGGAAGTCAATGTCAGAATATTCTCATCGCCCGGGGGAATGCAACAACTGGCAGTTGTTACGAAACACAGGCTGGGACCATCGACATCAGAGGAGAATTCAGTTGCCGTCATTTGAATCAATCGTTGACGACAAGATATCAAAGCCGACGCTGATGAGAGGAAGTCCCATCCCAAGATTAGGGGGTGAGTACACGAAGGCAGCACGATAAACTGAATATGGTGAAGAATGCCATCAATAAAAACTCGCGCTGTGCAAACACCAGAGGGTTGAACAAGAACTGCGTTTGCATAACGAAGGGGAGGACCACAATATGGCGTCTTCATTTTTCTCAAGCGGGAAAACAAGTCCATACTAATAAGAGAAAGGGCTGCACCCGTGTCCACCAAGGCTTCTGTCCGTACACCTTCAACACACACCAACAATATATTTGACGGGCGCTCCGGAGAAGTCTGCACAGCTTAGTTTTCCGGGCGATCAGCAGAGGTTGAAGTCGCGGGTCGCAGTGGTGAAGAGGAGCGCCGAATCGGTGAAGGAGAGCGACGACGCGGGAAACGGGAAGTATACTGGCTGCGCCGAGAGAGAGAGAGAGGGAGAAACAACTTTATTTATCCCATCTTAAAGGGAAAGGGGCTGCAAGAAGAAGGGGAGAGAGGTTGTCCTACTCGCGGTAGGCCGCCTCTACCACCTCAGCCCACCTCAGGATAGCTTCCTGAAGTTCGGGGTTATGGCTGCACATGGCAGCCTCCCACAGCTCCCGACTACTTAAAACTCTACAAAGGTGAGGGGGTGGGGAGTGGTTCTTGCATTGCCACATAATGTGGTTTAGGTCTCGTGTATGCGTGACGACCAACACATTAAAGGTGGGAGGGTTCAGCGACCTAGGCGGTAATGCCCGCAAATATCGTGGTATGAAAGTAACTTGTCTTTGGAGGCTGCGCGAAAATTCGGCGGAGATAGTGAACGACGTGAATAAGTCGGGTAAGAGCGACGATGATTTGGTCCAGGAGCAAAAAAGCCATCCTGTTCAAAATGATCACAGCCACGCCTTTCGTCTTGCTGGCGACATCGACAGAACCTTGAAATATGGCCGCGGATGCCGCAATATAAGCAGACCGGCCGAGGAGGGCGCCAGGCGTTGTAAGACTGAGGCGATGCGCTCGGAGTGAGAGGACTCAGCGAACCCTGCACTGTGGGCGGCTGTTGATGTGGTTGCTGAGCCACCGGCCCGATGCCTTTGAGCAGGTGGCGCACACGGTCATTCTCCGCAATTGCGTTATTGACACGGCGTCAGAGGACGAGGACGTCTTCTATGTACGAAGTGTAGGACTCGCCGGTGTGCTGAACACGCTCAGCAAGCTGCTATGTGATATCTGAGTGGACAGAAGGGTTCGCAAAAATCTGCCGTAGTTGACGGGTAAACGAGGTCCATGTGGGGAAATCTATCTCATGGTTAAAGGACCAAGTCTTCGAGACACCCATGAGGTAAAATGCGACGTGGGTAAGTTTGGAAGAATCAACCCAATTATTTACGGCACTTACGCGGTCGTACTGTTCCAGCCATTCCTCAACATTGTCTCGATCCGCGAAGTCCAGCTAACACCGGGGGTTCTTTTTGCGGGGTGGTGACCGTCCAAGCAGGGATAGCAGCCGGGGTTGCCACGGGTGCTGCCACGATGGGCTGCTGATCTTGCGACATCGCCAACTGCTGTTGGTATAGGCGGCGACCCGAACGGAGCTTCAGGGAGGTGTTCTAGGTGAAGTTAGGCAATGACCGGCAGAGTGAGAGGACTGAAGGACCGAACAGCACTCTCCACCACTTGTGAGACAACGGTTAGGATGATGATGATGATGATGATGGCCTCACACTTTGGCTCGTACCCACACTGGGGGATTGGCCAAGAATTCGCTGCCTGAACTTTTAAGTAATGTTTTGATGATTTACATATGCAAAAAAGGGTAAAATATGGAAAAAGAATAGAAAAAAAATCAATATAAAAGTAATCATTTAAAATTTATTCGTTTAGTTGATTGCATGAAAGCACAAACGGCATCAAAGACATCCCTGTGGTTGAAGCCCAGAACTGACGCACCGAACGTTAGTATTATTTCTGATGTTAAGATTAGCCCTAGTTTAGCAAGTGGAATTTCTGGAAGCCTTTTTCTTAATAATGTATAGGGACGACATATAAAAAAACAGGGATCTAGGGATTCTGTTTCCTGGAAGAATTGACACAGGGGAGATATCGCCAGACCAGTTCTGTGTAAATATAGATATAAGCGGGGGGGGACCTGGCAGCGCAATCTGGTGATCACCACTTCTGATTGTCTTGATTGACACCACTGGATTTTCCACGGAAACATGAGATGCTGAGATTCAGCCCATGTTGTTATTGATTCAATGGCATCTCTACGAATCGAATATTTTCGATATCTAATCGCTGTTATGTGCGCAACTACTGGAAGAACCGATATTATTGGTCCACTCAGGGATGCTCGCGCTAATGAGTCTGCCATTTCGTTTAAATCCAACCCACAGTGGCCTGGTACCCATAATAGTTTTACAAAATTTAACTGCGGAGGAACAAATGCTAAAAACGTCTTTAGAGCTGGTGAATTGGATGAAGCTGTAAGCGAAGAACAGACAGAAAGCGAATCTGTTATAATAACTGCACTGATTTCGTTCAAAGGGAGTTTCCGCAGTGCTAAAATAATTGCCAAAAGTTCGGCTTCAAAAACGGGAGTATAATCTGGCAGTCTGAAAGAAAATGACCAGCCAAGCGAAAGCGAGAAAATGCCTACGCCCGCCTTATCATTGTTCACTTAAGCGTCTGTGGCTATTATGTTATTTGATGGTGCATGCGCAAGGTAATCTTGCAACCGGTTATTTAAGAACCTGACTGATTGAAGCTTAAGGTTTCTGGGGAAAATGTCCTCGAATTCAATCTATATATTTTGATTTGATTCAGTTGATGGAATTACCTCTCTAATTTTCACATTTAAACTATCTAATTGCTTTTGAACAAATACGATCTGTGGAGTGTGAAAACGTGGCCAATGAGCAAGTCTCTTCTTTATTGTCGCGAGCCAAAGCCCCACAACGATGGTCTCCAGTCATGATGATGAGTATGTACAGATGAGAAGAAGCGTAAATATAATGCTCATAGTATGTATGTATGTATGTATGTATGTATGTATGTATGTATGTATGTATGTATGTATGTATGTATGTATGTATGTATGTATGTATGTATGTATGTATGTATGTATGTATGTATGTATGTATGTATGTATGTATGTATGTATGTATGTATGTATGTATGTATGTATGTATGTATGTATGTATGTATGTATGTATGTATGTATGTATGTATGTATGTATGTATGTATGTATGTATGTATGTATGTATGTATGTAGAAGAGAGGAGGAAGATGTCTTACGGGTTGATTGCAGGATGACGCGAAGGAAGAGCATGACAGCTGCTGAAAGGAACGGTACTTGCCGTAAGTAACTAGCTGCGGCTTCGCCTATAGCAATCTCAACCGCGTAACAGCGAAGTAACCAACAAAAATTCAGCGGCTATGCACAAGGCAAACCGGTCACACACTCTGGCCGTTGAGGCCGGAATTCCGTCGGCAGCGTGAGCACGGCAGCGTGAAAAACCCGCTCATTCAGGAGAAATGCGGTCAGGCAGCAGACGGCTCACCGGGCGTCCAGATTCCAAAAGGTATTCAACACGGCGATCAATACTCAATTCTCGCTCATGGACTTAAGGGTAAACCGGAAAGCTCAGAAAAGGAAGGATGCGACGGAAACTCAGGATGCGAAAGGGGGAAGACACAAAAGGAATTTCTCACCGCAGGACGGAGACACGCAAAGACCGAAAGCGGCAGTCTTGCAAACCAGGCTGCTGGGAGCCTCGTTTGGATTCTTAGTTGGGTTTGTTTAGATATCGTAAGCCAAAAAAAAAAAAAAAAGACTAAACAATATATATGCGTGTAGAGAGAGAGAGTGTGTGTGTGTGTAAGAGTTGAGAAAGTGTAAGGCAGCTTCCTTGGTCTATGGCTCTCTCTCCTTTTTTTTTTTTTTTTTTTTTTTAACAGGGCTATCATTGTTTTTAGGGCTGCGCAGAGCTGAAGAACGGTCGCGCCGTTTCTCCCAGATCGCTGCTGCCCGGCGACCGGAAGAATAGATGTGTTGGCGAGAAAGTGAGATGGTGGTGGCGACACAGGCGGGAGCGGTATAGCAAGAGCCACAAAGTCCGACCGTGGGCTCGGCCGCCGCGCTTCTTTTCGCCAGTCAGCAGCGATCGCTTTGCGGGAAACGCAAAGCAAACAAAGCTGGCTGGCCGCCTTCTGCTGCCGGAAGCAGCGAGGGGGGTACAGCCGGGGGAGGCCCCGCCGAATGTGGGGTTTAAAGGACGCACCACGATAAGGGCGCGAGAAGGGGCACGAGCGAGGAGGTAGCGCTCAAAATATGGCGAATTTCTCAAGCAGCAGCAATTCCACAATCCTCGACGCACGGCCGAAACGGTGCTCCGAAGACGGCTGTAAAAGAGGAGAGCGGAACAAAGCGGAAATAGACGGAAAGGGTGAGAATGTGAAAACGAAGAAGTGGCTAGCGAGAATGGCGAGCGAGGAAGAGCGGCGTGATTTCCGTTTTCGGCGTTCCCAGTCGTGCCTATCTGCGTGAGTTTACGCGAAGTGTGCACTGCCGGTCACGGGGTGTGCCGATATTTTCAGCGCTACCTTTTTTTTTTTTTTTTTTTTTTTTAGCCCACCTTAGGGGGAGCTAGGTGAAATACGATGACTCGAGGAACAGCGAATCGGGGTCTTTTCAATACAAAATGATAAAGCTTACACTTGAGAAAGTCGAAGGCAAGTGCTGTTTATGGTTGTTTTGTTTTGCTTGAATTCCTTGCATATGCAAACATAATTGTACAGAAATTTATTATTCTTTTCCGCGATGAACGGGTCAACAGTGCCGTGGCGTTAACACTGTTCGCTCGTGCTTGCGTTTCAGTCCCTTTGTAATCACTTGCATATATGTGTACTAGGAGTGCGGAATCGTGAAATCCTGTCGTTGAGGACAAAGGCTATGAGTAAAATGTTTTTTTGAGTGACAGTAAATCATATGCACAGGCTCTGATGATGATAAAATGTTTTTCTTTCTTATTGTGCAGCAGCAATTTTGGCTATAATGGCCAAATATTTAAAGGAGCATCGGCAAAAGATATCAACTGTTTCCGCTTTGTTTTATATCGTAAGCCAAGAAGTGTAGGCATTATACGCACGTTACAGTGCCAGATTCAGTGCGCCTGCCGGTGTGGCTTCAAAATAGTTTAGCAATGATAATATCTTGAGGATTTTGCTACACGCATGACCTATGCTGTTGCGACTGACTTATTGGCTCGGAGCTATACCATTCAATTAAATAATTTCGAACGCTGAACACGTAAATGAAGGGAAAAAATACATGTTGGAAAGCAAGGGGCACGAGTTAATTAGCTTCCAAGCAGAATAAAGCATCTGCGGTGTGCTTTCTTAGCGAAGCCATCATGTATTATATAGCATATTTCCGCCTAATTCATTACGCATAATTCCCACGATAGATTAGCGATTGCAGCGCCAGACATGCTTTGTAGTTCCGGCATAAAACTCTGGTTCGAATGACCAGAAAAAGGGGAAAAACATGACCAGACAAATAGACAGCTGTGTTCCCAAGAGAGGTTGCACATGCAACCTCTATAAAATCAGCAGTCTTCAGCGAGTAAGGCTATTGCTTTGACAATGGTTCTAAGCTCGTGACGACGAAATCGGCATTTCGGCGCATGCTTCTCTCGCAATTCCTATTTCTGTGTGTGTGTGACCTCTCCTCCCTTCTCTTCATTAAAATCTACTCTCTCTCTTATTCCTGCAGCTGTAATAAGATGGGTTGGTGTCCCAAAAATAAATACTCTACCTCTGTTACGTTGCTGATTTTGTTACCTGGGGTTGGCGGAACTAGCCAAGGTGCCCACAATGAAGCTTTCCCCCGTTATCCTCAATACTAAGGTGCATTTTATTGTGTGCTGAAGTAGTTAAATAAACCAAGTGAAATCATAACATATGAGGGATGGAAGACCTCGAGACAACTTTGCAAACCGTTATGCTCGAACGCACATCCGTATCCAGACGCACATGACAGTGGCTCTATTGCTGCAGTGCGATTACATAGCGGATGTACTTGAACTGCAGCAATAGAGCGACTGACATGTGCTTCTGGATAATGACGTACGAAGGCTTACTAGTTACTCATTGGAACGCGTGACATGTCTGTGTGTGACTCTTGCGGAAGCAAAGAGACTATCAAACGTCAACACCTTTTGTGCATATGCCCCAAGTACGACGTTGAACGTGGACAAGTGTAGCGGAATTAAACGGTGTGGACTCGAGGCCGTTTTCGGAAATGAAGATCCGTGGACTGTGGCCGTGCGCGTCGCTGGCACAAAAAGAAACGACAGCACTACTGCAGTATCTCATGTCAACAGGCTTCCGTGACCGTTTATATAGACTAGGGCCGGTATTTTGTAGCGATGCGTTATGCTTTATTCTATACTAGTTTTATCATCCACCACTCACGGCCGGCTGATCCCGTTGATAACGTGAGCGGACCGTCGCTCTGACAACTGATCAAGCGCGAAAAGCTCGAAAAGGCATTAGCATCGGAAAGGCATCGCTACAAAATATCGGCCTAAGTGCGCACCTCCACGCTTGCGCGAAACTAGTGCTCTCGCTCTCCTTCGCGAGCGCGAATTCTTTATCTCTTATCGTCGTTGTATCCGCTATCCCCAGCGAAGGGTAGCAAACCAGACGTGCATCTGGTCAACCTATTTGCCTTTCCTCTGTTCTCTCATAGGGGATGAGACTTTTTTCGACGACACCGACGAGTTTGACTTCACCTTGAATTTTGAAGATCGATTTTTCTTTTGTTAGAGTAACGTCTACCTGACAGCCCACATTAGCGCATTACCTGATCCGATATGTGGTAACGCTGTGCCGCGGCGGCAGCATCTCGATGGAGGCAAAATGCAAAAAGCCCGTGTGCTTGCGTTGTAGTGCACGTTAAAGAACCCCAGGTGGCCAAATTAATCCGGAGCCCTCCAATACGGCGTGCCTCATAATCAGAACTGGTTTTGGCACGTTAAACCACAGAAAGAAGAAGAATGTGGTAACGCTGTTCCCTGACTCTGCGTTTAACCCATCCCCCCCCCCCCCCCTTTTTTTTTTGTTTTGTTTTGATCAACGTAACTTTGACAAGAAAGTCTACCGTGAGCTTATTCAAATTTTAGGTTTCGTCTGTGGCTTGGCATGACATTCACGAATTTCTGTTCGTATCGTATTGGACTAGCCGACAGCCTTGTTTACAATATCTGTGACTGCGATAGGAGAAGTACGCGTGTCATCATTGTGGCTGCTCTATAACTACAGCGTGCTAGGAAAACACTCTCGTCCACGCCGGACAAGCGGGAAGGGCTCCACTTGTCAGAGATAAGCATTTTGGGACCACAACACTGTGTTAAGACAGTTTTCCGACGTTTCTTTTCAGAGTTCACATTCGTCATTTTTCTCGCATCCCCGATCATCACGTGGCTGTCATGATATCGTCAGTGTCAAGTTATCGTCACCTATCAAGGCTGTTTGCCATCAGGATATACACCAACAGCATGGCCATCTGCCTCTTGCCTTCAAGACCTCCAACAGTTTCACGAGGGCCTTAATAGGGCTGAGCACAAAGCTTCGCAGACTAGTCTGCGTTCTACACAGTCTCCTCTACCAGTATCAAGAAAGGGGTCATACTGTAATGATGACGTCGGCGCACTCCTCTGACTGGAAGTCCATTTTTGACACTGTTCAAACCCTTCATTAATCAATCCAGAAAAGCTGAAAACGGAGCATCCAGAATATACGCAGGGCAACCCTGTATCAATGAATGCTCGGCACCACCATTTTTAATTCTAAATATTATCTAGAAGCACAGCATCTGTATAAAATTTCCATCGCTGATCCTCCCGACTACATATCACAGCTAGTAAATGGAAGTTTCGCCAGTACACGAGCTCAGATGAATACTCAGACGTTCTGTATCGATCTTAAATAATTATTCGTAATTTCGCAAGTTATGCTAAGTACATGAACATGACAGTGAGTTATTCATAAAGTTCCGAAAGTCGTCCGAAGTGTCCCAGCTTTCGAACACAACATGTCTTAAATCAGCTGCCTAATCATGCGCTGGTTTTTGAAGTAAATGGTCTTACCGACTCGACCAGGTCACTCTAATATAAAATTCGCCATTTTTTAAAACTGTTTTTTGACTTTTTCCAAGCCATAACGATCATATGAAATACATATCGCTGAACGTTGCTCGGTGGTCAAAATTATTCCGGAGCCCTCCACTACGCATCTCCCATAGCCCAGGTATTGAATTGGCGCGTTAAGAATATCGATAAGGCTTCAGCCATTAAGGCCCTGTCAGTAAGTTCCACAAGTAAAAAATAAATTAACACATGCAAGCGTTTATGTTTGATGCAATTGGGCTTGGTGTTACTCAGGGCATGATATGCCCGGGTGCCTGTAAACTAATATCCTCTTCCACGGTGCATGCGAAGACGCTGTTCAAGTACTTGTGTGTTAGCATAACGGAATGTGATGCACTGCATTTTTTTCAATTATCCCAAATTCTGAATTAGCATACAGAAGCTTTGTAATGATTGAGTTCGACATTGGTTAAGTGCTGCACAATAAAGCAGCAATCTGGAGCTAATCTACGGCATGCGATATCTTGCAGAGCTTGCATTAATACGTAACCCGCTATGCATCCCCATCAACAAAACATCTGGATTGCATTCTGTGGCAGCATTTGTACGTAACGCAGCTTAAGTGACACTAATGACGACAGCGTTGATCTAGAAAGCGAGTACAACTTGTCAGACAGGATGTCTTTATTTTGAGTTCAACAGACTTCGCTGTAATGACAACGGCACCTGCCGAACTAGTAGATTTAACAGAATTGTCACTATAAACAAGAGCCGGGTGCTGCGAACATTGTACAGAAATTGCTGTTTTACAAGTTCTAATGCAGCAGAGTTTTCTACGCTTCGAACATCACTCGGGTTTATTTTTTCGGAGCCACTTCATCGCTGGTATTTTTGCCACTCCGAAGACAGCTATCTAAAGAATTATAATTTCACTACGCAGTGGATATTATGAGCAACTTGTGTCGCATATCAGACAGTTAAACCATAGGGCACTTGAACAGTGACACGATATGCTTTATCAGTGACTACCGGGGCATTGTGGTGATAGTGGAAATGGTCGCGCTGACGAATCATCACGCTGGTGCAGCTGCTACCCTTCGTTCAATTGCATGTGATTGGACATTGGCCTGGTGGAAGTAAACGAGTTCCACGAACAGTAGCCTGATTTTCCTGGCTCCTGACTTGAATATCTGTATACTGCCTGGGCTACCAAATTGTGAAGGAACTCTGTTGTGCAGGCTCGCACTCCGGGTCGCGTTTACCAAGTGATATTTGTTTCTTAGTGAATGGGCCGACAGCCCTGTCTATGGCACTTGGCCGCTGTGATGAAGCAATCACACATATTCTGTACCCATGTTATAGTACGGAAAAGCAGGTGCCGTCTACAACTACAGGGACACCGGGCAGCCGCGGCCACAAATATATTTGGAGTGCGGTCACAAAACATGTATGCACTAAAGGTAGCCAGAGTAGTAGTTGGCTTCCTGCGGTCGACGGGCTTGCGAGGCAAACAGTGATAGTGACGTGCGCCGCCTCAGAATATTGGGCGGCGATTTCCCTACTCACCATTCTCCCTTCATATCTCTTTGAATCTCTCTTCCCCCGTGCAGAATAGCAAACCGGATTTTTTTTTTCTGGTTTAACCTTTTTGCCCTTTATTCCACTTACATCTCTCTCCAGAAAGCTAGTAGCACCTGCAGCGGTGGCTTAGCGGCTACGGTGTTTCGCTGCTAAGCACGAGGTTGCGGGATCGAATCCCGGCTGCGGTGACCGCATTTTGATGGGGGCGAAATGCAAAAATGCCCGTGCATTGGGGGCACGTTGAAGAACCCCAGGTAGTCAGAAGTGATCTGGAGTCCCCTACTACGGCGTGACTCATAATCAGATCGTGGTTTTGGCACCCAAAACCCCATAATTACAATTACAAAGCGAGTAGCTGATGCCAATGGACCGCCTACATATTGAACGCGTTCAATTTTTATGCAACCGTACGTTACTTTTGTCGAGTCTGGGCGGGCCTTTTCGAGCAAATTAAGGC
Source organism: Dermacentor silvarum (assembly GCF_013339745.2). Lineage (NCBI taxonomy): Eukaryota > Metazoa > Arthropoda > Arachnida > Ixodida > Ixodidae > Dermacentor > Dermacentor silvarum. Next base: position 85,028,227 of record NC_051154.1, on the reverse strand, counting down.
TATTTCTCACATTGGGCTGGCTATGTACAATTACTTTGGCACTTTATGGCTGATGTCGCTATTGCGTGAAAGAACAGCCCCAATCACTGCCTTCAAATGTAAGTTATGAAGTTAAACGGACACCAAAGAAAAAAAAAACACCGCATATCCACGGGGTGAATGATGATGAGTGGGCGAAGCTCCGGAGGGAATCATCGGTAAACCGTGAATCTTTCGTGTAATTCGCCCAGTCTCGCCGCACTAAATCGAACGATTGACTTCCATCAATGACACGCGCCATATGTGACGTCATTCCTATTTTATAACAGCGCCGTTCATTATAATTGCACCATCTCCCGCTTAAGGGGACGCTAGCACAAACGCGTTAGAAACGTGCAGTACTCTAAGGGGAAGAGGCCACAGCGTCTTACGCAGCCGTTTACACATGCCGGAACGTGCACCGCGTTTGCCGACGCCATCAGCGTTTATGACTACGGGGGTAAGGCGGAGAGGCCACAGCGTCTTACACCAGCTTCTTACACGGGCCGTAACGCGCTAGCACAAACGCGTTAGAAACGCGCAGTCTTTCGTTAATGTTGGGTATTTATTGCCATCGCGGTGCGTCTGTCCATGTGCGCTTCGTGGCGTAGTGGTTAGCGCCACGAGTTCAGAAGCGAGGGGTCCCTGGTTTGATTCCGCTACGGACACAATTTTCGGAATTTTTTTTCTCATAAAAGTAGACGTGGCTACCTACTACTACTACTACTACTACTACTACAGAGGAGGGACAGACCCAGACCCTAAGGAGCTTCGCCCCTAAAAAAAAATATTTCTTTCGTATTAGTAACTCCCCCTTCCACAATGCCCAAAACGCTACTCTTACCACGAGAAAGCGCTTGAAAGGCCAGAAAAGGGGTAAACACGAAAGACGAGTGGTGACGCCGCCTTGAAAATCCCGCACCAGTACGCCGTGACGTCATGTATTTTGACGATGTCTGTGAGGGCCTACGTAATTATTTAGTGGTATAAAGAACGACTATATTCTGTTCTAAAGGGGCCAGACACTGAATTGCAAGTTTCGGAAATTTTTATTGGCGCAACACTGCCACAATGCCAAAAATTACTTTGCATTCCGCGACGTCACACTGACCAACAGATGTTCGGCTTTCGGCGCGAAATTAAACAAAAAATGCAACTTTGACATTTCGTTTTCTTTCTAATAATCAACCGATAATTGCGAAATTAACGAGAGCAGAGTTTTCAAAAACTACTTTATCAGTCTAAACTAAGTTCTTGTTTCGCTTTAGTGTTCCTTTAAGGTGCTGCTTTTAAAAGAAAGAAACCAGAATGCCACGGATCATTGTGGTGCTAGAGAACAGGCCGCCACTCAGCTCTATGTGTTTGATCATACCTAGGAGCATGCCTGCTCCTGCCATGTCTTTGAAATCGAAGCGACAACTTGGGCGCCTATAGAGCAATACACGGCTTAATTTATTTGTGTTTGCGTGTGCGTGATTTTAGGTGTCACACCATATAGGGTGTTACAAATGGCACCGGTGGTGCTTGCATTGAGATAGTGTTCTTTCTGTGTGGCCTATTGACTGACGTCGGCATACGAAGGAAGCTGGCATTGCATTTCATGAAACCGCTTACTGTGTCTTCGTGTGCACGTTCAATATTCTTGTTTTGGATAAAGCACTTTCAAGGTGTTTTTCGGCCGAACACCCGTAGATGAAAACATGGCTCTTCAGTGTCACGCTATACGTGTGCACGCAGAACGGTGCATTGCACTTTGAGAGACGTCTGTAGTAGGACTGATTAAACCCGTTTGCTTAGCGTTTTCTGGTATACCAGCTTACACTTCGCTATTATCTCTTAGTCTATAGGATTACATTCGATGCTATTGAGTCCCATTGAGTCCTGTGTCCGAAGGAAATGTATAGTGCGCTCGGGGCTTCCTTTATGAATAAATTACGTTCCAAAGGTAAAGGTGCGAGTCGTAAGTTTAGAGTATGCCCACAGTCCAGAGAGAGAGAGAAATACAAGAGAGGAAAGGCAGGGAGGTTAACCAGACGCACGTCCGGTTTCCTGGAAATCCTGAAGGTGTATGGCACCTGGAAGCGCAGTTTATGGTACTCAATCATTTTGGTGTATTCTGCACCTGGGGATATGAGAAATGTCGACAGATTAACGCTGTTATGGCTGTAGCTGCTGCAAGGACTTGTAAATTGCATTTGCGGCTTTGTGGCGTCTTCGTAGGCCGTCGTCGTAGCAGCTCCTGCATAACTACCCTTATTATGCCGTCAGGCCCCCGAAAAAAATGTATTTCGATCAACACAAGCAGGTTGCGAGCCCATATAATTTATTTGTTCGCACTTACGCTGTTTGTGCGGTTGTCCACAAAACCACGGATTATTTTTAATTGTTTGTTTTTGGTAGTGTGCTCCTGTTAGTTCTTAAGAGAAATGCAAAATTTGAAATTTGGGAAGTAATATGTATCGTACTGGGGCATACAGCGTTGCCTACTCGCTCTCGTGGACACGAAATGACCTGGGGGGCAGCAGAATATTCCTAAATGCCGTTCATCTAGATAGAACTCACAGTTATGAATCACGTCATAATGTACCATCATGCTGAAATATTATCGCATTCTCATAGATTGTTATCAGACATGACTTAGTAATAATAATATCAATCAATCAATCAATCAATCAATCAATCAAATGTTTATTGTAGTGCCCAGGAACAGCTACTGAGCCTATGTGCACCTAAAAAGGAATGCGCGAGACAAAATGTACAGAGAAGACAGATGCGGTAGACGAAACATTGCGAGATAGAGAAACAAATAAGGAAACAGAAAACGAGGAGCCGGGCGTAAAAGAGAGTTAGTCATACCACATGATTATCTACATTTATACAAAATGCAGGAAATGAACTCTGAAATATGTCGATACAGGCCGAATACTTATTACATGGTGTTTGCAGTCGAGCCATAAGACAGTCTTTAAAGCAGCAAGGCCGGGCAGAAAATGCGGAAGGTTGCCTGGTATACCTTTTCGGCATAAAAAGTTGCGTATGATCAAGAAGCTTTGGCCAATGTATAATGCTATGGACCACATTATAGAGCAACAAAAGGTCTGTTTTAATACGTCTTTATTTAAGAGGTTTGAGTTGAGGTATATTTGAGAGGGGTCGGCTATGGCCATAGCGCCAGAACGGCAAAAGCGGTGCTTGAATATATATATATATATATATATATATATATATATATATATATATATATATATAAATTTATTTCGGACGCGTCCAATGAGGTCAGAATTATATTTGCACGTTCCACCCCAAACTACACAGGCATACTCGAGTAGTGGAAGGCACACAGTATAATACAGTTTTGGAAAGTCAACAGAGGAGTGGAAGGCATGCGATACAGGACAAAGAATACCAAGAGCACGAAGGGCACGTTGTTTCACATATTTAGCATTGGAAGATAAGCTTAGAGTTTTGTCTAAGTACACACCAAAATCTTTTATTTCATCCACCCGGGGTAGTGGAGAGTCCCGAGGGGTGTATGGAAATTGCACATGGTGCGTTTTCCGGGTACAACTTAATACCATAGTTTTGGAAACATTAAGGAGTAGCTTATCCTTTCTGCACCGGTTTGAGAGTGAAAAATTGTTTTTTTGGAAGTCAATGCAATCGTGAATACTTTTGACAGTTTTAAATAGTTTTAAGCCGTCAGCATATAGAATGAATTAAGAGTGTCGAATTGCTGACGAACTGTCATTTATGAACACTAGGAAGAGAAGAGGGCCAAGAACGGATCCTTAAGGGACTCCGCTGGTGACCTCATACCTAACAGAACTCAGTCCATTAATGCCATCGAAGCACGATCTATTGCTTAGGTAATTTGATACCAGGGCAGTGATGGAAGAAGGTATGCCCATTTGCGTGAGCTTTGTAAAGAGGATGTGATGGCAAACTACATCAAGTTCTTTACTTAGGTCAAAGTAAACAGCGTCTAATTGGCCCCTACTAAATGTACCACATTGAAAGCGTGGGTCATAAATGTGACCACGTTCGTTGTGGAGCTTCCTGAGACAAAGCCATGCTGTTTATCCAATAAAATGTTCCTAACAATAACAAAAAGCAGGGAATGCAATACAGATTCAAAGAATTTTGACGCAGCGCAGAGGATAGATATAGGTCGGTAGTTAGTAACTGCACTTTTAGCAGCCGATTTGTGTAAGGGTTCTACCCGTGCTACCTTACAAGCGCTAGGAGACGTACTAGACTTTAGGGAACTGTTGAAGATTATTGTGAGAACAGGGACAAGTACGCTTCCGTACGTCTTAAGCCATGCAGGAGGGGTGCCATCAGCGCCACAAGAAAGGGAAGGCTTGAGGCGCTTTGTGGCACTTCATACACTTGAAATCAAGGTCTTCATTGAGTGATAGTGTACACCCATTCTCTACCTGCGCTACCCTGACTCCTCTCTACCATTCAATCCACCTCCGCTCTGGATGGTTGCGCGTTATATAAAGGTAAGCGCTGCAGTTCATGCGATGCTTTTGCAAGAGGTCACGGATAATTACAGCCGTCAAGAGGGTATTGCGGTGACAGCCAGGGAACTCCAGAGGGTATTGTGCACATGCGACGTGGTGCAAATGTCCAAACGAGCTTGTCGCAAAATGTCCAAACGACCCTGTCGCGTCGCCTTTCCTCTCTGCGACGCTTTGCGATGTATATGCACGCTCTGAACCACACCTCGACGCACCGTGCAAGACAGCCGCAGCAGCAGCAGCAGCAGCAGCAGTGGAAAACTGCTCTTGCTGTTAGGCAACAGCAGTTTTCCACTGCAAGTTAGGCAAAAACTGCAAGTTACGGCAAAAAAAGCTTCGCTTTCAAAACACGAGCAGTTTTCCACGTGTGAGGAAAAGTGGAAGTAATCAAAGAGTCATTAAATATAGATCTTAATACTGGGGCAAATATACTGCCGTAAGCTTTTGCGGAGGGGATGTCATCAGGGCCGCAGGATAGGGAAGGCTTCAAGCGCTTAAGGCATTCGCTCATTAGCTTTTCAGCGAACAGCACAACAGTAGATGTAGGAACCGTCGTGTGCTGCTGACACCAGCGTTAAATCCTGAAGCTTTATTATATGAAGATGAGAAATGGACAAAAAAAAAATAATAATACAGTATGATTCCTTCTTCATTATTATTACAAAGACACTTGCGCTAAGTGAATGTCACCCATTTGTTCTTGTATATTATGACAATGAGAGGTGAGAAGCACCAGGTGCTGTAAGCCCAATCACAATCTCAATTGCAAATATTGTAAATAAACTGCCTCCATTTTCAACAGAAGATTCGATGCAGTCTATCATAGCAGAACAAGATAAAGTGCTTGCACGCCTACACAGGCATGTATACACTGCAACTGAAACAGTTTTTTCTTCGTCTTTCTTTTTTATACTTTTGTAATCTTCCTTCCCTCATTCGAATTGGATGCAATCCACTTTTGTGTTACGTCGTTGTTCTCGATTTTATTTTTTTCTGCCTGCGTTTGCCAATTATCTTCTGACACCTTTCTCTGCCCCTGTATACATTGAGACCATCAACGTAACTTGATATTGTTACGTAGTGGGTTGTGCCGAGTGCCGAAGTAAACAGACGCTGGACACAGAATACATTGAAGTGAGACAGGCATCGTTCTTACGCTTGTTGTCGCAGCAGTCATAACTAGAATTTCACCGTGGTACGCATCCTATCTGTAAATACATTTTGTAAATATTCATCCCCGTAGCACTTAGTGGAGGTGCGGAGCATCGATCCCAGTACCTCTCGCACCTCCACCAAATCTTAATTTAGCGCCATTGCCTAACTTGGCGTCATTTCCTTTTGCCTTCATCATGTATTCTTGCTGCCTTTTTGCCAGCGTTATTCTGCTCAAAGTACGTGCTGGAACTGTACGAGATTTCTCTCTTGTGCCCTTGAAATGAAGCATCTGCAGGAGCAAAATAGCTTCATGCGGCTGAGCCATTATCACATTCCTATTGTAAACTCTGTGCTTGAGAGGAACAACTTCTTAGAGGATTAACCCTGCCATCTTCTGGACATCGGCGGTGACCGTGCAGTTTACGTTTGAGCTCTCGCTCGGCGTCGTAATCCAGCTTCAACGGAAGCGGTTCTTTAACATTGGTGCTCTACACGCTCACGATAATCTGGCCGAGGAAGAAGCTCCAATCGGCTTCCATCTGAAAGCTTAGGCAGTTGATACGCACGGCGTCCTCTGTAAGTGGGTCGAGGCCCTCAAATTATGCACTTTATTTGTGCTACAACCTCATTAATGCAGCGTTCTTAGAGACTGTTTCGTGCAGGTAGGGATATTGCTCTTATTGTATTGGCAAAACATATTAATTAAACTGTTTTTTAAGGCTCGATGATGCATGAAAATTTGATCAAAAAGTTGCCCAGCAGCATGAAATTAAGAGCAGGTTAACCAATTGCTGGAAAGGTAGTCTACTGCTACTATACTACTTAACCCTACTCTACTGACACTACTACTATTTCTACTATACACACGGTACTACTAACACTACTGCTACTACGACACTTCACTGCTAATTAACACTACTTCAATACTACACTACGCTATTAACACTACCATACTACTAAGACTATATATCGTTGCACTACATACCAAAATTTCTCAATATCTTCAAATGAAAGCTCACTAGATTACGAGGTTTCTCCAACTAAAATATTTGCCATGGAAAAAGACGGAAAGAAAGAAAGGAAATATTTTTTTACTTGTAGAACCGGGAAGTGCCTGCATTGTCGTGATCATAATAACTCGAGACACGCTGTAATTGTCATTGTGACTGCTCGTGCCCTTCACTGCATAAATGTGCGTTAAAGAACATGCACACTTCTCCACTAGAATGCTATTACGACTACCACAACTTGGTGTGCTTTGTAATATATTTCCTTGTCGCAACCAATTTCTAGCAAGAAAATGAACAAGGTGTGGACAGCCGGACAGGGCGATATGGAAGAAGCTCATCAAAAACATCGTACGTCCGTATTTAGTAATACTAATTATACGTTATTGTTTTGTTCGTCTCTTGAAATACTGATTACAATAGTTGGACGCATCACAATTCCTTAATCATCACTGTTGACATTTTAAGCCCTCATCGCTATTGGAACTCAAGTATCAGTAATTCGCTCAGATCTTCGTAGCCGCCTCCGTAAAGTTCTGATACTTGCCGAGCCACCTGCCCTCCGAGTAGCCAATGGAATCGCAAAAGTCGTGATGGGAATGTGTAACGTTTATTTTACCATCGCCGGTCGTCCAACATCATTTCTCTTCGCTGTGTTCGCCCAGTGCCCTCCCAAAATGATCCTTGGGATTGACTTAACAGTCCATTCTACACCAGTCGACTGCTCTACCCGCCGTCTCCACCTTGATCTTCCCCAGTACCTTGCCGACGCTGCCGCAGACAACCCCGCCTTCTTAGCGTCGAATTTGTTCAGCGAAAACCTGTTCGGCTGCGTTCCTGTAGGAATATTCCTGTTATTTTTAAATGAAGTTTCTTCTGCTATTCGGAATATGCCGATGACATGAAGATTTTAAAGAGAATTCAGACTGTTGATGGCTATCGTAGTCTGCTGTGCGGCTTGTTTACTTTTTTTGATTGGCGTAAAGAAAATGACCTCACCGTGAATGCTGTTGAGACCAAAGTTCTGTCGTTGACTTGCAAAACAGCAAGTATTCCCCTTCTGGTTCCAGGCATTCACCTAACCAATGCTGTTAATTTATTAAGTAACGTAGGTGCGATACGTGCTTCGCACGTATCGCAGCAGTCGCCTTCCCATGGGGGCGGGATGGAACTTTGCTCGTGTACCGTTTTGGGTGCACGTTAAAAAAAAACAACGATGTGGTCATTAATGCGTAGCCCTCCACTACGGTGACCCTCATAACTCACTTTGCAGTTTCGAGACTTCAAGCCCAATAATTTAATAATAATATTTGTACTTTTCTCTGTAGAGAACAATGACGTAATTGCGAATTTTCGCCTGCTAAGTTCATTTAACACTTCCTCTTTCGTGCCGCTTTAGTTGCCGCGCCAGCTAGCAGCTAGCGTTGCCGTTATCGCTTCAGTCACCATGTTAGCCGTGTCATCTTCGTCATATGTTGGCACGCAACTTTCTAATGTGCTCGCCTTCTTTTATGCACGTTGCTTCCATCCTGGGCAACTTAAGAAGCAAAGCCAAAACACGAATGACAGCGCAAAGCCTGTACCGCGTGGCCCTCTATTACGCGAAGGAGGGCTGAAACAGCTAGTTCAAGTGTTACGCTTCCCACCGGATGAAACGTAAGCAAAATTCCTCTAGATCCGAAGGAAATTAGGGCTAAACTCAATCGAAGAGGAGGAAGACGTGACGAAAGGCCTTCGGCTATCAGTTACTTTTCCCGCCTCCCACCGCCCTTTTAATCAATCTTTTTTTTTTGCATGTTGTGAATGGCGCTAAATAAGTTACAGCTATGCCTGTTGACCGCAGTTGCTCAATGTGGCTCGGACTAATGAACGCCGACTCACTGATTGAAATCAACGGCAGACTCTTCAATTCAAGAGAGTTTGCTGTTGGGCTTTCGTCCTCCTTCCAATCATAAATAAGCAATTGAAGAATAATCTTTCCTAAGAGCTCATCGAATCCATGCCTCATGGACGTAGAATTGTTGTGGTAACATTTGCTAAAGTAAGGTAGAAGAAGCCGCGGCTTTCTTTACATTATTATTATTATTATTATTATTATTATTATTATTATTATTATTATTATTATTATTATTATTATTATTATTATTATTATTATTATTATTATTATTATTATTTAGTCGTAGTGCTATCGGTTGCGAAAATTACTAAGCGTGATAAAGACAGAGCAAAGAAAAATGAGTTATTTACTCGTCGAGAGTGCGTCCGTTCTTAAAAGAAACAATTAGCTTGACGTTCCTGCAAGCACCGCAGTGAATGACATTTCTATAGACTGCGCCAAACGAACGGAAACGTTCCTTGTTGTGGCTCTTACGCCGCATAAACTTTTGTTCTGTGTTTCACGATGGTAGTGTTGTATTATGGCTTTTGGAAGGTCTGTGCTTTTCCCATGTCGTGCAAGCGGGACACATAGCGTAAGCATATGATGCAGTACAGGGAAGATCTGGTGAGGTACGGGTGGAAGCATGAACAACTCCATTGTCTACCTATGCTCTGACTACATTACAGACGGCGACTATTCTTAGAGGGACTGACAACCGATGTTTATGGTGCCCATTTTTTGAGTGCAATGGAAAGCTTGCCGATCAGAGCGTCGAATCATGCAAGTGATAGCGTGAGAAACGCAATGGAAGATTTTTTATCAGAATTTCTCGATCTGTGGTGAGGATGTAGTCGTTCACTGGAAGCATGCTGTAAACATTGATAGGTGAGCGCGAAAGGGATTATACGCCGGCAATGGTGGGATGCAGACGACAAGTGCGGTCGTATGTGTGAGAAAGTGTTACGTTGTTTATCAATCCGATGTTCCTGCAATTCATGTTTTCGGAAGAGTTAAATTAATTCTACAACAGTAGCTACGTGTTTTCGTGGTTTCCTGTCCTACAGTTTTGGTCATTAACAAGTCAAGGGCGTTTTTTTTTTTTTTTTTTTTTTTTTTTTAGCTAAGCCAAGTTCTCTAAAGCAAAACGACACTTTTATATGTGATACGCAGTTCAGCCTGTTGCCGTAGCCACGCGTACGCATTTGATTTCAGAAGCATGTCGTCTCTGGAAGATCTGAGCGTGTTGGAACTAAGGATGCGCACTCAGAATTACGCACGTACAACAGCAATCGCGTGCGCCCCCATACATTGAGGGACGCGAGTTCCGCTCGCTAGCGAGGACTTTTCTTATTTCGTAATACGGATAGAATAAAGCGAAAAAGCCTAATAATATACGAACTGCGCTCTTAAGCAATAAGTTTGCGATACTTAATAACAGCCGACTTACGTACAGTAATCTCATATACTGCATCCGAAGTAACAAGGCTGATGATTATGATTTATTGGCATCCCCTTTGACACGGAGCGGTGACCAATAGTCACCTAGCCTGCTTTCGTGGTCCCAGTTTTTGTGGTCCCAGTTTTTGTGGTCTTGTGGAATATAAGCGGCGATCATGTCAGCAAGTGTGCGATGAAACCGTCGGTCAGGCCGTTATTAGTCTGGGGGTGATAGCTAGAAGCTGTCTTGTGGGCAGTGCCGGAGGCTTGAAGAACTTCGTTTAGCAGTTGTGAAAGGAATGCCTTTCCATGGTCACTGAGCAGTACACGAGGAGCACCATGGCGTAGAATAATGGCTTCAAGAACGAAGTGAACAACTTCCGAAGCAGAGCCAGTAAGCACATAAGCTTCTCAGCGTAGCACGTCAGATGGTCGACGGCAGTCACTATCTATCGATTGCCAGCAGTAGTGACCTGAAGAGGCCCGTAAAGGTCGATCCCAACAACCTCGAACGGGGCTGCGGGGCACGGAATCGGCTGTAATTGGCCGACGGGAGCAGATGTTGGGAGTTTGCGACGCTGGCAGGGAGAGCAGGAACCGACGTATCTGGCGACGCTAGCAGAAAGACCAAGCCAATAGAAACGACTTCGAATGCGGTCATAGGTTTTATGGAACCCAAGGTGGCCAGCTGTCAAATCATCGTGAAAGGCGTTGGGGACACGAAGTCGAAGAGAGCTTGGTAGAACGGGCACCCAGCTTTGACCGTCAGGATGGTAAATAGGGCGATACAGCACGCCATCGTCCAGCTTAAAGTGCGCGAGTTGGCGACGGGGGCGCGCGTTAGGTGGACGAGAAGCCCCTGAGAGGTGATCTATGAAGCGTTGACAGTACGGGTCAGCCAGCTGACGAGAGGCAAGTGGCTGATCATCGTCGAAAGGCAGTTGGTACATTGAGGCCAGGGAGGAAACCGTAGCAGTGTCGGTCGAACTGGTGACGTGCGAAGCGATTGCAGAGGCGTCGAGCGGGGCCGTAGGAAGCAGGCAGCGAGAAAGAGCGTCGGCGTCTTGGTGTTTCTTTCCAGACTTGTAAATGATTTCGAAGTCATACTCTTGGAGGCGTAAAATCCAGCGACCGAGGCGTCCATACAAGTTCAGGCGTCCAGACAAGCGTGGAAAGCCAGCATAAGTCGTGGTGGTCCGTAACGATGGTGAAATGACGGCCGTGAAGATAAGGGCGAAACTTCTGTATCGACCAAACAACAGCTGGGCACTCTTGCTCAGTGATCGTATAGATCTTTTCGGAAGCGCTGAGTACACGGGTGGCGTATGCAATGACCCTCTCTCGCGAAGAGTTGTCGCGTTGCAGAACAGCACCTATACCGCGGCCGCTAGCGTCTGTGTGTAGGAGAGTCGGTGCAGCCTCATCAAAATGGCAAAGCACCGGTGCAGACGTGAGGGCGTCCTTCAAGCGTGCAAACGCCAATTGGCATTCCTGGGACCACAGAAAGGGTACACCGGAAGTAAGTAGCTTGTGTAATGGAGCTGCGATGAAGGCAAAGCTCTGGATAAAGTGACGGAAATACGAGGCGATGCCAAGGAAACTGCGCAAGTCTTTCGGTCTGTCAGGACGAGGAAAGCGAAGGACTGCAGCAGTCTTGTCAGGGTCCGGCTGAATGCCATTGTTGCTCATGACATGACCCAGGATCTTAATGGCTTTGCTAGCGAAACGGCATTTCTTGGTGTTCTGCTGAAGACCAGCGCGGGCGAGGCACGTCAGAACTTCATCCAAGCGTTGCAGGTGCTGAGGAAATGTGGATGAAAAAATGACAATGTCGTCCAGATAACAAAGGCAGGTCTTCCATTTCAGGCCACGCAGCACGGTGTCAGTCATGCGCTCAAAAGTCGCGGGCACGTTGCAGAGCCCGAAAGGCATTACGTTGAACTCGTACAGTCCATCGGGGGCTGCGAACGCTGATTTTTTTTATCGTCTTTGTGCATGGGGATTTGCCAATAGCCGGAACGCAGATCTAGGCTGGAAAAGTATTCTGCACCTTGGAGGGAATCCGAGGGCGTCGTCAATGCGCGGCATAGGGTAGACGTCTTTTCGAGTTATTTTACTGAGCGCCCGGTAATTGACGCAAAAGCGCATGGAGCCATCTTTTTTTGCGGGCCAAGACAACAGGA